>NC_136424.1:171210000-171562500 GCF_052625555.1 Lactuca saligna
ATGCGATTAATCTTGAAGATCAATCTTTTTCCTTTTCAATTTTTTTTGTATTGAATGGAGCCTGTTTGAGGATTATTTATTCAAATTTGGGGAAAAATCAACATAATAATCTTTTATTTGATCTGATTTGCTGGCAATTTATCGGTGTAAACCAACTTTAATTGTCTTTTAGCAGATGTTGGCATTAATTATGTCTTCAACAGTAAGGTCAGTCGTATTTCTGGGATATAATCTTGGAACTTTACATGTTGATGGAGCTCATAAGTGTTGTGGGTCCCAATTTAGAATGTTAGATGGGGTAGCCCTTAAGATTTGGGTAAATGAAAAAAAAAAGTAATATCTTATAGAATTATATTTCAAGAAATCTACTACAATAATGTCACACCGATACAAAGTATATAATGTAAAGCAATTGAAAATATAGTTCTGTAATTATGTAGATTCTTTAATTACAATACCTTAATTTGAAAATATTGTGGAGTATAATGTAAAACAATTCATCTTCCTTTTATGCTAGATAGCGATTAATGAATGATAGAATTACATGAAAAAATAGGAGCATACATTATAGCATCTTACTATATCACTCTACTTTGAAAAGGTAGTAATATCGCCTGAATTTAAAAGTATAATGTCATATTGAGAAAAATAAATTAATGTCACCTTAATTAATTATTATTAAAAAGATGCTTGTCACATGACATGTTTAACTAGAATCCTACCCAACTCATCAAGCACCAAATCGTCTTTGTTGTTTAAAAGCCAATTTAATATTCTTATAACTTATATCTGATTATCTGTACTCTTTTTTATAATTTAACTCTTTTAATTTAAAACAAATAGTTTATAATATATCTCCCACGACATGTGACATGCCCTTGATCTAGATTCTAGGAATATAATATAATCATTTTCAGATCTCAAATTCTCAATAACCCTTCTTTGAGTTGGATCCAACAACATTCAACAACATTCATGCTACTTTCATTTTTCTATTATCGTTATAATAGAAAAAAAAAAAAAAAAAAAAAAAAAAAAAATCAAAGTTCAAAGTAGGATGCGATAACTATAATAAATAAATAAGTGAAAGTACTTTGTTATTTCTTGTATCACTGGAAGCATTAAATGAAACAGGAACTAAGGGTTTAGGTACAACTTTTATTACACATTGTACAAGTAAATTATGCAGTTGAGCAATAAAGGATCCAACAAAATCCATTTAAGCATTAGAATCTATGGATAGGTATCTCTGAGCATATACCCCACTATTAAAGCATGAGAATGTGAATCACAGTTTAAAAACAACTTAAAGTTTTGAAAATTTCCATTGGGAGTTGGAGACTGTGGATTTTAATACTTCTTTAATGGGGATTTTTAGGGGTAGGGGTAGGGGTAGGGGTAGGGGTAGGGGTATAGGAGGGACAGTTCATGGAAATTGGCACATGGAGGCATAGGACAGTGGTTTTGGCTGTGGATTTCCAGCTCCAGCATGTGCTCTGTTTCTTTCAAAACAACTGTCTTTTTGTCTCATTTGATTTAGTGAAAGTTTGTTAACTTGATCTACTTGGTACCACATCACATCAATATATGTTGCTACTAGTGTCGTTTATTTAATTAATATAAAAGGCTTAGGGAAATTCACGTTATTAACCGTATTTTCACACCTTATATCACGTACTATCCAATTATCCATAATTATTTTAAAAATCCGGATTTTGGAATTATCTTATTTCTTTGTTCGATGACAAGCCCGGGTGAAAGTGTGTTGGCGACTATCTTTCATGTCAATAGTCATCGTCTAAAATGTAGTTAATTATTCTCGGATTTAAAAAAAAATGCCTAATAAAGACTCGTTATTTATAAGGTAACGGGTTAGCAATCATTTCAAATTGTGATATGTACCCATTAATTTCAATATTTAATATATTTTTATGATTATTAATAATATTTCTATATTTTGTTTCTTGTTTTCATATAATGATAATGTAAGAAATTTGCTAACAAATAAGAAATAAAGAAATATAACTATCATATACTCTGAAATTTAGAATTATGTAGTAATGACTAATGAGTTATACTATAACTAGCATATACTCTGTAATTTAGAATTATTTAAGACGCGTTTCTTCTCCTTTGTTGATGGAGAAGTTTCGTTTCTTTCTCAATTTAAATTACCATTTATTCTAATTTTATGCAATATATAATCCTTTTTATTGGTTTATTGTATAGCTTTTATTTATGAATCGATATTGACTAATAATTATAGTTTTATACTTACAGAAATGTATTTTGGTGAGTTGTAGTCATTTTGTGTGGCTTAAATTATGTATTTTGGATTTTCTTAATTAGCAAATGTTGGAAAATTCCAAGATGCTTCCGTTTTTAACTTTACCAAAAAACAAAAAAAAAACCGCAACATCTTCTTTTCCAAAGGGATTGACAAAAGATTAACTTTTTTTATAAGTTTTTTGCTCTTAAAAGTAAGCCATGACTTTGAAATTCCACTCAAGATGAAGAGTGGTCACATGAGGTTATGGGGAGTGATCACACTCACCCCACCAGAAAAGTGTTATCACATGTGCACCACGTCAGCTTCACACCCAACCCATCACCACCCCGCTAAACATTGGAAATGGATAGAAAAATAAAACCACCCCACAATATTCTTTTTTTTTTATTTTTTTTTATTTTTGTAGCATTAAATTATTTAAAAAACATAACTTATAATATAAATATATACATTTTAAAAACATAGAATAATAAAATCATATTTCATATATATATATATATATATATATATATATATATATATATATATATATATATATATATATATATATATATATATATATATATATATATATAGCTGAGGGTTAATTGAGATAAAAGGAAACATTTTCAGGGACCATTTTTGTAACTTCAGTAAAATAGAAAATGAATGAAAGGGACATTGCTGCTGCTCTTTATTTCTATTGATCCGGTCGTCTTCACCCGTCTTCCCATCCACTTCACATGCAGCCCACCGGCTTTGGGGGCGGTGTTCACGCATGGGAGAGACTGCCACCTCAGCCCAAGACGCGTGAAAAACGTCCCATACCGGATAGCCTAACTTGCATGAAAAAAAGAAAAAAGTGGGTAAGGATGGAGATGCATAGTCAGCTGTCAACCTTAGTGAGATTCATTAAAGTGTGAATTACTTTTATGATTTGGAATCTATGTATGTTTGGTTGGTAAAAATTAAAATTTAGAATGCTATCCGTTAATTTTAAATTATGTTTGGTTTGTAAATTATTTGAAATATATTTATATGAGACAATAAAAATGTTCTTATTTCAATTTAAGTAATTCATGGCTTTGTATAGAACTTATATAATTAAATTTAAAATACCTAAATTATCTTTTTGTTAACTGATTGTTTACGTAATTTCTAGAAAACTATTTTTTTTCTTAAAAAACAGTTAGGCTATAATTAACAAAATAATCCATTTCTTGCCGGTCCAATAAAATATTCACATTAAAGTCATGTCCAATCCTCTCTAATAAATAAAGATTTTTTTGCCACATGTCACATTCTCATTTATTTTATTATATGTAATTTTGTGGTTATTTTAAATTAGTTTTTATTCCACATGTCATTTGATGGTTTTTTCATTTTATTAAATTGTAGATAGTATTTATACTTAATAATAAATGAATATCAATTTCATTAATAAACTTTTATTCTGATTTCAAAATTACTAAATTAAAGATTCATTAATTTTATTTATTTATTTATCTAAACTATTTGCTTAAATTTAAAATAGAAAAAAAAAACACTTTAATTTTTATAATTCAATATTTTCTCATTTTTCTTATAAATTCATACTTTTCAAATGTTTAGAATTTTGTATTTAGTTTTTTTTAAATAAACTCATGTAATACATGAGTCTCACACCTAATGTTGGTAACAAACTCTAATCTTTTCTAATTAGGATGGTATTTCTGATCGAGTATAATATATAAAATCATAATTATTTATCTATGTCATTTAGAAAAATACTTATATTATGTTTCTATACAAAAAAATCATTACATTTTTATTAGCTATATATTTTATATTAACCCTATGTTTTTGTATAATGATGAAATTATTTTGTAAATATTTTCCTAACTTAGATTAGGTCAACCATTCTTGTATTATAAAGACCATTGAGTTTGGGGGAATAATATATGGAAGAATTTATCAACTTTTATGGTAACAGAGCACCTACATCCAACCCTAGTCGCAGCCACCTTCTTTTCTATCTTCTCCTTTAAACCTGCAATTTATATTTCTTTCCTGTCTTTCTTTTCTATCTTCTCCTTCAACCTGTTATCTATCTTCTATCTTCTCCTTCAACCTGTGATTTACATGGCGGAAAAACATCACCTCGCTCTCATGATCACCAACATTCGGAACTTTATCCCGATCACTCTCGAAATGGAGAATGCACAATATACCTCCTGGGCCAAACTCTTCAAGATTCATTGTCATGCATTTGAAGTAATTGATCACATTCAACCTAAAGTCAAATCCACTCCTCCTCCTGCTACTATAGATGGCAAACAACCTCCTCCAGTCATGTCTAAAGAACTTTGGAGTCGCCTTGATGCCATTGTCATCTAATGGATATACAACATCATCTCAAATGAACTCCTCCAAATAATTCTTAAACCCAACTCCACTGCTGCTCAAGCTTGGACTGCCTTTGAAATTATTTTTCAAGATAATCAAAACGAACGGGCACTCGAACACAAACTGGTCACCTCCAAACTTGCCAACTTCCCAAACTATTCAGCATTCTGCCAAGCCCTCAATATGTTATATGATCAACTTTCTAACATGGGTTCATCGGTTTCAAATTAGCGCCTTGTCTTGAAACTGATAGTTGGCCTTACTGAGTCTTATGAAGGCATTTCCATGATGATACAACAAACGAAACCTCTCTTGGATTTCTATGAGGCTCGTTCCCGCCTTATTAAACAATGGAAACACTAATCAAGAGTAAACCTATTAAACACTAGCACACGACTTGAGGATTGTAACATATTGTGCTGATGTATTCTTGTTTCTGTGCCAATCCAGGTGAGTTGATTATACATATGAGTTCTATGAGTTCTCAATAGGCTGCATGGGGGCAAGGCACCTTAATCAATGGAAAGTACATTGAAAGGTAGGGGTGAGCTGCAAAATAACTTGGAAGCAATGGTAGGACCCTTGATGGCAAGAAATTAAGAATGAACAAGTTCTGTCCATAAGAGTTTGGATTTGTCACAAACATTATCTTATGATTATGGTTATGACAAATTCGCATGGATAGGAACACATGCACCATAAAATCTAAGTGTCATAAGGTTTCTCTCTTCATGAAATTGATTGTGAGGAAACGCTTTCACTAATAGAGATTTTAAGGAGATAGCGATTATGTAAATTGCATTCTCAAATTCGATTATGATTACAACATCCCTCTGTTGGAATAGTGTCTAAGGCTATAACTATATTCGGTTGTGCATGGTCCTTTTGGGTTGCCTTCACCATAGCAACTTGAAGGATGATTTATTAAGAGAGAGTAAATATTATAAGGAATAATATTTGGCTATTTGATTAATATAAGTCATAAATTAATTGGTATTAATTTGGTGACTTAAAGAGATTAATTAAATAAGAGGGTATAAACTGTCAATTGTTTGATAGTTAGACTTTAGACTGTAAATCCATTAGGATATACCTTGGACGGATTCTAAGAGCTTTAGGATAGCTCAAATCGTCCATAGGGTTATCTATGGAATGGATTTGGATAGCCTTAAGAGAAGATTATCCAATTAGGGTTTAGGGTGAAACCCTTAAGGAGTCTAATAGTATAAATAGACCCTATGGGTGAGGGAATTCGACACACAACCTTAAGCAAGGAACCTCTGTCCGAATTCCTCCCCTCTCCTCTCTCCTAAATCATCTTGCTTGCTATTGGTGTTTGTAAGCCATTAGAGGATTGACAATTGTGACTCTAGAAGCTCCAAGACAAACAAGATCAACAAGGAATTCAAAGGTATGATTCTAGATCTGTTTCAATATTGTTGTTTAACCTAATTAGCCATTAGAAGTCTTGGATTCAAAAGCATGTTTATTAGAAAGCCTAGATCCAAGCATTAGGGTTTTGCATGCGCACATAGGAAAGTTCTTATGGCTAAAACCCATCATTGGTATCAGAGCCTAGCTTGGTTTTCTTTAAATTGTTGCTTGATTTGTGACGCCCGCAAATATGGGCTAGTCAATTTAGAGGCAATAGGGGTCAAAAATGACTTTTCGACAAAAGATTATTTAGAATGAATAGTCTTAACCAAGTTTTAGAATATGTGACAAGGTTTCCGTACATATAAAGAACGCCGAAATTCGAGTTATAACGAAGAAGTTATGGCCCGCCGAAGTTTTACGGCAAAACCGGCACGGCACCGGAAGACGTAAATAGTGAATTTATGATAGAAGACTTTTTAGACTTAGCAATCTAAACAAAAGTCGTAGAATATGTTAAACTAAGAGCGTCGATAAAAAGAACGCCCAAATCTGACTTCGTATGAGGAAGTTATGATTTTTCTAAGATTCGGCTTAGCAGTGTACAGCCCGAAACTCGAATTTTAGTTCGAGCGGTTTTTGGCTTACGTGAAATAAATGAGAGTTGAAGATCTCATTAATAGGAACTCAACGGTAAAAAGGCAGACGAAAACGTAGTCCGTATGAAGGAGTTACGAATTCTTCGCGGTCATTTAACAGTCTAAACGCCTCGTACTGTTAAATTTAAGATCGGTCGAGAATTAGCCGATGGAGTCAAAATGAAAGTTGTAGATATTATTTTTACCTACGCGTGGATATAAAGAACGTCAAAAACGGAGGTCGTATGTGAAAGTTACGGATTTTAGAAGTCGGAAGTGTGTTGTGCGAAAATGGGTGATGTGGCACAATCTTGGCCATTGCTTTCTCCCCAAGTCTTGCCACTAGATGGTGACATGTGGCATCAAGTTCAGCCATTTTCACCCTATAAATACCACCTCTCCCACCCTCATTTTCTTCACACCTTTCCCATTCTTTCTTCTCTTTACTCTCTCTCTAGAACCTCTCTCTAGCCCCGAAATCCCCCGAAAAGCCTAGGGAACCTCCCTAGCACGAGGCGGAAGCCCCGGAGTGCTTGACGGCTCTGAGAAGAAGAGCTTTTCGGCTCGAAAACGCTGCACCAAGCAAAGCCTGGTTTTCTATAAAACCCGCTGTTTCGTCGAAGGAAATTATTTTAAAGTAAACGAAGCGCTGTCCGAGTACCGAGTCACCACCTTCTCAGGTGAGTGCATAGTCCCTTTCATGAACATGATTTTAATACAAGTATTGATTGAAGTATTAATTATATGTTTATGTGCGAGTTAATTGATGTTGCTTGAAATTCGTGTTAAAGAACATACCTGATTATATTTGATAATTTAGGATAAAGAGTAGACCTAAATTAAATATGAGGAATATTGGGTAGTATATTCTTACGAGTACAAGTGAGTTAAACTCAGAGAATAGAAGTTAGTATATGTCACTTATCCAGGAGTATGGATTAGACATAGTCATTGTCTCTAGTCCGAGAATATGGATTAGGCATAATCATTCGTTGTTAATCCGAGAGTATGGATTAGCTATTGTCCCTAGTCCGAGAGTATGGATTAGGCATAATCATTCATCTTTAATCCGAGAGTACGGATTAGTCATTCGTCCCTAGTCCGAGAGTATGGATTTGGTAAATTCGTTCATTTCTGATCCGAGAGTATGGAGTAGGTAAAACGACTAATCTTAGGTCCGAGAGTATGGATAGCCTCGTTGCGAGAATCGACGGGGTGGGATAAGAGTTGTTTATATATATGTATGCTGAAATTGTATATTTTGTGAATTTTAAACTATATATATGGTATAACATTGTGGGATTGAAATCCCTATGTGCTCACCAGGTTTCCCAACCTGACCCATTCAGTTTATTTATATCACAGGTGTTGATATGAAGTGACATTACACTGAGAGATTTAAAGAGATGTAAACCACTAGTGTGAATAATTGTAAGTTCTGTTTATGCTTATGTTCCTGTATTAACGATGACATCCCAAACGTTTTGAAATGAAATAAATACGTTTCTTCGGAAATGTTTTAATAACGTATTTACCATGTTTTTCTGGGAACAAATTCCGTAACCTTTTTATTAAATGAAGTACTCTGATTTTTATAAAGCATAAACAAAATCGGTTTTTTCTGGCCGTGATTTTTGGGGATGTCACATGATTAACTGAAACAAACCTGCAAAATTCGATTTTTTGGGTTTTGAGTCACTGACTCGTCGAGTTCCAAAGTGGACTCGTCGAGTAGGCCTGACTCGGCGAGTCCCCTTGTGACTCGGCGAGTCCAGGCGTCAGGAATGGCCAGATTCGGGATTTTTTCATAATTATCTTATGGAAACTTACCTTAATCATATTAGATCAATATAAATCCGATTTTTTGATAAATATGACTATTATCTTGATCTAATTAAAGGTATTTATCATCTAATAAAATATTTAATTTCCTTATATGATAATGATTAATTATTTTGGTAATTATCTTCAAAGAAATCAAGATAAATCAAATAAAGATAATTAGAATATTAATTGTTAATTGGAATTATTTGTTATTTGATCCTCTATGTTTTTAAATGTTTAAAACCTACCCTAAAGTTTTGAAATTTATATTTGTGATTAAAAGTTTTAATTTAGACAACTTAAATTTCAAACCCTAGATTTTGAAAAAGTTTAAAATGCAACCCTATACTTATATGATATTACTAGAATAATATATATATGTATAACTAAATGCTAGTCTTACCGCTAGTAGGCCTCATTCACGAAGCCGATCTATAAGGTGGGTATAAGGTTGCGGCCTATAAAATGGCGCTTAATGGGTGTACACTCACACCCACCGCTTGCTTGATTGGTGGAGGGTCGTTAGCCGAACGGGTAGGATAGGGCAACCCCATCCTCTCATTAAAAGTATAATAAGAAATACGAAGTAACTAAATTTTTTTAAATTTCCCAATCTTAGTTACTTTAGGAAAAGTGAATTGATGCAATCCCATGAAATTACACTTTGCACCTTGCTAAGATGTTAGTGGAGCGTGTGTGGTTTACCGGCACACTAATTGGTTCTAAGCGAAGGTGGAAAAGGGTGATTCATTGTTCATCATAGTTCGATGGAGCGTGTGTGGTTTACCGGCACATCGAATAGGTGATCGTTACAATGAAGGCACCATGTGAATTTGCATGGTAATTCACACCCGTTTTGTGATCCTCGACATCCCAGTCACAAACAAGAGGGGCATATCGAGATTTAAACATGCCATTGAATAGTTCAATGAATCTCATCCGAATCTAGGAATTCTCAAAAACACTTAGGACTAATAGTTTAAGTTTTGTAATGGAGAATTAGTGAATCGTCATTCACTTACCTTCAATTTATTTGCATATTGGATTACGGCATCCCTTTTCTAGTATGCAAATGTTATTGTTGGATCCTAGCCCTAATTTTTCTTATTGGGTGATAATTAGGGATTCTTGTTCTAATCTATCTTTGTCCTTTCTATAGATGTCAAACGCAAACAACGCTGCTGCTAGTTCTTTCACGTTGATGAGCCTTTGCCAAAAGGTCACCTTCGATGGAACGAACTTTAGCGAATGGATAAGATACATTCGCACCATTGCTCGTTATGAGGATAAAGAGTATGTCCTCGACGAGAAGCTCGAGAAAATCAACCCCGAAGTTGCTACTCCCGAAGAAATCACCGCCTTTGAAACTCATGAGCGAGATGCAACGAAGGTACATTGCATCATGATCGCCACCATGAGCTCCGAATTCCAAAAGTCCTACGAGGACATGTATCCATACGAGATGCATCAAGACTTGTTGGAGAGGTACCACCAAAACGCGAGACAAGAGCGTTACGAGATTTTCACTAACATGATTTCCGCTAAGATGGGTCATGGAGAATCTCTTACCGTGCACTTGCAAAAGATGCAAAGGTATGTCGACCGCCTTCGCAAGTTAAATGTTGACTTCGGCGAAGACTTGGCGATCGACATGGTGCTTCACTCTTTTCCTCCGATGTACAATCAATTTAGGATGACCTACCACATGAACAAAGAGGAGGTCACTCTAAGTAAACTCCAAGGTCTCTTGAGGGTTGCTGAGAGCAATTTCAAGGACAAGTCTGTTGCACCAACTCCCAATCCATCCGCTGCTCCTGTCTTGGCTATTGGTCAAGGGAAGGGAAAGAAGAGGAAAGCTTCTTCGAACAACTATCGCAAGGTGAAAGCCCGAGATGGTTCCTCTTCTAGTGGAACCAAAGTTGATCCCTCTAAGTCCTGCTCTAACCCGAAGGAGGCAGAGTGCCACCACTGTCACAAGATAGGACATTGGAAGAGAAGCTGCACGGATTACCTGCAAGCCATCAAGGAAGGAAAGATCAAGCCATCTTTCGCAGGTATATATGCAATCAAATCTAACGATTCTAATCATGCTATTTCTTGGGTTCTTGACACCGGTTGTGGTTATCACATTTGTTCTAATGTGCAGGGACTAAGAAGAAGTAGGGATGTGGAGCAAGGAAGGATCAATCTAATCATGGGGAACAGAAGATCGTCGCCTGTGACCACGATTGGAGTATATTCTTTAGTGCTTAAGAATAGTTTAGTTTTGGATTTGAACAATTGTTGCTATTCGCCAGAAATGCCTAGAAACATCATTTCATTTCATGGTTTATATAGACAAGGATTTAGATTTTCTTTTAATAATGAGAATGGTTCTATTTTGGCTTATCTAAATGGTGTCTTTTACTTTGAAGCTATACCATGTAATGGAATATATGAAACTGTTATGATTGTTGATAACTTAGGAAATGATGTTTTGAATATTGATTCTTCCACTAGTATGGATAAAGCATCCTTGTGGCATTGTCGTCTTGGACATGTCAACAAGAAACACATAGCCCAACTCCAAAAGGATGGAGTGTTGGAGTCATTCGACCTTAGGGAAGATGACACATGCGAGTCTTGTTTACTTGGAAAGATGACTAAGTCACCCTTCACGAGTACTTGTGAAAGGAGTGAGGGGCTATTGGACCTAATACATACCGATGTATGTGGACCCTTTAGATCAACCACGAAGGATGGGAACCGCTTCTATGTGACTTTTACCGATGATTATAGTAGATATGGGTATATCTATTTAATCAAGCAAAAGTCAGAAACCTTTGAAAAGTTCAAAGAGTTCAAGAATGAAGTGGAGAATCAATTGGGCAGGAAAATCAAGATGCTTCGATCCGATCGAGGAGGAGAGTACCTAAGTCTTGAATTCCACGATTATCTCAAGGAGTGTGGAATAGTTTCGCAATTGACGCCTCCTAGGACACCGCAGTTGAATGGTGTGGCAGAAAGGCGTAATCGAACCTTATTGGATATGGTTCGCTCTATGATGAGTCGTGCTTCACTACCTATCTTCTTTTGGGGGTATGCCTTAGAGACTGCCGCCTATATCCTTAACCGAGTCCCTACTAAGAAGGTTGCCAAAACACCTCACGAGATGTGGACGGGGAAAGCTCCCTCGTTGGCACATATCAAGGTTTGGGGTTGCGAGGTTTTCGTAAGACGAGATACTCACGACAAGCTTGAACCTCGAAGTGAGCGATGTATTTTCATCGGCTACCCGCAAACTTCCTTTGGATATCTCTTCTATAGACCGAAAGATAATGTTATCTTTGTTGCGAGGAGAGGAGTTTTCCGAGAGCGAGAACTCATAAGCCAAGGAGACAGTGGGAGGCAAATCGAACTTGAAGAGATTCAAGAATCGATAGATGAAGGAACCTCTACCGCTGGCATTCAACCCGAGGAGGAAACTCCGGTTGAACCGATTGACGAATCCTTACCTCTTAGACGTTCCGATAGAGTTAGAGTTCAACCCCAGTTTTATGGTTTTCATATTACCACCGAAGGGGACACGTATATTAGTGATGGTACACTAGTAAATCTTGATGAACCTAATAGCTATAAGGAAGCCATGGCAGGCCCGGAGTCTGCGAAATGGAAAGAGGCGATGGATAGCGAGATCCAATCCATGTACGATAACCAAGTTTGGAATTTGGTTGATTACGTGCCCGAACGTAAGACCGTAGGGTGCAAGTGGATCTTCAAGAAGAAGACCGACGTGGATGGGAACGTACACACATATAAAGCGCGATTGGTTGCGAAGGGCTTTACTCAAACTCCCGGAGTTGACTATGATGAGACCTTCTCACCAGTTGCGAAGATTAAATCTATTAGAGTGATGCTAGCAATTGCCGCATTTCATGATTATGAGATTTGGCAAATGGATGTCAAGACCGCTTTCCTTAACGGAAAGTTGGCTGAGGATGTTTACATGGCTCAGCCAGAGGGGTTTGTGGATCCGAAGCATCCGAATAGAGTGTGTAAGCTTGAGAAGTCCATTTATGGACTTAAGCAAGCGTCTCGCAGATGGAATCTTTGCTTCGATGAGAAAGTCAAAGAGTTTGGATTTGTACGAAGCGAAGACGAATCTTATGTATATGTCAAAGCCAGTGGGAGTATAGTAAGCTTCCTCGTTCTATATGTCGATGACATATTACTCATAGGAAACGACATCCCGACTCTGCAGGAGGTTAAGTCCTGGCTCGGGAAGTGCTTCGCTATGAAGGACCTAGGAGAGGCTTCTTACATTTTGGGAATAAGGATAGTAAGAGAAAGAAGTAAGAGACTAATTGGACTTAGTCAGAATACTTACTTGGAGAAGGTACTAAAACGTTTTAGTATGGAAAACTCAAAGAAGGGAGAACTACCGATACAAGGAAATGCCAAGTTGAGTAAGACTCAAAGTCCGAGTACCGAAGTTGAGATAGCAGAAATGAGCCGAGTACCATACGCTTCCGCAGTTGGCTCAATCATGTACGCTATGACTTGTACTCGCCCTGATGTAGCCTTCGCTTTGAGCATGGTTAGCAGATATCAAGGGAACCCTGGCAAAGCACATTGGATTGCGGTAAAGAACATCCTTAAGTACCTTCGGAGGACGAAAGAATGGTTCTTAGTCCTTGGAGGGAGTGATGACTTGAAGGTGCGAGGGTATAGTGACGCCAGCTTTCAGACCGACAGGGACAACTATCGTTCGCAGTCGGGCTGGGTCTTTACCCTAAATGGAGGAGCAGTGACATGGAAAAGTTCCAAGCAAGAAACCGTAGCTGATTCAACGTGCGAATCAGAGTACATCGCAGCGAGCGAAGCGTCGAAGGAGGCAATATGGCTGAAGAACTTCATCGGTGATCTTGGAGTTGTGCCGGCCATAAAGGAGCCCATGGAGATTTTCTGTGATAACGAAGGTGCGGTTGCCTTGACCAAGGAACCGAGGGATCATGGTAGATCTCGACATATCGACAGAAAATATCACTTCATTAGACATCGTGTAGAAGAAGGACAACTCGTAGTGAAGAGGATATCATCAGAAGATAACCCAGCAGATTCGCTTACGAAGGGACTGAGTAGGGTTAAGCACTTGCAACATGCTAGGAGCATTGGGCTGAAGGATGATATTAGTATAGATTAGATAGTATTAGAAACGCATAATAGATAAATGTAATTAACATTTGATGATTAAATAAAGGAGTGTTATTTATGAGTAAAGTTACTGTCACATGTTAGTTGTTTAACTATTGTTTCACTTTGCATGTTTTGACTTCCAGAATAATTGAGTTTATTAGGAATAATCGAATTATTCAAATGGTCCACAATCATTCATATGTTGGGAGTAGATATGAATGAAGATTGTCATGAATTGGTGTGTAGAATGTCTAAATGGTGTTAGACATAGCAAGGGTTGCTGCAGCGTTCATGAGTGCTTATGAACTGGTTTTGAGCATTGGAATAAACCCGCACTTGCTGGAATCACCTTATGGAATACGATATAAAAGGTGATCGCAAGACGATAATATCATATGGTCTTAAAACCTAGATATATGGTTTATTATTTGTTAATTGATTGTGCATTGATAATGCGAAAACGCATCAGTAACTTGATGTTATAAAACGTATTGTTATGTATAGTTGGTTAATGAATAAGTAAATGCATATAAGTCGAAGTTTATCTGTAAATTTTATCCTAAGAGGATAGAAGAGATATCTTGGCCACTCGATGATTTGATCTGACTTATGTGCCGGGCCCGGTCAGAACTGAATTGATGTGTTCGATTAAGTTCTATGACAAATAAATCGGAGATCGAGAAATCTAAATGCTAGACTAACCATTCCATAGGATTGTCAGCATGATATCTAACAGAGGACTGTACGATCCCTTATCTAAAGGACAAGATTGATTAGATCAGAGTTGACAGCGTCTTTGAGAGCTACGATTGCAAACCGTATTGTACTTGTATAGTTACTAGATTTATCCAAGTGGGAGACTGTTGGAATAGTGTCTAAGGCTATAACTATATTCGGTTGTGCATGGTCCTTTTGGGTTGCCTTCACCATAGCAACTTGAAGGATGATTTATTAAGAGAGAGTAAATATTATAAGGAATAATATTTGGCTATTTGATTAATATAAGTCATAAATTAATTGGTATTAATTTGGTGACTTAAAGAGATTAATTAAATAAGAGGGTATAAACTGTCAATTGTTTGATAGTTAGACTGTAGACTGTAAATCCATTAGGATATACCTTGGACGGATTCTAAGAGCTTTAGGATAGCTCAAATCATCCATAGGGTTATCTATGGAATGGATTTGGATAGCCTTAAGAGAAGATTATCCAATTAGGGTTTAGGGTGAAACCCTTAAGGAGTCTAATAGTATAAATAGACCCTATGGGTGAGGGAATTCGACACACAACCTTAAGCAAGGAACCTCTGGCCGAATTCCTCCCCTCTCCTCTCTCCTAAATCATCTTGCTTGCTATTGGTGTTTGTAAGCCATTAGAGGAGTGACAATTGTGACTCTAGAAGCTCCAAGACAAACAAGATCAACAAGGAATTCAAAGGTATGATTCTAGATCTGTTTCAATATTGTTGTTTAACCTAATTAGCCATTAGAAGTCTTGGATTCAAAAGCATGTTTATTAGAAAGCCTAGATACAAGCATTAGGGTTTTGCATGCGCACATAGGAAAGTTCTTATGGCTAAAACCCATCACCCTCTTCATAGTTCGAATTGTGAGATTTTGTGATTAGTTTAAACATTCGGGACTTAGTAATATAAGTTCTGAATTAGTTTAGACACACATGTGAGTTGTCTAAGGAAAGGTGTATGAGTTCAAGAAGCTTAGATAAAGGCTTATCGAAGCACATTGTATTGGAAATATGAACTTTGGAAGTTAATAAGTATTGTCTTCTAAAAGTCCAATTGGTTTCTGATACGCGTCAAAGCTAGTGGGAGCATAAATGTTATGTTGGAATAGATGTAATCATCATGTTAGTGGGAGCATGATTATTATGTTTAAGTGTTGCAAGTTGGCAACATTAATTATAGAAAAACAAAAGTTTCACTTTGCAAAATTGCAGGGGTTGAAAAGTTGTTTTTGCTATAGTTAAGGGAGAGAATGTTATACTTCGTTTCCAATCTAAAATCTTAGATCAAGAATTTAATTGAATTTAGTCAAGGATATATTTATTATTTGCATTCTCAAAGTTCGACTATGATTATGACATCCCTCTTCATAGTTCAAATTTTGAGAACACGACAAATAGAAATATTACGGTAATATTATATCAAGAAACTGGTAAAGCATCACGTTTTTCATTATGAATCGTATCACATACGCTTCGGGTATAGGATCGATTGCATATACTGTAATATTCAACCGTTCTAAAATTTTCCAAATGCATAGGGCATTTAGAGGGAATAGAACCGGATTTGACTAAAATAATTAAACAACTGTCAAGGACAATCTAATGTTCGTCAAGGATTGGTTGCTTGCGGACAATTGGAAGTATAGTTATAGATGGACCACTTGACATTATTATGAATGGATAAGATTCTATTTAGAATGAGTTGTCATATGGCAAATATGGAAATGTTTCCTTATTGGTAGTTGGACGTTAAGAATCTATGTCTAGATTTGAAACTTCTATGCTAGAAGGATGTCAAAGGAATGTACTTTGAATGTGAGACTTCATGTTGTAATTTCATTGGCAAAGTCTTTGTGACTTTGGCGCTATGACATTACGAAAGGACCATTGAATAAAATGTTAGAATCTAACATATTCTAGTAGTGGCGAGAATTTTGTATTCTTACACTAATTGATTAGGATCAGGAATTGTGAAATGAGCATCATTGGAAATGTGTTCATTTGATCTATTTCACAAAGTAAAGACCATAGATAAACATAGTGTACATGCTTGGTGCATGGGACAACTGTTGTTATAATTCAAGTAAGAAGTTGATTAACTGAAACAACAAATAATGAGTAATCAATATGGTGATTAAATAAAAGGTGTTTTATTTATACTCAAAATTTTGGGGCCATATAGGATTAGTATTATTCTTGTGTTTCACTTTGCATGTTTTGACTTCCCGAAAAATAAAATTATTCAAACCCTCCACAGTCGCTCATACTTTGGAAGTAGGTATGAAAGAAGACTGTCAAAAATCCGTCTGTAGATTGACTAAGGCGTTTAGACATAGCACAAGTTTGCTGCAGAGTTCATGAGTGCTGCTATAAGATTATAGTATTTGATTAAACCCACGCTCACTTGGATCGCTTCATGGATTTTATCACGAGTAATTGGTGAGGCGATAATATCTTATATTCTTGAAACCGAGACGTGTGAGTTGTATTCTACAAGTCGGTTGCACATTGATAATATGTAAACGCACCAGTAACTTGGTGTTATAAAACATATTGTTGTGTGTGATTTGATGAGTAGGTACGAGCGAGCATTCGAGTCGAAGTTTATCCGTTCTTTTTACCTAAAGTGGGATAAAAGCGATATCTGTGGGCCCCTCAATGATTTAGTGATGACACCCTAAGCGCTTGGCCAAGCGGTGACTAAGTTGATGTGTTCAATTGTAGTCTGTTGTCAGTCGTCATAAATCGGAAATCGGGAAACAACACGTGAACAAAGAGTATGATTAAAATCCATGTCTCAGTTTATACGATATCTAGAATGGAGGAATATATGATCCCTTATCTAAAGGATTGGTTACTGATAAGATCAGAGTTCGACAGCTTCTTTGAGAGCTACGATTGCTAATCGGATAATACTTGCATTTATAATTACTAGACTTATCCAAGTGGGAGACTGTTGGATTAGTGTCTAAGCTTGTAACTATATTTGGTAAGTATTTGACCCGGTTGTGCATGGTCCTTTTGGGTTGCCTTCATCAAAACAACTAGATAGGATGATTTATGAAGAAAGAGGTTAATTATGGTTTATTAATATATTATATGAATAATATATTAATAGAGAAATCATAAAGTTTAATTAATATTGAACAAGAATTAATTAAGAAATTAATTTTGTGGCTAAAGAGATTAATTAGACTTGGGGGACTAATATTGTAGTTATAAGATAATTGCATTGTGGTCTATGGATTCCTAGAGGGAAGGGGGTTGGATGAAATCTATGGGAAGCCCATATGATTTTCATCCAAGGGGCTTCTAGAAAGGTTCCATGTGTTGCTTATGGCCTAAGCAGAGAATTAGCGTTTCTCCTTAAACCCTAGCAGCCCACACAAGTATAAATAGAACCCTAGGGATCCCAAAAACGTGGCTAAGCCTTCTTGAAGAGATATTGGACGGTTTTGGTGCTTCTCCCCTCTTTCCAATAATATCCTCTTGATTGTGGTGTTTTTAAACCATTAGAGGAGTGACATTTGTGACTCTAAGCTCCAAGGAAACGAGATTCAAGCCATTCTATAAGAGGTATTCATCTAGATCTATTCTTACATGTTAATTTCGATATTCATATCCTAGATCTAGGGTTTATAGGTTTTGATGATTATTGCATATTCATTAGACAAACTAGATCCAAAAATTTAGGGTTTGCATGTATACCATTGATATGGGCATATTTAGTTATAAATTTCATGCATTATCTTAATACTTTATGTTGATTTTATCTCATTTAATGAACAAAAGGTGCTTAATTAGTTTATAATTTCATTTTTCAGCAACAATTACATGCTCGGATGGAAAAGGAAGCGGAATTGGCGATTGGACGTTTGGATCTTGAATTTTGAAGAAAGAAGGATGTTGTTGGACAGCTTGACCCCTCGTCAGTGTTTTGGTCATATCTCATGAACCGTAACTCCGATTGATGAGATTAAAAATGTTCTGAAAACTAAACACAATTTTCGGACGACTTTCGTGTTTTGAGAAAATGCTGATTCGAAACGTACTCGACGAGTAGGGTCGACTACTCAGCGAGTCGTATCAAACTTTCGCGATTCTGGACGCGCTGACTTGCCGTACACGGGTTTTAAGTGACGGACTCGCCGAGTAGGTCACTGGACTCGCCGAGTAGCCTCTGTTTTGTGAAAATCTATATAAAGGGACTTTCAGATCGATACCCTGGCATGGAAAGAAACCCTAGGAGGCTAAGAAACGATTGGAAGTGATGCTAGGTCGTAAGGAACTAAAGAATCAACCCTACATTCAATTGTGAAGAGAATCAAGACAATTTTGGTTTATTATTAGTAACTTTTTGATTTGAATCATGTTTACATACTTTGATTTCGTTTTTGAGTTTATGTTTACTGCAATCATGAGCTAAAAACTTATTCTTCTGTTAGGGTAGACAATTTTGTGAACATGGATTGATTATTTGAGTAGGATTAATTTTAATTGGTAAGTATGTTTTGTTAAGCTTGTTAAAGAACCTTATGTGTTGACAATAACTATTCTTTTGTTAATAAATCAGTAATTAAGTTGTATGAACATCTCTTAGTTATTAATTTCATATGATTTATTGTGACCACATAGTTGTATGTCTAGGAATAACGAACGTGAAACTAGAATTAACTAGAAGATAGGTAAGTTAATGTGTAAGCTTGTTGGATGAACATCGACAAGAGGTTAATTGAAGGGCCAATTTAGTTAACCACTACAAGTCTTACTTAACCCGAATCAATAATCTAGGAAACCCGTTAATTTAGACAACTGGCCATTACTTAAGTTAATTTGTTTTCTATGAATTAGGAATAGCGAACGTGAACCTAATTATCTTAATCGGTAGCCAATGAAGAATTAATCCGATACATTAAAATCATCCATGGGAACAAATGAGTCGTACCTAAACAGAAGTCCTCTTTACTATTGAATTTAGTTGGTAATTAATTGTTTTAGTTGCTAGTTAGTTAATTTGTGTGTTGGTTATTCTAATTAAGTTTCTAGTCTTGTCAAACTAGAGAAAACCCCCCTTTTTGTTATTTGTTTTATTTAGATAATATTAGCATTTATTTCAATTGTTTACCGTTCCCTGTGTTCGATACCCTACTTGCTTGAACTATATTACTAATCGATAGGTACACTGCCTTTCATGTGTTTATTTTGTGTATAAGTTAGTAGGATTAAAACTAGTTGGTTTTACACACATCAACCATAGGAATGATGTAGTGCTCAAAACCCATCATTTATACCATGAGCCTCCACCCTCCGTATCCATGTACCAGTTCTGGTTTGGAGGGTGGAGGCTTACAAAAGAAAACCAAATTTCTATTGAGTTTGACCCTTATTGTTTTAATGTGAAGGATTTGCGAACATGGTTGTTAATCCTTCGATGCAATAGCAATGACGATGTTTATCCTCTTACTCTCACGCATCCTTCTTAACTCACTCATCCAACAACTTTTCAGCCATCATAAGAGATCTTTAGCACTATCTTGGGTCACCCTGGGGCTGATGTTCTTAGCTCTTTAAATAACTCATTGTCTTTTCCTTTTATAAACAAATTGTCATTTTCTATTTGTGAAGCATGCGTTTTGGGTAAACATATCAAATTACCGTTTCATTCATCTAGTACTATTACTATTTCCCCATTTGATATTATACATACTGATGTTTGGACCTCCCCGATACTTTCATCTGGTGGTCACAGTTATGATGATTACACAAACTTTCTATGGACTTTTCCCTTATCTTATATATCGCAAGTCTTCCCCACCTTTCGAAATTTCATATTCCTATACAAACACAATTTAATAAAAATATCAAGCCACTCCAGTGTGACAATGGAAAGGAGTGTGACAACAAACCCTTTGTAACACCTGGTTCCTGGTATGTATTTAAACTTATAATTATTCAATTTCATCGAGCAACTCGATGAGTTGGAAGCCCCAAACTTGTCGAGTAAAGATGAATTAGACCGCGGATTTTAAGTGACCAACTCGACGAGTTGGGAGGCCTCAACTCGACGAGTTGGCTGGGTGAAATGAAACCTTAATATTGGGGTTTTACACCCTATTTAAATGCCTTAACCCCCATAAGTTGGCCTCATTTCCAGCCTCCATTGTCCTAAACCCTAGCCTCGAAACCCTAATGCACTTTTAAGAGTTTTGGTGCTAATCTTCTGTATTCTTGGTGATTTTGAAGAAGAAAGGGCTTGAAGAAGGAGAAAGGACGTGTGGAAGGATAGTAGATCTAGAAGTTGTGCTGCATTTCTGATTCACTTGAGGTATAAAGCCTCAATCTTGTTGAGTTTAGGCCTAGATCTCTTTTCTTGAGTTTTAAATTGAATTTTTGGGGCTTTGATTGAGTGGTCCGAAGAGAAGAGGTTTCCAGGGGTTAATGGGGTAGATCTGAACTCTATTAGACCTCTTGAGGCTTAAAGTTGCAAACTTTAATGGCCTCCATGTCCCATTCAAGCATCATGTCCATCGTAAAGCCAAAAATGAACAATTGAGGGTGTTTCTAGCATGCACGTGATTTGGCCAGCTTGGGACATCAGATATGTATGTTGGAGTGTTGTAGTAGGAGTTTAGGGGCTTAATGGGTCAAGACCACCTTTAAAGAAACTAAGGTTTGAGTTTTAAGCTTGGTAGATGGTTCTTGAGGGTAAACTTGGAAACTCTTCCCTTCTAGACAACATAAGGAAAGGGATCTGAAGTTTTGAAGTCCTTGGATCCATGAAAAAAATGTCTTAACATATTAAGTAGGTTGGCAGCCTGGAGAACTCGACGAGTTCATAAGAGAACTCAACGAGTTGACCTGCAAATGTCCCGACTCTGTTGGAAAAAGGGGGACTCGACGAGTTGTAAGGTGAAACTCGACTAGTTGGATCGCGATATCACGATTCTGTGATATATGGGAACTCGCCAAGTTAAAGGGTAACTCGACAAATTGGGTAAATTCGGATCATTGACTTTGACAAAAGTTGACCCTTAAGGGAATATGAATATGAATTGGTAATCAAGGGAATCTTTTATGTATAGGGGATTGAGTTGGTTTGATATTTGGAGTCGGGGACTGTTCATCTACTTCCATTATTCGAAGTGAGTTACCTTCTCGATAGCAGTGGGTCTAAGGCATCAAGGTCGGCCCGACAGAGTATTATGTGTTTCGTGCTTAATTGCTTAATTATGTGATATGATTAATTAAGAATAAAATGAGCATCAAAATTTAAGTGTAAAATAAACTTAATATCTTTGGATAATGTTGTAGTAGTTGAAACAAGGTTTCCGAATATATATAAAGCGCCCAAATCTGACTTCGTATGAGAAAGTTATGATTTTCTGAAGTTTCGACTTGGCAATATGCAGCCCGAATACTCGATTTGAGATCGAGCGGTTTTTAGCCGAAACAATCTAAACGAGAATCGAAGATCTCGTTGTTAGTAGCGAAGCGATGAAAAGTTAGGCGAGAACGGACGTCAGACGAAGAAGTTATGAATTTATAACGAAATTTTTCTGTCCCGGCCACCTAAAAATAATTAATAGAAACAAAGTCAAAATTAGCCGACAGAGTCTAAACGAAAGTTGTAGAGCGTAGTCTCACCTACGTGTGGATATAAAGAACGTCAAAAACGGAGTTCGTATGAAGGAAATATGAATTTTCAAAGTTTTTTAAATATTAAATATTTAAATTTTAATTCAAATTTTCGATATTATCCGAAGAGGAGTCAGCAGACTCATCCGAAGTACGCCCAGCGTACCACTCGAGTGCTCCGGAGTCGTAAGCGATGACGTAGAGGGCCGGATGACGCAAGGGATGGCGGCAACCAAGGCATTATGCCCCGTGTAACCCCGAAGTTATGCCCAGCGTAACCCCGAGGATCAGCCTATAAAAGGGGATGCGAAGACAACCGATTTTCTTTTACAAACCCTTCCATTTTCTCTCTAGTTTTTCCTAGTTTTACATGCCATTTATACCCCGAAGCCCCGGTAATATTTCCGAGCCCCGAAGCAAGATCCGAAGCCCCGAGGATCCCGAAGAGCGTTATTCTCGAGCCGAAGCCCTACCCGCGAGGAGCCCGGTTTTTGTGAAGATCTTCCAGATCTACAGAGAAACACTACTTCTGCAATCCGTAGTGTAACACCGTGAATTTCAAAGAAATTTTTCGCAATTTATAAAAACCATAAATCATTAAATTTTCATAAAAACATAAGTGTTTGAAACTCCAATACATATCATATAATAATCCCAAGATCACATAGCATGAATATCTCGTGTCTGTACTGATCAAGCCGGCGCCTTCCCACGGTCATCACTAGTACCTGAAACAATAACACCAAACACTGTAAGCACAAAGCTTAGCGAGTCTCCCAAAATACCATACATAACACACATTAGCCACTCAAGGCTATAACTCTGTGGGTCCGTGCACCCAAGCTCTGTGAACCCTCAGGTTCTATCTCTGATCACATGCATAGCATAAATCACATAGAAAGAATGCAGTGCAACACATAACATACATAGCATACATATACTCTATCACATAACTCTGGTCACCTACTCAAGGTAAAGTATAGTGAGAAGACTCACCTCGTGTATCTCACTAACTCGCAAATATTGGAAATCACTCGCGCTCGATCCCTCGAGCTATAATCATCCTCAAACGAAGTCTCTGAGCTCAGCAATCACTGGATTAGCACCTCCTTTGATCTCCTCTTGCCTTGATCCTCTTCTATGAGCAAAACACCCACAATTAGCCAAAGATTTTCCTCCTTCCTCTCACAAAACGCACAGGGACTCTCTAGGGTTTTCTCTGGGGTTGGTGGCTGCAAATGACGGCCATAAACCCCCTTAAATAGGTCTCATACCCTGGAGATTAGGGTTTCATTAAACAGCATGGACTCGCCGAGTCCACCTTTTGGACTCGCCGAGTCCAGACGCGAACCCGTGTCCAAACCGCGATCCTACTCGGCGAGTTTGAGCTCCAACTCGCCAAGTCCCCTCACAAATTACCCAAAATTACAGTAATAATTAATACCTGGGAATCCGGGCTGTTACAATTCTCCCCCACTAGAACTAGACTTCGCCCTCGAAGTCTTGCTCTACAAAAAGCTCCGGATGCTGCTCGCGCATCTCATGCTCCGGTTCCCAAGTCATCTCGGACCCCTTCCAATGCTGCCACTGGACCAAAACCAAGGGTACCTCCTTGTTCCGCAGAACCTTGACCTTCCGATCTCTGATCACCACTGGTCTCTCGGCATAATTCAAGCTCGCATCCACCTGAATATCCTCTAAGAGAACCACTGCCGACTCATCGGCTATACACTTCCGCAATTGCGACACGTGGAAAGTGTCGTGAATCTGACCCAACTCTACTCGCAAATCCAAACGGTAGTCTACCCTGCCTACCCTCGCGACCACCCGGAAAGGACCAATATATCGGAGCCCTAATTTTCCCCTCTTCCTGAATCGAATCACTCCTTTCCAAGGAGAGACCTTCAGGAGCACAAGGTCGCCGACCTGGAACTCAAGCTCGGACCGGCGTCTGTCTGCACAACTCTTCTAATGACTCTGAGCGGTCAACAACCTCTGTCTGACCTGCTGGATCTGCTCTGTCGTCTGAAGCATGATCTCTGTATTGCCCATCACTCGCTGTCCAACCTCTCCCCAGCAAATGGGGGTCTGACACCTTCTCCCATACAACAGCTCAAAGGGTGGCATACCGCTGCTTGAATGATGGTTGTTGTTGTAGGAGAACTCTGCCAAGGGTAAGTACGTATCCCAACTTTCCCCGAAATCCAACACACATGCCCGAAGCATGTCCTCGAGTGTCTGAATCGTCCGCTCACTCTACCCGTCTGTCTGGGGGTGATATGCGGTACTGAAATGCAGTCTAGTACCCAACTCCTTGTGAAACTTCTTCCAGAATCTGGAAGTGAAATGCACATCCCGATCTGAAATGATCGAGATCGGCACTCTGTGCCGAGACACCACTTCCGTCACATATACCTCTGCCAATTTCTCTGTCGAAGAACTCTCGCTGATTGCAAGGAAGTGAGCGCTCTTTGTCAACCTGTCCACAATCACCCAAATTGCATCGACTCCCCTGACAGTTCTAGGCAATTTGGTGATAAAATCCATGGTGATCTGTTCCCACTTCCACTCGGGAACCTCCAACGGTTGCAACTAACCATGCGGTCTTTGGTGCTCGGCCTTAACCCTACGGCAGGTCAAGCACCTCTCAACAAACCACGCGACCTCCCTCTTCATACAGGGCCACCAATACTCTTTCCTCAGGTCCAAATACATCTTAGTGGCTCCAAGATGAATCGAGAATTTGGACCGATGAGCCTCTTCCATCAAAACGGTACGCGTTCCTCCCATAAACGGCACTCAAATACGCCCCTGGAATGTCTTAAGTCCCTGACCATCGGTAACAAACTCTGAAACCAATCCAACAACTCGCTCTTTCTTCTGCATCTCGGGCTGTACAGCCTCGGCCTGTGCTCCACGAATGGCATCCAACACTGGAGCTATCACAGTCTGTTAGGGTGCAAAGTTATTCATTCATGACTTTGTAAATGTTTGACTTTTGTAAAACCCACTTGCATGTGGTGCTTTAGCCTTTAGACCCATTTGTTAGTTAGAGTGAGAGAGAGACATGTAATCACCTCTATAAATAGTGGGTTCATACCACTTGTAGAGGTGTGCTTGAGAGATGTAGAAGAGAGTGTGTAAGTGTGTGTTAATTATGTAGTCTAGATCTAGATCCTTTTTGTAACACCATATACATTCAATATATCTCTTAAACACCCAAATCACCATGTTCAATTGTGCAAGCTTTAATTCCGCATGCCAAACCATGTTCTTATGTCACTACAATTGGTATCAGAGCGGGTCTTCAAGATCAAGGTGATTTTTGAAACACGATTCTCGGTTTGGCAATTTTTGTCACAATATGAGCAATTTTGGTGAGTCTCTCTCTATGATCTCTCGTAATATTTGAATCGTGCGTTACATTCTTGATTCATGATCATTTGATTCGTTGGATCTAATTTTCTTTGAAAACCCCATTGATGATCCAATAAATTTTTGTTTAGATCAAATCTATACTAAAAAACAAAATATAATTTCTGTTACTGTTCATGAAAGTCCAATTTAATTCAAAAGCCCAAATAAACATAGATTGTTACTGTTCATGAAAACAATTGGTCCAATACCAAAATCAGTTTCTGTTTAAGCCCAAACACTCGAATTATAATCATTTTGATTTATTATTCACGAGCTTCAAGTCTTTTACAGATCATTGTTCTTGGTTTTCGCATTCTATTGTTTCACTTTGTATTCATAGATCCAGTCATTAATTCAAATCCTTTTTGTTGATTTCATCGACAAATTGATATGATCAAAGATTACTTTCAATCGATGATGATTCATTGTTCTTCGTTGTTCTTTTGTATCACAAATCTCGTAAATGAAAATCAAATAAGATTCTGAAAGTCAAAATTGAAATCATCAAAACTGATTTTATTGTTCGATGGTTAAAAACGAACAAAGAATATCATTTTGGTATTGAAATCGACTTCAAATGTTGATGATTTGAGGTTGATTGTTAAATAACGATTGGGAAGGATGAGCGATTAAAAGCAAAGAACGTTGAATACTCAGTCGAATGTTTACAGATGGTTGGAAAGTCGATTTTGATATCCTGATGTTGATAATCGGAAGGTGTTTAATACTGATGATGATGATTTTGATAACGAACTGGAAAACAATTCTGATTTAGAATCGATGAATTTTATGTTTGTGTTCGTGAATGAAGAGTTTCAATCGGAAGATATTTTGCAGTGAATTCTTCGAACATTTGGAGTAGATTGTTTAAGTGTTTGAAGAACGAACTGAGGAAGGTCTACCCTAAAGGATCGATGTTCGGATAATCGATGTTTGGATCGATGTTGATGAAAGTTTGTTTGATGTCGATTTCTGAATGATTTTGAATGAACGATTGAAGACTTCGCAAAATTTGGAGTCGATTGTTGGGTTCATTCGTGTATACAGGGAAGAATATTGTCAAGGGTATAAGATGGATTCGCTTTCGTGTTTGGTTAAAGATCTGGATTGAATGTTCGATTAAACTGAATTTGTGTGACGAACTGAGAACAAATGATTGGTTTGATGTCAAGATGCGAAGTCAAGAAAAATGAAATTGTTTAATTTCCAAAGACATGAATTGGGTTTCAGTTGAGTTCGCAAAATAAAATGATTTGTGTGAATCAAAACTAAGTTCGCATATGAGTAATTCAAAGAAGGGTTCGCATTTGGGTTTCTCAGTTAAATTCGCATTTGATTAATTGGGTTAAAATGCGAAGGTGAATATGCGAAGAATGTGAAAGATATTACAGAAAAATGTGAATTGGGGAAGAAAGCCAAGAGTTTCGCATTTGGTCCCTGTTCTTTTCAAGAAATAACTTAAGTGACCCAACTTCGCAAGTTTGAAGAATATGCAGAAATTGTAAAAACAAATACCTGTAGTTTCGCATTTTTGACAGTTTATACCCAACTTCGCAAATAGGGTCATAAAATGCTGAAATTGCAGAAATTTTCAAATCTGATCCCTGCAGTTTGTGCGAATTTACACATTTTACCCAGTTTCGCAAATGGGAGTGTATTTCGCATATTTGGCTGTTTTTGGCGCAATGGGTCACTGCAAAATTTTGAAATTGACAATTTCTACCCATTTTTGAGAAATTTTGTCAAAGGCGATCCGTGAACGGCAATAAAAATTGAATATTTTTTGGGTTTTCCGGATTGAAGTACAAAGTTTATGCCACATGTTAAGGGGGAGTTTTGACATGAAAAATTCCGAATAAAGCACGTTCTTTTTCCATGGAGTTTTATAATCAAATTTCGATTATAAAATGGGGGAGAAGTTTTATATGGACATTCGAACTTGAATTTTTCATATTACGCGGATTTGAAGACTGAAGTGATCTTGAAGTTTTAAAGCCACGAGATGATGCAATTGGAAGTTCGGAAGTGATGTATTCGAAATGGGTTTGGATTTATTGAAGATTTTTGGGGTGTGTTTTTATGCGTAACTTTGGGTGATTATTTGGAGTTTGGAATACTCTTAATCATTCGTTGCTGCTCGGATTGTATGGTCTCACATCCTAGAGCCCAAATTGAAGAGTCATGGAAGAATTGAAGATTGAAGTTCGTTTCGACATGTGTCACCTTTGAGGCTCGAACCGCGTAGTGCTTGATTTTGGAAGATTTGAAGTGGGTCATTCATTCCTAACTTTGAGGGGGAGAATGTTAGGGTGCAAAGTTATTCATTCATGACTTTGTAAATGTTTGACTTTTGTAAAACCCACTTGCATGTGGTGCTTTAGCCTTTAGACCCATTTGTTAGTTAGAGTGAGAGAGAGACATGTAATCACCTCTATAAATAGTGGGTTCATACCACTTGTAGAGGTGTGCTTGAGAGATGTAGAAGTGAGTGTGTAAGTGTGTGTTAATTATGTAGTCTAGATCTAGATCCTTTTTGTAACACCATATACATTCAATATATCTCTTAAACACCCAAATCACCATGTTCAATTGTGCAAGCTTTAATTCCGCATGCCAAACCATGTTCTTATGTCACTACACAGTCAACCTCAAACATACATCTCGCAGCGGGGCGCTCTCCCCCCTGCAGCTCAGTGCATCGGCTACACCCTTGCCTGGGTGGTACAGGATCTCACAATCATAATCCTTGACCACATCCAACCATCTTCTCTGGCGCATGTTTAGATTGGGCTGATCCATCAAATACTTCAAACTCTTATGGTCCGTGTATATCGTACATCGAACCCCATACAGATAGTGGCGCCAAATCTTGAGGGCGAACACCACTGCCCCCATCTCTAGATCATGGGTGGGATATCTCGTCTCATGAGGCTGTTGGAATAGTGTCTAAGGCTATAACTATATTCGGTGGTGCATGGTCCTTTTGGGTTGCCTTCACCATAGCAACTTGAAGGATGATTTGTTAAGAGAGAGTAAATATTATAAGGAATAATATTTGGCTATTTGATTAATATAAGTCATAAATTAATTGGTATTAATTTGGTGACTTAAAGAGATTAATTAAATAAGAGGGTATAAACTGTCAATTGTTTGATAGTTAGACTTTAGACTATAAATCCATTAGGATACATCTTGGACGGATTCTAAGAGCTTTAGATAAGCTAAAATAGTCCATAGGGTTATCTATGGAATGGATTTGGATAGCCTTAAGAGAAGATTATCCAATTAGGGTTTAGGGTGAAACCCTTAAGGAGTCTAAAGGTATAAATAGGCCCTTGGGATGGGGAATTCGTGTACAACTTTGTGAGACCTGAAAAAGGGAACCTCTGGTCGAATTCCATCCCCTCTCCTCTCTCCTAAATCATCTTGCTTGCTATTGGTGTTTGTAAGCCATTAGAGGAGTGACAATTGTGACTCTAGAAGCTCCAAGACAAACAAGTTCAACAAGGGATTCAAAGGTATGATTCTAGATCTATTTTAGTATTGTTATTTAACCTAATTAGTCATTAGAAGTCTTGGATTCAAAAGCATGTTTATTAGAAAGCCTAGATCCAAGCAATAGGGTTTTGCATGCGCACATAGGAAAGTTCTTATGGCTAAAACCCAACAGTGGTATCAGAGCTTAGATTGGTTTTCTTTAAATTGTTGCTTGAATAACTGAAACAAACCTGCAAAATTCGATTTTTTGGGTTTTGAGTCACTGACTCGTCGAGTTCCAAGGTGGACTCGTCGAGTAGGCCTGACTCGGCGAGTCCCCTTGTGCACTCGGCGAGTCCAGGCGTCAGGAATGGCCAGATTCGGGATTTTTTCATAATTATCTTATGGAAACTTACCTTAATCATATTAGATCAATGTAAATCCGATTTTTTGATAAATATGACTATTATCTTGATCTAATTAAAGATATTTATCATCTAATAAAATATTTAATTTCCTTATATGATAATAATTAATTATTTTGGTAATTATCTTCAAAGAAATCAAGATAAATCAAATAAAGATAATTAGAATATTAATTGTTAATTGGAATTATTTGTTATTTGATCCTTCATGTTTTAAATGTTTAAAACCTACCCTAAAGTTTTGAAATTTATATTTGTGATTAAAAGTTTTAATTTAGACAACTTAAATTTCAAACCCTAGATTTTGAAAAGTTTAAAATGCAACCTTATACTTATATAATATTACTAGAATAATATATATATATATATATATATATATATATATATATATATATATATATATATATATATATATATATATATATATATATATATATATATATATATATGTATAACTAAATGCTAGTCTTACCGCTAGTAGGCCTCATTCACGAAGCCGATCTATAAGGTGGGTATAAGGTTGCGGCCTATAAAATGGCGCTTAATGGGTGTACACTCACACCCACCGCTTGCTTGATTGGTGGAGGGTCGTTAGCCGAACGGGTAGGATAGGGCAACCTCATCCTCTCATTAAAAGTATAATAAGAAATACGAAGTAACTAAACTTTCTTTTAAATTTCCCAATCTTAGTTACTTTAGGAAAAGTGAATTGATGCAATCCCATGAAATTACACTTTGCACCTTGCTAAGATGTTAGTGGAGCGTGTGTGGTTTACCGGCACACTAATTGGTTCTAAGCGAAGGTGGCAAAGGGTGATTCATTGTTTATCATAGTTCGATGGAGCGTGTGTGGTTTACCGGCACATCGAATAGGTGATCGTTACAATGAAGGCACCATGTGAATTTGCATGGTAATTTACACCCGCTTTGTGATCCTCGGCATCCCAGTCACAAACAAGAGGGGCATATCGAGATTTAAACATGCCATTGAATAGTTCAATGAATCTCATTCGAACCTAGGAATTCTCAAAAAACACTTAGAACTAATAGTTTAAGTTTTGTGATGGAGAATTAGTGAATCGTCATTCACTTACCTTCAATTTATTTGCATGTTAGATTACGGCATCCCTTTTCTAGTATGTAAACGTTATTGTTGGATCCTAGCCCTAATTTTTCTTATTGGGTGATAATTAGGGATTCTTATTCTAATCAATCTTTGTCCTTTCTATAGATGTCAAACGCAAACAACGCTGCTGCTAGTTCTTTCACGTTGATGAGCCTTTGCCAAAAGGTCACCTTCGATGGAACGAACTTTGGCGAATGGATAAGATACATTCGCACCATTGCTCGCTATGAGGATAAAGAGTATGTCCTCGATGAGAAGCTCGAGAAAATCAACCCCGAAATTGCTACTCCCGCCGAAATCACCGCCTTTAAAACTCATGAGCGAGATGCAACGAAGGTACATTGCATCATGATCGCCACCATGAACTCCGAATTCCAAAAGTCCTACGAGGACATGTATCCATACGAAATGCATCAAGACTTGTTGGAGAGGTACCACCAAAACACGAGACAAGAGCGTTACGAGATCTTCACTAACATGATTTCCGCTAAGATGGGTCATGGAGAATCTCTTACCGTGCACTTGCAAAAGATGCAAAGGTATGTCGACCGCCTTCGCAAGTTAAATGTTGACTTCGGCGAAGACTTGGCGATCGACATGGTGCTTCACTCTTTGCCTCCGATGTACAATCAATTTAGGATGACCTACCACATGAATAAAGAGGAGGTCACTCTAAGTAAACTCCAAGGTCTCTTGAGAGTTGCTGAGAGCAATTTCAAGGACAAGTCTGTTGCACCAACTCCCAATCCATCCGTTGCTCCTGTCTTGGCTATTGGTCAAGGGAAGGGAAAGAAGAGGAAAGCTTCTTCAAATAACTATCGAAAGGTGAAAGCCCGAGATGGTTCCTCTTCTAGTGGGACCAAAGTTGATCCCTCTAAACCCTGCTCTAACCCGAAGGAGGCAGAGTGCCACCCCTGCCACAAGATAGGACATTGGAAGAGAAGCTGCTCGGATTACCTGCAAGCCATCAAGGAAGGAAAGATCAAGCCATCTTTCACAGGTATATATGCAATCAAATCTAACGATTCTAATCATGCTATTTCTTGGGTTCTTGACACCGGTTGTGGTTATCACATTTGTTCTAATGTGCAGGGACTAAGAAGAAGTAGGGATGTGGAGCAAGGAAGGATCAATCTAATCATGGGGAACAGAAGATCGTCGCCTGTAACCAAGATTGGAGTGTATTCTTTAGTGCTTAAGAATAGTTTAGTTTTGGATTTGAACAATTGTTGCTATTCGCCAGAAATGGCTAGAAACATCATTTCATTTCATGGTTTATATAGACAAGGATTTAGATTTTCTTTTAATAATGAGAATGGTTCTATTTTGGCTTATCTAAATGGTGTCTTTTACTTTGAAGCTATACCATGTAATGGAATATATGAAACTGTTATGATTGTTGATAACTTAGGAAATGATGTTTTGAATATTGATTCTTCCACTGGCATGGATAAAGCATCCTTGTGGCATTGTGGTCTTGGACATGTCAACAAGAAACGCATAGCCCAACTCCAAAAGGATGGAGTGTTGGAGTCATTCGACCTTAGGGAAGATGACACATGCGAGTCTTGTTTACTTGGAAAGATGACTAAGTCACCCTTCACGAGTACTTGTGAAAGGGGTGAGGGACTATTAGACCTAATACATACCGATGTATGTGGACCTTTTAGATCAACCACGAAGGATGGGAACCGCTTCTATGTGACTTTTACCGATGATTATAGTAGATATGGGTATATCTATTTAATCAAGCAAAAGTCAGAAACCTTTGAAAAGTTCAAAGAGTTCAAGAATGAAGTGGAGAATCAATTGGGCAGGAAAATCAAGATGCTTCGATCCGATCGAGGAGGAGAGTACCTAAGTCTTGAATTCCACGATTATCTCAAGGAGTGTGGAATAGTTTCGCAATTGACGCCTCCTAGGACACCGCAGTTGAATGGTGTGGCAGAAAGGCATAATCGAACCTTATTGGATATGGTTCGCTCTATGATGAGTCGTGCTTCACTACCTATCTTCTTTTGGGGGTATGCCTTAGAGACTGCCGCCCATATCCTTAACCGAGTCCCTACTAAGAAGGTTTCCAAAACACCTCACGAGATGTGGACGGGGAAAGCTCCCTCGTTGGCACATATCAAGGTTTGGGGTTGCGAGGCTTTCGTAAGACGAGATACTCACGACAAGCTTGAACCTCGAAGTGAGCGATGTATTTTCATCGGCTACCCGCAAACTTCCTTTGGATATCTCTTCTATAGACCGAAAGATAATGTTATCTTTGTTGCGAGGAGAGGAGTTTTCCGAGAGCGAGAACTTATAAGCCAAGGAGACAGTGGGAGGCAAATCGAACTTGAAGAAATTCAAGAGTCGATAGATGAAGGAACCTCTACCGCTGGCATTCAACCCGAGGAGGAAACTCCAGTTGAACCGATTGACGAATCCTTACCGCTTAGACGTTCCGATAGAGTTAGAGTTCATCCCCAGTTTTATGGTTTTCATATTACTACCGAAGGGGACACGTATATTAGTGATGGTACACTAGTAAATCTTGATGAACCTAATAGCTATAAGGAAGCCATGGCAGGCCCGGAGTCTGCGAAATGGAAAGAGGCGATGGATAGCGAGATCCAATCCATGTACGATAACCAAGTTTGGAATTTGGTTGATTACGTGCCCGAACGTAAGACCGTAGGGTGCAAGTGGATCTTCAAGAAGAAGACCGACGTGGATGGGAACGTACACACATATAAAGCGCGATTGGTTGCGAAGGGCTTTACTCAAACTCCTGGAGTTGACTATGATGAGACCTTCTCACCAGTTGCGAAGATTAAATCTATTAGAGTGATGCTAGCAATTGCCGCATTTCATGATTATGAGATTTGGAAAATGGATGTCAAGACCGCTTTCCTTAACGGAAAGTTGGCTGAGGATGTTTACATGGCTCAGCCAGAGGGGTTTGTGGATCCGAAGCATCCGAATAGAGTGTGTAAGCTTGAGAAGTCCATTTATGGACTTAAGCAAGCGTCTCGCAGATGGAATCTTTGCTTCGATGAGAAAGTCAAAGAGTTTGGATTTGTACGAAGCGAAGACGAATCTTGTGTATATGTCAAAGCCAGTGGGAGTATTGTAAGCTTCCTCGTTCTATATGTCAATGACATATTACTCATAGGAAACGACATCCCGACTCTGCAGGAGGTTAAGTCTTGGCTCGGGAAGTGCTTCGCTATGAAGGACCTCGGAGAGGCTTCTTACATTTTGGGAATAAGGATAGCAAGAGAAAGAAGTAAGAGACTAATTGGACTTAGTCAGAATACTTACTTAGAGAAGGTACTAAAACGTTTTAGTATGGAAAACTCAAAGAAGGGAGAACTACCGATACAAGGAAATGCCAAGTTGAGTAAGACTCAAAGTCCGAGTACCGAAGCTGAGATAGCAGAAATGAGCAGAGTACCATACGCTTCCGCAGTTGGCTCAATCATGTACGCTATGACTTGTACTCGCCCTGATGTAGCCTTCGCTTTAAGCATGGTTAGCAGATATCAAGGGAACCCTGGCAAAGCACATTGGATTGCGGTGAAGAACATCCTTAAGTACCTTCGGAGGACGAAAGAATGGTTCTTAGTCCTTGGAGGGAGTGATGACTTGAAGGTGCGAGGGTATAGTGACGCCAGCTTTCAGACCGACAGGGACAACTACCGTTCGCAGTCGGGCTGGGTCTTTACCCTAAATGGAGGAGCAGTGACTTGGAAAAGTTCCAAGCAAGAAACCGTAGCTGATTCAACGTGCGAATCAGAGTACATCGCAGCGAGCGAAGCGTCGAAGGAGGCAATATGGCTGAAGAACTTCATTGGTGATATTGGAGTTGTACCGGCCATAAAGGAGCCCATGGAGATTTTCTGTGATAACGAAGGTGCGGTTTCCTTGACCAAGGAACCGAGGGATCATGGTAGATCTCGACATATCGACAGAAAATATCACTTCATTAGACATCGTGTAGAAGAAGGACAACTTGTAGTGAAGAGGATATCATCAGAATATAACCCAGCAGATCCGCTTACGAAGGGACTGAGTAGGGTTAAGCACTTGCAGCATGCTAGGAGTATTGGGAGTAGATATGAATGAAGGGACTGAGTAGGGTTAAGCACTTTGCATGTTTTGACTTCCAGAATAATTGAGTTATTAAGAATAATCGAATTATTCAAATGGTCCACAATCGTTCATATGTTGGGAGTAGATATGAATGAAGATTGTCATGAATTGGTGTGTAGAGTGTCTAAATGGTATTAGACATAGCAAGGGTTGCTGCAACGTTCGTGAGTGCTTATGAACTGGTTTTGAGCATTGGAATAAACCCGCGCTTGCTGGAATCACCTTATGGAATACGATATAAAAGGTGATCGCAAGACGATAATATCATATGGTCTTAAAACCTAGATATATGGTTTATTATTTGTTAATTGATTGTGCATTGATAATGCGAAAACGCATCAGTAACTTGATGTTATAAAACGCATTGTTGTGTATAGTTGGTTAATGAATAAGTAAATGCATATAAGTCAAAGTTTATCTGTAAATTTTATCCTAAGAGGGTAGAAGAGATATCTTGGCCACTCGATGATTTGATTTGACTTATGTGCCGGGCCTGGTCAGAACTGAATTGATGTGTTCGATTAAGTTCTATGTCAAATAAATCGGAGATCGAGAAATCTAAATGCTAGACTAACCATTCCATAGGATTGTCAGCATGATATCTAACAAAGGACTGTACGATCCCTTATCTAAAGGACAAGATTGATTAGATCAGAGTTGACAGCGTCTTTGAGAGCTACGATTGCAAACCGTATTGTACTTGTATAGTTATTAGACTTATCCAAGTGGGAGACTGTTGGAATAGTGTCTAAGGCTATAACTATATTCGGTGGTGCATGGTGCTTTTGGGTTGCCTTCACCATAGCAACTTGAAGGATGATTTGTTAAGAGAGAGTAAATATTATAAGGAATAATATTTGGCTATTTGATTAATATAAGTCATAAATTAATTGGTATTAATTTGGTGACTTAAAGAGATTAATTAAATAAGAGGGTATAAACTGTCAATTGTTTGATAGTTAGACTTTAGACTATAAATCCATTAGGATACATCTTGGACGGATTCTAAGAGCTTTAGATAAGCTAAAATAGTCCATAGGGTTATCTATGGAATGGATTTGGATAGCCTTAAGAGAAGATTATCCAATTAGGGTTTAGGGTGAAACCCTTAAGGAGTCTAAAGGTATAAATAGGCCCTTGGGATGGGGAATTCGTGTACAACTTTGTGAGACCTGAAAAAGGGAACCTCTGGTCGAATTCCATCCCCTCTCCTCTCTCCTAAATCATCTTGCTTGCTATTGGTGTTTGTAAGCCATTAGAGGAGTGACAATTGTGACTCTAGAAGCTCCAAGACAAACAAGTTCAACAAGGGATTCAAAGGTATGATTCTAGATCTGTTTTAGTATTGTTATTTAACCTAATTAGTCATTAGAAGTCTTGGATTCAAAAGCATGTTTATTAGAAAGCCTAGATCCAAGCAATAGGGTTTTGCATGCGCACATAGGAAAGTTCTTATGGCTAAAACCCAACAGAGGCTTCAACTGCCTCGATGCATATGCTATCACATGCCCTCTCTGCATCAGCACCGCCCCCAACCCCAAAATCGATGCATCACAGAAGACAAAAAAGTCATCCATCCCTTCCGGGAGGGCTAATACCGGGGCTTCGCATAACCTTTGACGAAGCGTCTCAAAGGAGGCCTGCTGCTCGGGACCCCATGAAAAAGCGACACCCTTTCGGGTCAACCTGGTGAGTGGCACTACGATCTTGGAGAAGTCCCTGATAAATCTCCGATAATAACCCGCCAACCCTAAGAAACTCCTGATCTCGGAAGGTGACCTCAGCACTTCCCAACTCATCACTGCCTCGACGTTGGCCGGGTCGACCAATATCCCTTTCTGATTTACGAGATGTCGTAGGAACTGGACCTCTCGCAACTAGAAATCACACTTGGAGAATTTGGCATAAAGCCTCTCCGATCTCAGAACTCCGAGGATCTCCTGCAAATGCTCCTCGTGCTGCTCTCTAGACCTCGAATATACCAAAATGTCGTCGATGAATACAATCACCGACCGATCCAACATCGGCCTGCACACTCGGTTCATGAGATCCATGAACACTGCAGGGGCATTGGTGAGCCCGAAAGGCATCACCACAAACTTGTAATGCCCATAACGCGTTCTGAATGCTGTCTTCTGGACGTCCTCATCTCGAACTCTCACCTGATGATATCCAGACCTCAAATCAATCTTGGAAAACCAAGATGCTCCCTGTAACTGATCCAACAAATCATCGATCCTTGGCAACGGGTAACGGTTCTTGACCGTCAGCTTGTTCAACTCCTGGTAATCAATGCACATCCGGTGTGAACCATCCTTCTTCTTGACAAAAAGGATAGGCGCTCCCCATGGCGAGATGCTCGGCCGAATAAACCCTTTTCCTAACAGCTCCTGAAGCTACAAGGACAACTCCTGCATCTCTGGAGGTGCAAGACGATAAGGCACCTTGGTGATAGGCGCTGCTCCCGGAACCAAATCGATACTGAACTCCACTTGCCTCACAGGAGGCACACCCGGCAACTCCTCGGGGAATACATCCAGAAACTCACGTACTATCGGAACCTCATCCACTGATCTCGGCCTCTCTGAATCAACCCTCGAATCTATCACATATGCCACAAAACCCTTACAACCCTGCTGCCGACACTGCCTCGCCCTAGCGGCTGAACAAAACGCTGACCCAGAATGGGTACCCTCGTTGTACACCGTAAGAACTCCCCCACTAGGGTCTCGAATAGTCACCAGCTATCGCTCGCAGTCAATAATCGCACCGAATCTGCTCAACCAGTCCATGCCCACAATAACACAGACATCGCCCATTGTAATAGGAACCAAATCAATAGGGAATTTGACCCCGAAGATCTTGAATACACACCCGCGGATTACCTCCATGGCATATATCACTCTCTCGTCAGCTATGGAAACTCTCAGAGGACGACTCAACGCCTCGCGACTAAGACTGATATGCTGACTAAAATCCAAAGACACAAAGGACCGACTCGCACCCGAGTCAAATAACACCAAAGCAGGTACAGAATTCACAAGAAAAGTACCTACACCTAACATAATATAAGCATGATATCTCAACATCAAAAATAAATACACGAAAGAATACATACCAGCCACGACATCGGGCGCTGTGCGGACCTCCTCTGCGGTCAACTGAAAAGCTCTCCCTCGTGCCCTGGGCGCTTCGGCCTTCACTGGCCGACTATCGGTAGCTCTGATGGCGGCAGGGGCAGATCCCTGAGGTGCTCCCTGAGCTGATCCCCGCAATTGCAGACACTCTGCCTTCCGGTACCCGGTCTGGTTGCAGTGAAAACACATTGCAAATCCCTTGGGGCAGTCCTTGGCCATGTGCCCCTCCTTGCCACACTTGTAGCAAGATCCAACTCTGCAAACTCCATCGTGTCCCTTTCCGCACTTCCCACAAGTGTGGCCCTTCTGGCTCCCCGATTTGGGATCAGCGGGCTTGGCCCGCTTGGCTGCTGGCTAAGATTGTGTCGGTCGCCGATCCCTCCCCTGAGACTCCGCCTCCTCCCTCGCCTGAGTCTCCAGCTCAATCTCCCTCTTCCGGGCATTTTCCTGAAGCTCGGCAAATGTCCGGTACGAGGAGTTTGCCACGAACTCCCGGATGTCTCGTCTCAAGATACTCAAATATCGACTCATACGTGCCTGCTCAGTAGACACGTGCTCAGGGCAGAACATCGCCCTCTCGTGGAACATCCTGGTAATCACAGTAACAGACCCAGTACCCTGCTTGAGGGTCAGAAACTCCTAGGCCAAACGCTCCCTCTCCACCTGGGGAACGTACTCGTCTCGGAACATGGCAGTGAACCTCTCCCAGGTCACTGTCGTAAGCTCAGCAGGCATAAAGTGCGCTGTCACAAATTTCCACCAGTCCTTCGCTCCCAAGCGAAGCTGGTTCAGCGTGAACCGGACCCTTAAATGCTCAGGAGATGAGCAAGTAAAGAAACACCCCTCAATATCTGAAATCCACCTCATAGCCGCCACTGGGTCCTGGGTCCCATCAAACTCTAGCGGTTTTTGTGTTGCTGAACTCTCGGAACAACAACGCATCACCACCCTGTGGCCTCGCGGCAGCAATGGCTGCAGTGGCCGCCGCGACAGCAGCCTCAGAAAGAGCAGCATAACGCTCGTCGAAGGTCTCAATCAGCGTGGTCTTAATAGACCCGAAGATCTCTGGTATCTCTGCCCTGATGGCCGCAGCCACCTCCTCGTGGATGATCCGGCGGATCTCCTCATCACTGGTCCCACTGCTCTCTGGTGCTTGACGTGTCCTCACCATGATCTCCCTCTGAAAAACAACATACGATACATTAGAGGTCTCCTCAAGTATAACCACACTCGATAACGCCACCCTATTTACTCCTTAGTGCCCTAAGGATTCTTACTTGGTCCGCACACCAATCCGGTACCTCCAGTACTACAGGCCCAATACTACCATCAATACCGTATCAATATTCATTCCAAGTCCTCCTCCTTGAGCCCCAAAACCCATGTACTCTACTCTCTCTATCATGTGCTACTCACTAGCAAATCCCTCATAAGCATCTCACTGCTATCCATGTCACTCTCTAGCATCCCTAGCAGCAGAAACCCCTACACTAAGGCATCATATATCAGACCACTCTAGTCCTAATAAGAATACCTAGTCTACTCTAGCATGCATATCGTACTCATCATATAGCATAACATAACATTTCAGATAATCACTTATCATGAGGGTATTCTGGGAAATCACCGTCCGGGCGCTGGCTGATTGTACACACGTCTCTGCTCTGTGTTTTTCAAAAATCTTTTATCTCTTTTTTTTTTGAAAATATTCCTCAAATCCTCAGTTTGAGTTCAAATACGCCCGAAGGTGTACTCGAATCCCTCAAACCAAGGCTCTGATATCAACTTGTAACACCGTGAATTTCAAAGCAATTTTTTGCAATTTATAAAAAACATAAATCATTAAATTTTTATAAAAACATAAGTGTTTGAAACTCCAATACATATCATATAATAATCCCAAGATCACATAGCATGAATATCTCGTGTGTGTACTGATCAAGCCGGCGCCTTTCCACGGTCATCACTAGCACCTGAAACAATAACACCAAACACTGTAAGCACAAAGCTTACTGAGTTTCCCAAAATACCATACATAACACACATTAGCCACTCAAGGCTATAACTTTGTGGGTCCATGCACCCAAGCTCTGTGAACCCTCAGGTTCTATCTCTGATCACATGCATAGCATAAATCACATAGAAAGAATGCAGTGCAACACATAACATACATAGCATACATATACTCTATCACATAACTTTGGTCACCTACTCAAGGTAAAGTATAGTGAGAAGACTCACCTCGTGTATCTCGCTAACTCGTAAATCTCGGAAATCACTCGCGCTCGATCCCTCAAGCTATAATCCTCCTCAAACGAAGTCTCTGAGCTCAGCAATCACTGGATTAGCACCTCCTTTGATCTCCTCTTGCCTCGATCCTCTTCTATGAGCAAAACACCCACAATTAGCCAAAGATTTTCCTCCTTCCTCTCACAAAACGCACAAGGACTCTAGGGTTTTCTCTGGGGTTGGTGGCCGCTTATGACGGCCATAAACCCCCTTAAATAGGTCTCATACCCCGGAGATTAGGGTTTCATTAAACAGCGTAGACTCGCCGAGTCCACCTTTTGGACTCGCCGAGCCCAAACGCGAACCCGTGTCCAAACCGTGATCCTACTCGGCAAGTTTGAGCTCCAACTCGCCATGTCCCCTCACAAATTACCCAAAATTACAATAATAATTAATACCTGGGAATCCGGGCTGTTACAATTCTCCCCCACTAGAACTAGACTTTGCCCTCGAAGTCTTGCTCTACAAAAAGCTCCGGATGCTGCTCGCGCATCTCATGCTCCGGTTCCCAAGTCGTCTCGGACCCCTTACAATGCTGCCACTTGACCAAAACCAAGGGTACCTCCTTGTTCCGCAGAACCTTGACCATCCGATCTCTGAACACCACTGGTCTCTCGGCATAATTCAAGCTCGCATCCACCTGAATATCCTCTAAGAGAACCACTGCCGACTCATCGTCTATACACTTCCGCAACTGCGACACGAGGAAAGTGTCGTGAATTTGACCCAACTCTACTGCCCGATCATCTTCTGATCAAGTGAGTGTGTAGTCATTTTCATTCCAACGCAATATTATGAAGTATGTTACATAAAATACGTGTTACGTGTATACTTTGTTGATTATATGTGTTAATCTATATTCACTTTCTTCTATCTCATAGATCTGATTTATTCTCTATGAAATATGTGTTATGTGTATGTGCCTCATCTGTTATGTGGAATATGTATTGATTAAATCATGCTATACAGGTTTTTAAACTATGTATAAAAATGTATATTTTTATCTACTAATATGTTGGGTAGAACATGGGTAGATAGTTGGTGTGTAATAAACAGATGAGAGGCCTCGGTGTTGTTGGTGTTATTCTAGTCATTCAGCAGAGTATGGATGACGACCACGGACTATTCAGCAGGCTCATAACCTGTAGGTGTTGTGAACGACGTGTTCACCGGTGTACTCTATCCCCTTCATGGTTTCCTTTAGGATATTTATTGCTAAGGAAGCCCCTTTGCAGTAATGTCCGTCCCGATGAAAATCCTAGATTAGGTCCCTTATAATAGGTGTTGTTTTAGGGACATAAAGTGAGGATAACGGGAATGGGTAATCGGGTTTGTTGTTAATTGTTGAAATTAAATATAATTATTGTGGGTTGAAAACCCTATATGCTCACCAGGCCCCAAGCCTGGCCCACTCAGTTTATTTGTATTATAGGAAGTAGCGCAAGAGCTTAAGATGGACGAATCATCAAGTTGTTTTTTTTTACAAGTCTATATATGTATATATTGTTGAATGACTTGTAATGTTATCGTTTATGCTTTATGATCTGTATCGGATAATGAGATCCCGACTTTTGATTATGAAATGAAATCATATTTCTTTGTGAAATGTTTTGATAAAGATCTATTTTATCATGTTTTGTTTTTGGGAACAAATCTCGCATCTGTTTTAAAATTAAAAGGATTTACTTAGAAAATGTTTAAAAAGCATAAATGAAATCGGTCTTTTCTGGCCGAGATTTTGCGGATGTCACAGTTGGTATCAGAGCATTTGTTTAAGCGAACTAGGAATTTGTAGGATTTCTAGACTTAAACTTAAAATGCTAAGTGGAGATTGTGAGATATGTATCTGATAAATTTTAGACACGAGTACTAGTTTATTTTAGGAATGTTGCCTAAAATGCTTTTATGTGCTAAATGTTATATGTTGCCATATATGATATTATTTGTTCGGATCTACGGTTTGTTGCCAACCGGATCTGAAGGTTTATGTGTTTAGGATTCTAAGCGTATGTATACGATATTAGAACTAGCATGCAATCGTTTCGGAGTGATAAGGATGATCTGAATATCTATCGTGAAAGAGGATCTAATTTCACCTTATCTAGTGTACAGATCAAAAATGGTGAGAACAAGAAGTGGAGTTGGAAATGCTGATGAAAACAGGAATCAACCGCCTGTAATTCAACAAGTACCTATTGTTGCTGCTGCACCTGAGCCGATAACAATGGCTGGTGTACAAATAATGATTCAAACGATGTTGGATTGTCAGATGGAAGAAACAAGACGCCTGCTTAGGCAGAATCGTGAAGAACTGTCAATTCAAGTGGAAGAGCCCGAGGAGAATGGAGGGCAGTCTGAAGGAGAAAACTTTAGTGGGATCATTGGTCAAGACAACCCACCCGTGGTTAGGCGCAATAACCAGTAAGGAGGAAATGATGGGTGTCGGTGTAAGTACAAGGAGTTCATCGCGTCCAAACCACCATGTCTATCTGGAAGCACGACGCCGGTGCAAATTTGGGTCTCCGAAATGGAGACTATGTTTGAAAGTTGCGAATGCAGCAACAGGCAGAAAACCGCTCTTGCAATCCCTCTGCTAAAATCTGGGGTGTTGAGTTGGTGGAAGTTGTTAGCTGACTCTATGCCCAAGGGAGAAGCAAGCAAAATGTCTTGGGAAGACTTTGTGGAACAACTAAAAATGCAATACTGCTCCGAGCAGGACCTTCTGGAAATCAGTAATGAGTTTCAAAATTTGAAGAAAGGGAAATTGAGCGTTACTGAATACGCTGCAAGTTTCACAGAAAAGATGAAGTTTATCCCATATTTGGTACCTACAGAACTCTTTAAGGTCAACAAGTTTTCCCTTGGACTACTGGCAGACTATAGTCCAATGGTTAAGCAAGCAACCACATTGAAGGCCGCCATCTGGGCTGCTAGAAATGTTGAGACCCAGATCAGGGAAAAAGGTCTGGAAAGGTCAGAGGTGGGTGAAAAGAGGAAAATCGATGGATCTTCAGGGTCCAGCAATAAAAGTAAATTCTCGAAATTTGGTTCGATAGGAAGTGGAAGAAAGGTAGAGGCGAAATGGTGCGACAAGTGCAAGAAAAAGCATCATGGTAAGTGTGGCGGGGAAACCATGTGCTTCAAATGTGGAAAGCCAGGGCATTATGCCAACGACTACACCCTCACCAATAATGTTTGTTATGGTTGTGGTGAAGAAGGGCACATCTCGAGAGATTGTCCAAAGAAGAAGGAGGCAGCAAAACCCAACATCCCGCCAAAGCCGAAGGCGAGAGCATTCCAGATGACACTAGAAGCTGCTAAAGATGAAGCTGATGTCGCTTCAGGTACCTTTCTCGTTAACAAATTTCCTGCCCAAATTTTATTTGATTCTGGAGCCAACTACTCCTATATATCGCATGAATTTGGTAGAAAACTAGCTTTGCCTGTTGTTAGACTAGATAATGCTTTATTAGTCGAAGTTGCTAGTGGCAAGTTTGTACTTGTTAGCCATCGTATGAAAAACATCTTAATTGATCTGCATGGGAATAAGTTCCATGAGGAATTATTGCCTATCGAACTTAATGGTTTCGACATCGTTTTTGGAATGGATTGGCTTAGCGCCAATGATGCCGAAATTTTTTGCAAGAAGAAAATAGTGAAAGTGAACCCGCCTGGGAAGGAATCGTTTATGGTGTATGGAGATAAACGCAGAGTAAATTCTGGAATCATTTCTCTAATGAAAGCCAGAAAATGTTTGACCAAGGGGTGTACATTATACTTAGCATTTGTGATCGATGCTAAGAAGGAAAAGAATGTGATGCAGAATATTCCCATTGTGTGTGATTATCCGGAAGTATTTCCCGAAGATCTTCCTGGATTACCGCCCGATCGGCAAGTAGAATTTTGTATCGACTTGTTGCCCAGAACAACGCCAATTGCAAAAGCACCTTATCGATTAGCACCGACGGAGATGAAGGAGTTGATGATGCAACTTCAGGAGTTATTGGACAAAGGTTTCATTAGACCTAGTTCATCACCCTGGGGAGCTCCGGTGTTATTCCTAAAGAAGAAAGATGGAAGCATGAGGATGTGCATTGATTACCGAGAGCTGAATAAGACAACAATAAAGAATAGATATCCGTTGTCGAGGACTGATGACCTATTCGATCAACTACAAGGTTCAAGTTATTTTTCAAAGATCGACCTAAGGTCAGGATATCATCAGCTTAAGGTGAAAGAGCAGGATATAGAGAAGACTGCATTCAGAACGTGATATGGACACTATGAGTTCTTGGTTATGTCATTCGGACTGACTAATGATCCAGCAGCATTCATGGATTTAATGAACAGAGTTTGTAACCCGTCCCTTGATAAATCTGTGATAGTGTTCATAGATGACATTCTGATTTACTCAAAGAGCCAAGAGGAGCATGGCAGACACTTGCGAGAAGTGTTGGAAGTCTTGAAGAAGGAGAAGGTGTATGCAAAGTTCTCCAAATGTGATCTTTGGATTCGTGAAATCGAATTTTTGGGTCACGTGGTCAACCAAGAAGGGATAATGGTTGATCCAGCGAAGATCGAAGCTGTAATGAAGTGGGAACAACCGAAAAGTCCCACGGAGATCCGAAGCTTTTTAGGATTAGCCGGATATTACCGAAGGTTTATCCAAGGCTTTTCTTTGATCGCTATTCCGTTAACAACTTTGATCCACAAAGGAGCTACTTATGCTTGGAGTGATAAGCATAAAGAAGCATTCGAGAAGCTAAAGAAGAAACTATGCGAGGCACCGATACTTTCTCTACCTGATGGAGTTGAAGATTTCACTGTTTATAGCGATGCGTCTGGTGTTGGATTGGGTTGCGTTTTGACCCAAAGAGATAAGGTGATCGCGTATGCGTCTCGACAGCTAAAAGAGCATGAAAAGAACTACCCGACTCATGATTTGGAGTTGGCAGCAGTAGTTTTCGCTCTGAAAATATGGAGGCATTACCTCTATGGCACGAAGTGCAAACTTTTTATTGATCATAAGAGTCTCCAATATCTTTTTGGTCAGAAGGAATTGAATATGAGACAACGACGCTGGTTGGAATTACTTAAGGACTACGATTGTGAGATACTTTACCACCCTGGTAAAGCTAATGTTGTTGCTGATGCTCTCAGTCGGAAAGTCAATCTTGAAAGGAAAAGGCCAAGAGCGTTGAGAATTGAAGTTGTCTCGACAATTTTGGAAAGTATAAAGAAAGCTCAAAGCGAAGCTTCTGAGAAGAATGACTGAAAGGAGGAAAGTTTGGGCAAAACATTGGTGTTCGGTATAAACAGTCATGGACTGAAGGTGTTCCAAGATCGGATTTGGATACCTAAGATAGGAGGAGTCAGAGATCTTCTGATGGAAGAAGCTCACAAAACCATGTACTCGATTCATCCCGGTAGCACAAAAATGTATAGGGACCTGAAACCCTATTATTGGTGGCCGACGATGAAGCTCGACATTGCGAAGTATGTGGCAGAGTGTGTGACTTGTGCAAGAGTCAAGGCACAACATCAGAAACCGTATGGGAGTTTAGAACCTTTAACTGTACCTATGGGTAATTGGGAAGACATTGCTATGGATTTTGTCACTAAAATGCCCAGAACAAAAAGTGGTCATGACATGATTTGGGTGGTCGTTGATCGATTCACTAAGAGTGCTCATTTCATAGCAGCCAATGAGAAATGATGTATGGAAAAGCTTGTGAATTCTTACGTGAAGGAAATTGTGAGGCTTTATGGTATTCCGTTAACTATTGTATCGGATCGTGATAGCCGTTTCACCTCACGTTTTTGGAATAGTCTACAAGAGGAATTAGGTACCAAGTTGTCTTTAAGTACAGCTTACCATCCGCAGACTGATGGTCTGAGTGAACGGATGATACAAACACTTGAAGATATGCTGAGAGCATGTACCCTGGAATTCCTAGGTAACTGGGATGAACATTTACCATTGGTATAATTTTCCCATAATAATAGTTTCCACTCGAGCATAAAGATGGCACTTTATCAAGCTTTGTACGGACAGAAGTGTCGTACGCCGTCTTGTTGGCTTGAGGCTGGGGAAAAGCAGTTTATGGGACTGGAGATAGTCCATCAAACTGCTGAAAAGTTGAAAATAATTAGGGAAAGAATGTTAGCAGCTCAGGATCGTCAAAAGAGCTATGCTGACAAAAAGCGAAGACCGTCGACTTTTGAAGTTGGAGATTCGGTTTTGCTTAAAGTCTCGCCATGGAAGGGACTAATCAGATTTGGAAAAAGGGGAAAATTAAGTCCAAGGTTTATTGGACCGTTTAAAGTTCTTCAAAGAATTGGGAACCAAGCTTACAAGCTCGAACTACCAGAAGAACTGAATGGAATTCATAACACTTTTCATGTGTGTTATTTGAGGAAGTTCACGGGAGAAGTTCCTGACATGATTCCACTTTCGGAGTTAAGAATCGATGAGAACAAAAGGTTGATTGAAGAACCAGAAGCAATCGTTGACCGAAAGACTAAAAAATTGCGACGTAAGATGGTTGAGTTCGTGCTTGTCCGATGGAAACACACGAATGGGCTGAATCTCACCTGGGAAACGGAGAGTGATATGATGAGTCGCTACCCGCATTTGTTTGCTGATGTGTGATTCCGGGGACGAAATCATTCTAAGGTGGAGAGAATTGTAACGCCCGTGTTTCTGGGCTTGCCATTTTTAGCAATGTAATAGTCTAGGTTAACCTTTGTAACCCAATTTTGAAATAATAAAAATGTATTATTTGAGTATTATGTGTTTCGTGCTTAATTGCTTAATTATGTGATATGATTTATTAAGAATAAAATGAGCATCAAAATTTCAAGTGTAAAATAAACTTAATATCTTTGGATAATGTTGTAGTAGTTGAAACAAGGTTTCAGAATATATATATAAAACGCCCAAATCTGACTTCGTATGAGAAAGTTATGATTTTCTGAAGTTTCGACTTGGCAGTATGCAGCCCGAATACTCGATTTGAGATCGAGCGGTTTTTAGCCGAAACAATCTAAACGAGAATCGAAGATCTCGTTGTTAGTAGCGAAGCGATGAAAAGTTAGGCGAGAACGGACGTCAGACGAAGAAGTTATGAATTTATAATGAAATTTTTCTGTCTCGGCCTCCTAAAAATAATTAATAGAAACAAAGTCAAAATTAGCCGACGAAGTCTAAACAAAAGTCGTAGAGCGTAGTCTCCCTTACGCGTGGATATAAAGAACGTCGAAAACGGAGTTCGTATGAAGCATATATGAATTTTCAAAGTTTATTAAATATTTAATATTTAAATTTTAATTCAAATTTTCGATATTATCCGAAGAGGAGTTAGCAGACTCATCCGAAGTACGCCCAGTGTACCACTCGAGTGCTCCAGAGTCGTAAGCGATGACGTAGAGGGCCGGATGACACAAGGGATGACGGCAACAAAGGCATTACGCCCCGCGTAACCCCGAAGTTATGCCCAGCGTAACCCCGAGGATCAGCCTATAAAAGGGGATGCGAAGACAGCCGATTTTCTTTTACAAACCCTTCCATTTTCTCTCTACTTTATCCTAGTTTTACGTGCCATTTATACCCCGAAGCCCCGGTAATATTTCTGAGGCCCGAAGCAAGATCCGAAGCCCCGAGGATCCCGAAGAGCGTTATTCCCGAGCCAAAGCCCTGCCTGCGAGGAGCCCGGTTTTTGGGAAGATCTTCCAGATCTACGGAGAAACACTACTTCTGCAAGCCGTAGTGCTGCCCAATCATCTTCTGATTAAGTGAGTGTGTAGTCATTTTCATTCCAACACAATATATGAAGTATGTTACATAAAATACGTGTTACGTGTATACTTTGTTGATTATATGTTTGAATCTATATTCACTTTCTTCTATCTCATAGATCTGATTTATTCTCTATGAAATATGTGTTATGTGTGTGTGCCTCATCTGTTATGTCGAATATGTATTGATTAAAGCATGCTATACAGGTTTTTAAACTATGTATAAAAATGTATATTTTTATCTACTAATATGTTGGGTAGAACATGGGTAGATAGTTGGTGTGTAATAAACAGATGAGAGGCCTCGGTGTTGTTGGTGTTATTCTAGTCATTCAGCAGAGTATGGATGACGACCACGGACTATTCTAGACTGTCCTGTGGAACACTAGCAGGCTCATAACCTGTAGGTGTTGTGAACGATGTGTTCACCGGTGTACTCTATCCCCTTCATGGTTGCCTTTAGGATATTTATTGCTAAGGAAGCCCCTTTGCAGTAATGTCCATCCCGATGAAAATCCTAGATTAGGTCCCTTATAATAGGTGTTGTTTTAGGGACATAAAGTGAGGATAACGGGAATGGGTAATCGGGTTTGTTGTTGATTGTTGAAATTAAATATAATTATTGTGGGTTGAAAACCCTATATGCTCACCAGGCCCCAAGCCTGACCCACTCAGTTTATTTGTATTATAGGAAGTAGCACAAAAGCTTAAGATGGACGAATCATCAAGTTGTTTTGTTTACAAGTCTATATATGTATATATTGTTGAATGACTTGTAATGTTATCGTTTATGCTTTATGATCTGTATCGGAACATGACATCTTGACTTTTGATTATGAAATGAAATCATATTTCTTTGTGAAATGTTTTGATAAATATCTATTTTATCATGTTTTGTTTTTTGGAACAAATCTCGCATCTCGTTTAAATTAAAAGGATTTACTCTGAAAATGTTTAAAAAGCATAAATGAAATCGGTCTTTTCTGGCCGAGATTTTGGGGATGTCAGAGTTGGTATCAGAGCATTTGTTTAAGCGAACTAGGAATTTGTAGGATTTCTAGACTTAAACTTAGAATCCTAAGTGGAGATTGTGAGATGTGTGTCTGATAAATTTTAGACACGAGCACTACTTTATTTTAGGAATGTTTCCTAAAATGCTTTTATTTGCTAAATGTTATATGTTGCCATATATGATATTATTTGTTCGGATCTACGGTTTGTTGCCAACCGGATCTGAAGGTTTATGTGTTTAGGATTCTAAGTGTATGTATACGATATTAGAACTAGCATGTAATCGTTTCGGATTGATAAGGATGATCTGAATATCTATCGTGAAAGAGGATCTAATTTCACCTTATCTGGTGTATAGATCAAAAATGGTGAGAACAAGAAGCGGAGTTGGAAATGCTGATGAAAACAGGAATCAACCGCCTGTAATTCAACAAGTACCTGTTGTTGCTGCTGCACCTGAGCCGATAACAATGGATGGTGTACAAATGATGATTCAAGCGATGTTGGATTGTCAGATGGAAGAAACAAGACGCCTGCTTAGGCAGAATCATGAAGAACCGCCAATTCAAGTGGAAGAGCCCGAGGAGATTGGAGGGCAATCTGAAGGAGAAAACTTTAGTGGGATCCTTGGTCAAGACAACCCACCCGTGGTTAGGCGCAATAACCAGTAAGGAGGAAATGATGGGTGTGGGTGTAAGAACTGTTGGATTAATGTCTAAGTCCATAACTATAATTGGTAAGACTTGACCCGACCCGGCATGGTCCATTTGGGTTGCATACCATCATGCACTTGGATAGACTAAATGAGAGAAATAAGACACTCATGGTTATTAATATATTATAAGTTCTAGTATATTAATAATAAGAATAATGAGATTATTTAATTAGTATTGATCAAGAATTAATCTAGGATTAATTGAGTGATCAAAAGAAGACTAATTAAATATATGGGTTGATTGTGTAAATCATCCATACTTGCATAGTGGGCTAATGCTCCATGGATTATCTAGTTGGGCCAAAACCCATATGATGCTCCATGGATGCTCCATGGTGTATTTGAACCCATGGATCCAAGGAAATGGAAAGTCATGACAATTAGGGTTTACCCTAATTGTATAACTATATAAGCATCTTATTCTTGAGAAAAATCGGATACTAGAGAGACTAGTATTATTCTTGAAGAGGGCTAGCCGATTTCATGAAGTGTAGAATTCTCTCTAAGTTATTCTAAGTGTTTTGATGATTGTGAACCATTTGAGGTGTCACACTTGGGGCACTAGGCACTCAAGCTTCATGAAGACAAGCACCATCAAAGAGGTATGTATTCTATCTTGTTATATTGATAGTTTTGTATGCTAGTTTAGGATAATACCTTGGATATTCATATTTGCATGTATAATAGAGAAAACATAGATCCAAGGTATTTAGGGTTGCATGTACACTTAGGAGTGTTAGAATGCTCATAACCCAACAGTGGTATCAGAGCCTAGGCTTGTTTTCTTGCTATACCTGCAATAGAAGCTGAAAAATCGAAATTGGTGCTGTCAGCCCAGCAGACTCGCCGAGTCCATGAAGGGACTCGACGAGTCCAAGGCAAAATGCATCCAACTCGCCGAGTTATGTTCATGCACTCGACGAGTTGGACCCCATACAACATATTTTCGAGGTTTTTGGCTAGAAATGGACTAGGAACATTACCCTAAGTTGTTTTTGAACTTATAAACTTGTTTTTTAATGTGGTAATGTTCATGCTAATCCATTTTCAAAGATAATTGTCAATAGATTCATGTTTTGTATTAGTTTAAAGGTTAGACTAATTACATGAAAAAGTTTGATTTGAATTATCTTGTTCTTATGAGTTGCTTAGATTAATAGAAAAGTTAATTGAAATAGTTGTTTTCAATCCATTTTAATCTAAGAGTTGAGTATAAAATGTGTTTGTGTTACTTGTCCTCAAGTTACATGAAGAGTCACATTAAAGACTCATAAAACTCATAAAATTGGCAAAGGTTACAAAAAATGAAGAGTCTAGTTCTAATTAATTGGAGTTATGACTCCATAATTTGTCCTCAAGTTATGGAGGACCAAGAGTCTTTTCATTAAATAAAAAAAAATAAAAAAAGTGTAACCTTAATTAATTCCATAAGTTATAAAATAAAGAAAAGTTAATTCTTTTATTAGTTTATAGTCTTCCATAACTTGTCCTCAAGTTATGGAACTTGAAGAGTTTTTGGATTAAAACTACTTTAAACACATAAGTTATGGAATTAATTAGTTTTGAATAGTTTCAAAACTTGCCCTCAAGTTTTGGAATTTGTAAAGTTTTCTCATATGAATACTTTAATTCCAAGTTAGCCCTTAGAATTTTAAAAGTTAAAATTCAACCCTTATACTTTATAATATTATAAGTTAATAATATTTATATATATGTATAAGAGTAAAGTCGGTCTTACCGCTAGTATGCCTCATTCACGAAGCCGGTCTATAAGGTGGGTATAAGGTTGTTGCCTATAAAATGGCAACTTAATGGGTGTCCACTCTCACCCACCGCTTGCTTGACCGGTGGAGGGTCGTTAGCCGAATGGGTTTGACAGGACTATAATTCTCCCTTCATTAAAAGTATTAATGATAAATACTAAGTAACTAAACTCTTATAAATACCCAATCTTAGTTACTTAGGAAAATGTGAAGAAGGTGCTAATCCATGAAATTACACTTTGCACTTTGTTTAAGTCGCTTAGTGGAGCGTGTGTGGTTAACCGACACACTAACTCGTATGTAACAAGGTAGGCAAAGGGTAACTTAATGTTTATCATAGTATCGATGGAGCGCGTGTGGTTAACCGGCACATCGATTGAGGGGTAATTTATTAAGGGTACCAAGTAATTTGCATGGTTACTTCACACCTTGTTTTGTGATCCTCGGAATCCCAGTCACAAAACCTGAAGGGCACACTCGAGATTGAAACATGCCATTGAACAGTTCAATGAATCTCAAAGATCTAGGAGTTTCAAAACCAATTAAAACCTAATAATACATTTCGTTTATCTTGGTGGAAATTGGTGAATCGTCATTCACCTACCTTCAACTTGTTTTATAGCTTGGATTACGACATACCTCTTCTAAGTTATAAAATAGTTTGTTGGGTCCTAGCCTTAATATTTCATATTGGGTGTCATATTAAGGACTTTAAAATCAACTATCTTGAATATCTCCCAGAACATGTCTGGTTTAGACATTTATGATCTTCCCAAATCTCTTGAAACTAGCTTTCCTAAATGAAGATGATGTTCCAATGGAAATCATACTTCTTTCACCTCCTCCAATTATTCTCCCTACCCCACAAGTTCTTGAAAAAATTTAAGGTCACTCGAACCCTATTGGCAAGTGAAGGTCTAGGTGTGGTCACATCTTGGAGATGTAGTCACATATTGACAAGCCGGGAGAGTTAGGTGTCAAAGTCTTGAGGAAGTTGGTGGTTCAATCACTTTCTAAGTCACATAGTGAGTTCTTTTGGAACACCTATGAAACAGACTATGACAAGACCCTTAATGATCTTATCTATTTGTTAAGATCAACTTCCTCAAAACTTGATGGACATTGACAATAGTGACACAGGAAATCCAGAAAAGCATTCTCTTCCCAATGGAAAGGGATCGGCCATAGTCAACTCGGTTGAACAAATGGTAAAGAGAAAAGCTAAGTCTGTGATAGTCCCGTGTACCATTATCAAAGGGTCCATATGTTTATATTGCCAAAGGAAGGGTCATTAGTTGCGAAGCTGCCTAATTTACCTAAGGATGTTAAAGTCAATAAGTTTGAATCTACTTCAGGTAAAGTCCACTATCTAACTCTGTTAAGTTTCTATTATGAGATTCTTGATACATGATGTGACTGGGTCACATGGTGATGTTTTAAGAATCAAAGAAAAGTGAAGAAACTTAAAGAAAGAATATGCTGAATCTGATCGCGTAGATGGATTTCTATCGCGTAGTTTGAAGATCGGATTCTTGAGCTACTTCTTAGGAGTTATGAGATATTGCTTAGGAATAGATAACAACAAGTTTACATATGGATTGTAAGGATAAGTTTTTCCGCATAGTTTTAAAATAAAAGAAAATTTTTGATTTTATTTATTTTAAAATATCCTTACAATGGCATTTGAGGAAAAATTGTTGCTTATATGATTCCATTAATAGCAAGAGTGGAAGTATGAAATTGATTCTTTCATTTGTGGTAATGTCTAAATTTACCAAGTAAGGAAAGATTCTCATCATCCAAGTTTCAGTTGGACCGGAACTTGGAATCATGCAAGTTGTATAGCATGATGAATGAGAACTTTCAAGTATTGGAAAAATTAAGACTAATTACTTGTTCACATGGATGTGTGAGTCAAGTAATGGACTAAGGGATCGAGTACATAGTCATGTGCATTGATTAAGTCCACCACAAAAGATATAAGGCTATTCGTCATAGTTTACTAAAGCTCAGTAAATATGATTATACTTACAAGCTTAAGTGTAACTCTGAGACATTGGAAAAGGTTCCAATGTAAGGCAGAGCGAATAAGAAGAATCAAATTAGGCAGAAGGATAAAAGTTTCTCAAATCTGAAAAGATGGGAGAGTACTTTAGTATCAGTTTTGTGATCATCTTAATGATTAAGAAACCATATCAAAATTAGTTCTCTAAGGAAGTCTTAGTGCATTCTTATGACTAAGAAGAAGGGATCTTGAATTGTTGAAATGGTTAAATCAAGAAGATGAGTCATACTTCGTTCTAATACAAGTCTTAGAGTCATACTCTAAGATTTTAACTTGAGTGACATGTCTCAAAGAAGGTTTAAAACACTTGTCAAATGTAAGAGTAAAAGTTTTCTACTCTTGTACATTTGAAATTGGTAAGTTGTGATGTTTTGGATAAAACAAAGACCAACTAAGGCCAATTGTGTGAAGTGTTTGTCTTGATTAGAATCCGCACTATCTCTTGGATGTTTGACAAGGGAGTCTTATAGGTCAAGAGGACAGTGGGAGTCTTAAAGGTCTTGAAAGTCTCAAGAACTAATCAAGAATAAAACCTAAAGTTCTTCACTAGCACACGACTTGAGGTTTATAACCTATCGTGTTGACATAGTCTGTGCCCATTCCAGTTAAAGTTGAGTTCTTAGTGTTCTCAATTGGTTGCACAACAACTTGGAAGCAATGGCAGGCCCTTGAGCTGCCACTTGGCAAGAAATTAAGATTGAGTTCAGTCCATACGAGTTTGGGTTTGTCATTATCCTTGTCTTGTGACTATGGTTATGACAATTCACATGGATAAGAACACATACACCATTAAATCTAAGTGTCATAAGGTTTCTCTCCGATTCATGAAAATGATGGTGAGGAAACACTTTCACTAAGTAGATTTTAGTTAGATAGAAATTGTGATATTTGCATTCTCAAAGTCGTTAGTGGAGCGTGTGTGGTTTACCGGCACACTAACCTGGACTTGTGAGAAGTGGCAAAAAGGTCTAACCGTTATGATTACGGCATCCCTCTTCATAATTGTTTAGACACACAAGTGTGCTATCTAAGGGAAGGTGTATGATTTTGATAAAGTCTTATCAAAACAATCTAGTATCAGAAATATGAACTTTGGTAAGAAAGTCAATATAGTATTGATTTCTAGAAGTCGAGCTTTCTGAGTACATGTCAAAGCTAGTGGGAGCATAAGTGTTATGCTAATAATCATCATGTTAGTGGGAGCATGATAATTATGATAAGTATTGCGAGTTAGCAATGTTAATTATTGAAAACAAAAGGTTTCAATTGGGAAAAGTTGTTTTGCTATAATTAAGGGAGAGAAAATTATACTTCATATCAAATCTATAAGCTTAGATCGTGAGGTTTTAATCATTTAGTCAAGGAAATATATATGAATTTCATGTTGGAATGGCTCAACATAAGGAAATTCTGTATATGGGTCCATTGTTTGCGTTCTTAAATTCGATTATGATTAAGGCATCCCTTTTCATAATCTGAATTATGAGAACTTGGCAAATAGAAATGGAAATGTTATAGCAAAAGACTGGTTTAGTCTTTATGTGAGACATCATGAATCGTGTCCCATATTCTTCGGATATAGGATCGATTACATGTGCTATATTCATCCTTTCTAAAAGTTTCCAAATGCCTGGGGCATTAAGAAGGGAAAAAGGTTTAGAACTGGATATGACTAAAAGGATTAAACAATTGTCAAGGACAATCTAAGGTTTACCAAAGATTGGTTGCTCAAGTACAATTGGAAGTATAGTGATAATACTGGAAGGACCATATTGACATAATCTGTAAGGAGGCAACTCTTGTTCAGAAGTGATAGTCAAAATGAATCTGGAAATGTTTCAAAGTCATAAATTTCAATCTGTGTAAAGATTAAGGAAACTTAATGCAAGAAGGATGGTTCCAAGGAGTTGATCTCCTTTGGAATGCTCTATAATGATTGTTGTCAAGTCTTTCTGACTTTGTGCATAATCGTTACAAGAGGATCAATGCATATAAGTTTAGAATCTAACAGATTTCAGTAAATGGCATGAATTTGGAATTCTTGCATTTGCAGTAAGGATTTGGGAGTGTGAAAAGAGAATCATATTGAAGTTATGTTTAATTGATCTAGTTCACAAAGTAAAGATCATAGACAAACATAGTATTCATACTTGGTGTATGGCATGACTAGTGTTTAGAAAAACATAGTGTACATGCTTGGAGCATGGGACAACTATTGTTTTAAATTCAAGAATAAAGTTGATAGCTGAAACAGTATACAATGAATAATGTGTAATCATATGGTGATAAATAAAAAGTGTTTTATTTATGTTCATAGGTTTTGATACCATATTGGATTCAATTATTATTGTGTTTCACTTTGCATGTTTTGACTTCCCGAATAAACTAGGTTACTCTTCCGGAATGACTAAGTTATTCATACCGTCCACAGTCGGTCATATGTTGGAAGTAGATATGAATTAAGACTGTCATGGGTTGGCTTGTAGAGGTCTAAGGTGTTGGACAAAGGGCTGCAACACTCATGAATGCTCATAAGTTCTGAGTATTGGATTCAACCCGCGCTCATTGGAATCACTTCATGGATGTTATCACGAGTGATCATGAGACGATAATATATTATATTCTTCAAACCTAGAGATATGAGTTGTTACTATGAGTTGATAGTACATTGATTGCACGAAAACGCATTGGTAACTCGATGTTATAAAACGTGTCTTTGTGTATGATTCAACAAGTAGTAGAACAAGCCATATGAGTCGAAGTTTATCCATTCCTTTTACCTTCGGGATAAAAGCGATATCTATGGGCCCCTCGATGATCTAATGATGACAAATGGAAGTGCTCGGCTGGGCAGGACTGATTTGATTTGTTCAATTAGTCAGTCGTCATAAATTGGAAATCGAGAAACAACAAATGGACAAAGAGAATGATTATAATCCATGTCTCCGTCCATATGATATCTAGAATGGAGGAATATATGATCCCTTATCTAATGGACAAGTCATTGACAAGATCAGAGTTCATCTACAAGGCCAGAGTTCGACAGAAGCTTTTGAGAGCTACGATTGCCAGTTGGTTCCTGAAGTCATACGCAATAATAGTTTTAGACATATCCAAGTGGGAGACTGTTGGATTAATGTCTAAGTCCATAACTATAATTGGTAAGACTTGACCCGACCCGGCATGGTCCATTTGGGTTGCATACCATCATGCACTTGGATAGACTAAATGAGAGAAATAAGACACTTATGGTTATTAATGTATTATAAGTTCTATTATATTAATAATAAGAATAATGAGATTATTTAATTAGTATTGATCAAGAATTAATCTAGGATTAATTGAGTGATCAAAAGAAGACTAATTAAATATATGGGTTGATTGTGTAAATCATCCATACTTGTATAGTGGGCTAATGCTCCATGGATTATCTAGTTGGGCCAAAACCCATATGATGCTCCATGGATGCTCCATGGTGTATTTGAACCCATGGATCCAAGGAAATGGAAAGTCATGACAATTAGGGTTTACCCTAATTGTATAACTATATAAGCATCTTATTCTTGAGAAAAATCGGATACTAGAGAGACTAGTATTATTCTTGAAGAGGGCTAGCCGATTTCATGAAGTGTAGAATTCTCTCTAAGTTATTCTAAGTGTTTTGATGATTATGAACCATTTGAGGTGTCACACTTGGGGCACTAGGCACTCAAGCTTCATGAAGACAAGCACCATCAAATAGGTATGTATTCTATCTTGTTATATTGATAGTTTTGTATGCTAGTTTAGGATAATACCTTGGATATTCATATTTGCATGTATAATAGAGAAAACATAGATCCAAGGTATTTAGGGTTGCATGTACACTTAGGAGTGTTAGAATGCTCATAACCCAACAAGAACAAGGATTTCATGGCGTCCAAACCACCATGCTATCTGGAAGCACGATGCCGGTGCAAATTTGGGTCTCCAAAATGGAGACTATGTTTGAAAGTTGCGAATGCAGCAATAGACAGAAAACCGCTCTTGTAATCCCTCTGCTAAAATCTGGGGTGTTGAGTTGGTGGAAGTTGTTAGCTGAGTCTATGCCCAAGGGAGAAGCAAGCAAAATGTCTTGGGAAGACTTTTTGGAACAACTAAAAATGCAATACTGCTCCGAGCAGGACCTTCAGGAAATCAGTAATGAGTTTCAGAATTTGAAGAAATGGAAATTGAGCGTTACTGAATACGCTGCAAGTTTCACAGAAAAGATGAAGTTTATCCCATATTTGGTACCTACAGAACTCTTTAAGGTCAACAAGTTTGCCCTTGGACTACCGGCGGACTATAGTCCAAAGGTTAAGCAAGCAACCACATTGAAGGCCGCCATCTGGGCTGCTAGAAATGTTGAGACCCAGATCAGGGAAAAGGTCTGGAAAGGTCAGAGGTGGGTGAAAAGAGGAAAATCGATGGATCTTCAGGGTCCATCAAGAAAAGTAAATTCTCGAAATCTGGTTCGAGAGGAAGTGGAGGAAAGGTAGAGGCGAAATGGTGCGACAAGTGTAAGAAAAAGCATCATGGTAAGTGTGGCGGGGAAACCATGTGCTTCAAATGTGGAAAGCCAGGGCATTATGCCAACGACTGCACCCTCATCAATAATATTTCTTATGGTTGTGGTGAGGAAGGGCACATCTCGAGAGATTGTCCAAAGAAGAAGGAGGCAACAAAACCCAACATTCCGCCAAAGCCGAAGGCGAGAGCATTCCAGATGACACTAGAAGCTGCTAAAGATGAAGGTGATGTCGCTTCAGGTACCTTTCTCGTTAACAAATTTCCTGCCCAAATTTTATTTGATTCTGGAGCCAACTACTCCTATATATCTCATGAATTTGGTAGAAAACTAGCTTTGCCTGTTGTTAGACTAGATAATGCTTTATTAGTCGAAGTTGCTAGTGGCAAGTTTGTACCTGTTAGCCATCGTATGAAAAACATCTTAATTGATCTGCATGGGAATAAGTTCCATGAGGAATTATTGCCTATCGAACTTAATGGTTTCGACATCGTTTTGGGAATGGATTGGCTTAGCGCCAATGATGCCGAAATTTTTTGCAAGAAGAAAATAGTGAAAGTGAACCCGCCTGGGAAGGAATCGTTTATGGTGTATGGAGATAAACGCAGAGTAAATTCTGGAATCATTTCTCTAATGAAAGCCAGAAAATGTTTGACCAAGGGGTGTACATCATACTTAGCATTTGTGATCGATGCTAAGAAGGAAAAAAAGGTGACGCAGAATATTCCCGTTGTGTGTGATTATCCGGAAGTATTTCCCGAAGATCTTCCTGGATTACCGCCCGATCGGCAAGTAGAATTTTGTATCGACTTGTTGCCCAGAACAACGCCAATTGCAAAAGCACCTTATCGATTAGCACCGACGGAGATGAAGGAGTTGATGATGCAACTTCAGGTGTTATTGGACAAAGGTTTCATTAGACCTAGTTCATCACCCTGGGGAGCTCCGGTGTTATTCCTAAAGAAGAAAAAGATGGAAGCATGAGGATGTGCAGTGATTACCGAGAGCTGAATAAGACAACAATAAAGAATAGATATCCGTTGTCGAGGATTGATGACCTATTCGATCAACTACAAGGTTCAAGTTATTTTTCAAAGATCGACCTAAGGTCAGGATATCATCAGCTAAAGGAGAAAGAGCAGGATATAGAGAAGACTGCATTCAGAACGCGATATGGACACTATGCGTTCTTGGTTATGTCATTTGGACTGACTAATGCTCCAGCAACATTCATGGATTTAATGAACAGAGTTTGTAACCCGTTCCTTGATAAATCTGTGATAGTGTTCATAGATGACATTCTGATTTACTCAAAGAGCCAAGAGGAGCATGGCAGACACTTGCGAGAAGTGTTGGAAGTCATGAAGAAGGAGAAGCTGTATGCGAAGTTCTCCAAATGTGATTTTTGGATTCGTGAAGTCCAATTCTTGGGTCACGTGGTCAACCAAGAAAGGATAATGATTGATCCAGTGAAGATCGAAGCTGTAACGAAGTGGGAACAACTGAAAATTAAACAGCGTAGACTCGCCGAGTCCACCTTTTGGACTCGCCGAGCCCAAACGCAAACCCGTGTCCAAACCGTGATCCTACTCGGCGAGTTTGAGCTCCAACTCGCCATGTCCCCTCACAAATTACCCAAAATTACAATAATAATTAATACCTGGGAATCCGGGCTGTTACAATTCTCCCCCACTAGAACTAGACTTTGCCCTCGAAGTCTTGCTCTGCAAAAAGCTCCGGATGCTGCTCGCGCATCTCATGCTCCGGTTCCCAAGTCATCTCGGACCCCTTACAATGCTACCACTTGACCAAAACCAAGGGTACCTCCTTGTTCCGCAGAACCTTGACCATCCGATCTCTGATCACCACTGGTCTCTCGGCATAATTCAAGCTCGCATCCACCTGAATATCCTCTAAGAGAACCACTACCGACTCATCGGCTATACACTTCCGCAATTGCGACACGAGGAAAGTGTCGTGAATCTGACCCAACTCTACTGCCCGATCATCTTCTGATCAAGTGAGTGTGTAGTCATTTTCATTCCAACGCAATATTATGAAGTATGTTACATAAAATACGTGTTATGTGTATACTTTGTTGATTATATGTGTTAATCTATATTCACTTTCTTCTATCTCATAGATCTGATTTATTCTCTATGAAATATGTGTTATGTGTATGTGCCTCATCTGTTATGTGGAATATGTATTGATTAAATCATGCTATACAGGTTTTTAAACTATGTATAAAAATGTATATTTTTATCTACTAATATGTTGCGTAGAACATGGGTAGATAGTTGGTGTGTAATAAACAGATGAGAGGCCTCGGTGTTGTTGGTGTTATTCTAGTCATTCAGCAGAGTATGGATGACGACCACTGACTATTCAGCAGGCTCATAACCTGTAGGTGTTGTGAACGACGTGTTCACCGGTGTACTCTATCCCCTTCATGGTTTCCTTTAGGATATTTATTGCTAAGGAAGCCCCTTTGCAGTAATGTCCGTCCCGATGAAAATCCTAGATTAGGTCCCTTATAATAGGTGTTGTTTTAGGGACATAAAGTGAGGATAACGGGAATGGGTAATCGGGTTTGTTGTTGATTGTTGAAATTAAATATAATTATTGTGGGTTGAAAACCCTATATGCTCACCAGGCCCCAAGCCTGGCCCACTTAGTTTATTTGTATTATAGGAAGTAGCGCAAGAGCTTAAGATGGACGAATCATCAAGTTGTTTTGTTTACAAGTCTATATATGTATATATTGTTGAATGACTTGTAATGTTATCGTTTATGCTTTATGATCTGTATCGGATAATGAGATCCCAACTTTTGATTATGAAATGAAATCATATTTCTTTGTGAAATGTTTTGATAAAGATCTATTTTATCATGTTTTGTTTTTGGGAACAAATCTCGCATCTGTTTTAAAATTAAAAAGATTTACTCTGAAAATGTTTAAAAAGCATAAATGAAATCGGTCTTTTCTGGCCGAGATTTTGCGGATGTCACAGTTGGTATCAGAGCATTTGTTTAAGCGAACTAGGAATTTGTAGGATTTCTAGACTTAAACTTAGAATGCTAAGTGGAGATTGTGAGATGTGTATCTGATAAATTTTAGACACGAGCACTAGTTTATTTTAGGAATGTTGCCTAAAATGCTTTTATGTGCTAAATGTTATATGTTGCCATATATGATATTATTTGTTCGGATCTACGGTTTGTTGCCAACCGGATCTGAAGGTTTATGTGTTTAGGATTCTAAGCGTATGTATACAATATTTGAACTAGCTGATGGGTTTTGAGCATTCTAACACTTCCTAAGTGTACATGCAACCCTAATAACCTTGGATCTATGTTTGTCTAATTGTCATGCAAAGTTGAATTCCAAGGTTATATTCCTATCTAGCATACATGGGGAACAATTTTATCATAAAGTATAGATAAAATAACTTACCTTGTTGTTGTTTGTGTTCCTTGAAACCTTGTGAGCCTAGCACCCCAAGTGTGATGCCTCAAATGCTTCACACAACACCAAATGCTCTTGGAAGAACTTATGAGAGTATACACACTTCTCAAAATCGGCCAAGCCCTCTTGTTTCTTAGTGTAGCCGATTTTAGGTGGAGAACATGTTACTTATATAGTGTTGACACATCTAGGGTTAAACCCTAATGTGTCATGACTCTTCATTTCCATGACCCATGGGTTTGTAACTCCCATGGAGCATCCATGGAGCATCCTATGGGTGGAACCCAACTTGATACTCCATGGAGCCTTTTAGCCCACTATACAAGATATGGATGATTTACATAATCAACCCATATATTTAATTAGTTATCTTTTGATCACATAATTAATTCTAAATTAATTCTTGATCAAACTAATCAAATAATATTAATAATATATTAGAACTTATAATATATTAATAATCTCCAAGTGTTATTTCTCTCATTTAGTCTATCCAATTGCATGATGCCATGCAACCCAAATGGACCATGCCGGGTCGGGTCAAGTACATACCAGAAATAGTTATGGACTTAGACACCTTATCCAACAGTCTCCCACTTGGATAAGTCTAATAACTATTACTGCAAGTATGACTTCAGGAACCGATCGGCAATCGTAGCTCTTTACAAGGTTTCTCGAAACTGAGAAGATGATGGTACGCCATTTAAGATAAGTGATCATATAATCCTCTGTTCTAGATATCAGTCGGACAAATACATGGAATAATGTCTTACTTATTGTCCAACAATTTGTTTCTCGATTTCCGATTTGTTTGACAAAGAACTTCATTGAACACATCAATTTTAGTTCTGACCGGGCCCGGTACATAGGTCAAAACAAAATCATCGAGGGGCCCAGATATCAGCTTCTAATCCAAGAAGGAACAGATAAACTTCGACTCATATGTTTGTTCTACTACTCATTGAATTACACACAAGAGCGCGATTTATAACATCGAGTTACCAATGCATTTTTCGTACAATCAATGCATAACCAACTTGTAAGTAACAAATCATATCTCTAGGTTTAAAGACTTATATGATATTACCGTCTCACGATCACTCGAGATAGAATTCCATGAAGTGATTCCAGTGAGCGTGGGTTGAGTCCAATGCTCAGAACTTATGAGCACTCATGATTGTTGTAGCCTTGTCCAAGACCTCTACAACCAAACATGACAGTCTTGATTCATACCTACTTCCGACATATGACCGACTGTGGAGGTTTGAATAATATGTTATACCAAACAAAATTATTCTGGAAGTCAAAACATGCAAAAGAAATATAGTAAATGATCGACAAGAGATAGTAACACTTTACTCATAAATAAAACACTTTTATTCATCATCAAATGTCAATTACACTTTACAAATTTCGAGGTTATCTAACTACTAAATCTAATATCATCCTTCAGCCCTATGCTCCGAGCATGCTGGAGATGCTTAATCCGAGTCAGTCCCTTCGTGAGGGGATCTGCCGGATTCTCATCTGATGATACCCTCTTTGCCACGAGGAGTCCTTCTTCGATCCGATGTCTGATGAAATGGTATTTTCTGTCGATGTGTCTGGATCTCCCGTGATCCCTTGGTTCCTTGGCTAAGGCAACAGCACTTTCACTATCACAGAAAATTTCCATTGGCTCTTTAATAGTTTGTACAACTCCAAGGTCTCCAATGAAGTTCCTCAGCCATAAAGCCTCCTTTGCCGCCTCGCTAGCTGCAATATACTCTGATTCACAAGTAGAATCTGCCACTGTCTCTTGCTTGGAACTCTTCCAAGAAATTGCTCCTCCATTTAGGGTAAAGACCCAGCCCGACTGAGAGCAGAAGTTATCCCTATCAGTCTGGAAGCTAGCATCACTATACCCTACAACTCTCAAGTCATCACTCCCACCGAAGGTAAGGACCCAGTCCTTAGTCCTTCGTAGGTACTTGAGAATATTCTTTACCACAGTCTAGTGTGCCTTGCTAGGGTTCCCCTGAAACCTGCTAACCATGCTTAGGGCAAAAGCTACATCAGGTCGAGTACACGTCATAGCATACATGATCGATCCTACAACCGAAGCATAAGGTACTCGACTCATTTGTGCTATCTCAGCCTCAGTGCTAGGGCTTTGTGTCTTACTCAGTTTGGCGTTACTCTGGATGGGCAACTCTCCTTTCTTCGAGTCTTGCATTCTGAATCTCTTCAGAACCTTATCCAAGTAGGTACTTTGACTAAGTCCAATTAGTCTTTTACTCCGATCTCTCAAGATCCTTATCCCCAAAATATAGGCAGCTTCACCAAGGTCCTTCATAGCGGAACACTTTCCAAGCCAGGACTTTACTTCCTGCAGGGTTGGAATGTCGTTTCCTATGAGTAGTATGTCATCCACATACAATACCAAAAAGCTAACTATACTCCCACTAGCCTTGACATACACACAAGATTCATCTTCACTCCTAGAAAAGCCAAATTCCTTGACCTTTTCATCAAAGCAAAGATTCCATCTGCGAGGTGCTTGCTTTAATCCATAAATGGACTTCTCAAGCTTACACACTCTATTAGGGTACTCGTTGCTGACAAAACCCTCTGGCTGACTCATGTAAACATCTTCAGCCAACTTTCCATTAAGGAAAGCGGTTTTGACATCCATTTGCCAAATTTCATAGTCATGAAATGCGGCTATGGCTAACAGAACCCGAATAGACTTAATCTTGGCTACCGGAGAAAAGGTCTCATCATAATCCACTCCAGGAATTTGAGAGAAGCCCTTTGCAACCAGTCTAGCCTTATAAGTGTGTACTTTACCATCCATGTCGGTCTTCTTCTTGAAGACCCATTTGCACCCTACAGTCTTTCAACCTGGTACATTCTCAACCAAGTTCCAAACTTGATTGTCATACATGGATTGTATCTCGCTATCCATAGCCTCTTTCCATTTAGCAGACTCGGGGCCTTCCATGGCTTCCTCGTAGCTGTTAGGGTCATCTTGACTTACTAGTGTCCCATCACTAATAAGTGTCTCACCTTCTGCAGTAATATGGAATCCATAGTAATGCTCAGGTGCACTCCTAACTCTCGTGGAACGCCTCAGAGGTACAGATTCGTCAATTGGCTCAACAGGAGTTTCCTCCTCAAGTTGAGGGCTAGAGTTTGAAGTTCCTTCACCACTTGACTCTTGAATTTCTTCAAGATCAACTTGCCTCCCACTGTCTCCTTGGCTTATAAACTCTCTTTCTCGAAAGACTCCTCTTCTTGCTACAAAGACCACATTGTCACTAGGTCTGTAGAAGAGGTAACCAAAGGATTGTTGTGGGTAGCCGATGAAAATACACCTCTCGCTTCGGGGTTCGAGCTTATCATGAGTCTCGCGTCTCACGAAAGCCTCGCAACCCCAAATCTTGATGTGGTCTAGTTTAGGTACTTTACCAGTCCACATCGCGTGAGGAGTTTTGGCAACTTTCTTTGTAGGGACTAGATTAAGGATATGGGCGGCAGTCTCTAAGGCATACCCCCAGAATGAGATTGGTAGCGAAGCTCGACTCATCATGGAACGAACCATGTCCAACAAGGTTCGATTACGCCTCTCAGCCACACCATTCAACTACGGTGTCCTGGGAGGTGTCAATTGTGAGACAATCCCACATTCCCTTAGATAGTCGAGGAACTCTGAACTAAGATACTCACCACCCCGATCGGATCGAAGCATCTTAATGTTCCTGCCCAATTGATTCTCGACTTCCTGTTTAAATTCCTTAAACTTCTCGAAAGTCTCTGACTTATGCTTGATTAAGTAGACATATCCATATCTACTGTAATCATCAGTAAAAGTCAAATAATAACGATTAGCATCCCTTGTGGCATGTTTGAATGGTCCACACACATCCGTGTGTATAAGGTCCAACAAACCTTCACCCCTTTCACACAAGCCTGTGAAGGGTGACTTTGTCATTTTTCCAAGTAAGCATGATTCGCAACTATCATTTGACTTTAGGTCAAACGACTCCAAGACTCCATCCTTTTGGAGTTGGCCTATGCGTTTCTTGCTTATATGTCCAAGACGACAATGCCATAATGATGCTTTATCCAAGTTATTATTATTAGTAGAATCAATACACAAAACATTATTTCCTAAGTTATCTACAACAGATACAGCTTCGTACACACCATCACAAGGTAATGCTTTAAAATAAAGTACATTATTAAAGAAAGCATTAATCGAACCAACTTCATTATCAAACGAAAAGGTGAAACCTTGTTTGTACAATGCATGAAAGGAAATAATATTTCTTGCCATTTCTGGCGAATAACAACATTTATTCAAATCTAAATTTAACCCACTACTTAGCGATAAAGTATAAACTCCAATCTTGGTGACAGGTGTAACTTTCCTATTCCCCATGATTAAGTTTATTCTTCCTTGCTCCACATTCTCACTTCTTCCTAGTCCCTGCAAGTCACAACAAATATGAATACCGCAACCGGTATCAAGGACCCAAGATTTCGAATGGGGTGAGTTATTAGAAATGATAGTGTAAATACCTGCATGGTTGGGTTTGACTTTCCCATCCTTCACATCCTGCTGGTACTTTGGGCAGTTCTGCTTCCAATGAGCTTTTTCATGGCAATAGAAGCATTCAGCCTCTTTTGGGTCAGAAGAAGGAGTAATGAAACCTTTCTTGGTTCCACTTGAAGAAGAGCCATCAAGGGTCCGAGCCTTGGTACCCTTCGAAGATCTCTTTCTCTTCCTCCCTCTACTTTTCCCGATTGCCAAGACCGGAGTTGAGTCTGGAGTAGGAGTGATAGCAATCGAAATTCTGCAATCAGTCGACCCTACTCGCCGAGTGCATGAACTCACTCGCCGAGTTGGTTGAAGATACTCATGAACTCGACGAGTCCCCCCTATAGACTCGACGAGTCCATTCGCAGACAGCAAGATTTCCGATTCTGTTTTCAACTTTTAAGCACAAATAAGAGCAAACAAGCCTAGGCTCTGATACCACTGATGGGTTTTGAGCATTCTAACACTTCCTAAGTGTATATGCAACCCTAATAACCTTGGATCTATGTTTGTCTAATTATCATGCAAAGTTGAATTCCAAGGTTATATTCCTATCTAGCATACATGGGGAACAATTTTATCATAAAGTATAGATAGAATAACTTACCTTGTTGTTGTTTGTGTTCCTTGAAACCTTGTGAGCCTAGCACCCCAAGTGTGATGCCTCAAATGCTTCACACAACACCAAATGCTCTTGGAAGAACTTATGAGAGTATACACACTTCTCAAAATCGGCCAAGCCCTCTTGTTTCTTAGTGTAGCCGATTTTAGGTGGAGAACATGTTACTTATATAGTGTTGACACATCTAGGGTTAAACCCTAATGTGTCATGACTCTTCATTTCCATGACCCATGGGTTTGTAACTCCCATGGAGCATCCATGGAGCATCCTATGGGTGGAACCCAACTTGATAGTCCATGGAGCCTTTTAGCCCACTATACAAGATATGGATGATTTACATAATCAACCCATATATTTAATTAGTTATCTTTTGATCACATAATTAATTCTAAAATAATTCTTGATCAAACTAATCAAATAATATTATTAATATATTAGAACTTATAATATATTAATAATCTCCAAGTGTTATTTCTCTCATTTAGTCTATCCAATTGCATGATGCCATGCAACCCAAAGAGACCATGCCGGGTCGGGTCAAGTACATACCAGAAATAGTTATGGACTTAGACACCTTATCCAACACTAGCATGCAATCGTTTCGGAGTGATAAGGATGATCTGAATATCTATTGTGAAATAGGATCTAATTTCACCTTATCTAGTGTATAGATCAAAAATGGTGAGAACAAGAAGTGGAGTTGGAAATGCTGATGAAAACAGGAATCAACCGCCTGTAATTCAACAAGTACCTGTTGTTGCTGCTGCACCTGAGCCGATAACAATGGCTGGTGTACAAATAATGATTCAAACGATGTTGGATTGTCAGATGGAAGAAACAAGACGCCTGCTTAGGCAGAATCGTGAAGAACCGTCAATTCAAGTGGAAGAGCCCGAGGAGAATGGACGGCAGTCTGAAGGAGAAAACTTTAGTGGGATCATTGGTCAAGACAACCCACCCGTGGTTAGGCGCAATAACCAGTAAGGAGGAAATGATGGGTGTCGGTGTAAGTACAAGGATTTCATCGCATCCAAACCACCATGTCTATCTGGAAGCACGACGCCGGTGCAAATTTGGGTCTCCGAAATGGAGACTATGTTTGAAAGTTGCAAATGCAGCAACAGGCAGAAAACCGCTCTTGCAATCCCTCTGCTAAAATCTGGGGTGTTGAGTTGGTGGAAGTTGTTAGCTGACTCTATGCCCAAGGGAGAAGCAAGCAAAATGTCTTGGGAAGACTTTGTGGAACAACTAAAAATGCAATACTGCTCCGAGCAGGACCTTCTGGAAATCAGTAATGAGTTTCAAAATTTGAAGAAAGGGAAATTGAGCGTTACTGAATACGCTGCAAGTTTCACAGAAAAGATGAAGTTTATCCCATATTTGGTACCTACAGAACTCTTTAAGGTCAACAAGTTTTCCCTTGGACTACTGGCAGACTATAGTCCAATGGTTAAGCAAGCAACCACATTGAAGGCCGCCATCTGGGCTGCTAGAAATGTTGAGACCCAGATCAGGGAAAAAGGTCTGGAAAGGTCAGAGGTGGGTGAAAAGAGGAAAATCGATGGATCTTCAGGGTCCAGCAATAAAAGTAAATTCTCGAAATTTGGTTCGATAGGAAGTGGAAGAAAGGTAGAGGCGAAATGGTGCGACAAGTGCAAGAAAAAGCATCATGGTAAGTGTGGCGGGGAAACCATGTGCTTCAAATGTGGAAAGCCAGGGCATTATGCCAACGACTGCACCCTCACCAATAATGTTTGTTATGGTTGTGGTGAGGAAGGGCACATCTCGAGAGATTGTCCAAAGAAGAAGGAGGCAGCAAAACCCAACATCCCGCCAAAGCCGAAGGCGAGAGCATTCCAAATGACACTAGAAGTTGCTAAAGATGAAGCTGATGTCGCTTCAGGTACCTTTCTCGTTAACAAATTTCCTGCCCAAATTTTATTTGATTCTGGAGCCAACTACTCCTATATATCGCATGAATTTGGTAGAAAACTAGCTTTGCCTGTTGTTAGACTAGATAATGCTTTATTAGTCGAAGTTGCTAGTGGCAAGTTTGTACTTGTTAGCCATCGTATGAAAAACATCTTAATTGATCTGCATGGGAATAAGTTCCATGAGGAATTATTGCCTATCGAACTTAATGGTTTCGACATCGTTTTGGGAATGGATTGGCTTAGCGCCAATGATGCCGAAATTTTATGCAAGAAGAAAATAGTGAAAGTGAACCCGCCTGGGAAGGAATCGTTTATGGTGTATGGAGATAAACGCAAAGTAAATTCTGGAATCATTTCTCTAATGAAAGCCAGAAAATGTTTGACCAAGGGGTGTACATCATACTTAGCATTTGTGATCGATGCTAAGAAGGAAAAGAATGTGATGCAGAATATTCCCATTGTGTGTGATTATCCGGAAGTATTTCCCGAAGATCTTCCTGGATTACCGCCCGATCGGCAAGTAGAATTTTGTATCGACTTGTTGCCCAGAACAACGCCAATTGCAAAAGCACCTTATCGATTAGCACCGACGGAGATGAAGGAGTTGATGATGCAACTTCAGGAGTTATTGGACAAAGGTTTCATTAGACCTAGTTCATCACCCTGGGGAGCTCCGGTGTTATTCCTAAAGAAGAAAGATGGAAGCATGAGGATGTGCATTGATTACCGAGAGCTGAATAAGACAACAATAAAGAATAGATATCCGTTGTCGAGGACTGATGACCTATTCGATCAACTACAAGGTTCAAGTTATTTTTCAAAGATCGACCTAAGGTCAGGATATCATCAGCTTAAGGTGAAAGAGCAGGATATAGAGAAGACTGCATTCAGAACGTGATATGGACACTATGAGTTCTTGGTTATGTCATTTGGACTGACTAATGATCCAGCAGCATTCATGGATTTAATGAACAGAGTTTGTAACCCGTCCCTTGATAAATCTGTGATAGTGTTCATAGATGACATTCTGATTTACTCAAAGATCCAAGAGGAGCATGGCAGACACTTGCGAGAAGTGTTGGAAGTCTTGAAGAAGGAGAAGGTGTATGCAAAGTTCTCCAAATGTGATCTTTGGATTCGTGAAGTCGAATTTTTGGGTCACGTGGTCAACCAAGAAGGGATAATGGTTGATCCAGCGAAGATCGAAGCTGTAATGAAGTGGGAACAACCGAAAAGTCCCACGGAGATCCGAAGCTTTTTAGGATTAGCCGGATATTACCGAAGGAGCTACTTATGCTTGGAGCTACTTTGATCCACAAAGGAGCTACTTATGCTTGGAGTGATAAGCATAAAGAAGCACTCGAGAAGCTAAAGAAGAAACTATGCGAGGCACCGATACTTTCTCTACCTGATGGAGTTGAAGATTTCACTGTTTATAGCGATGCGTCTGGTGTTGGATTGGGTTGCGTTTTGACCCAAAGAGATAAGGTGATCGCGTATGCGTCTCGACAGCTAAAAGAGCATGAAAAGAACTACCCGACTCATGATTTGGAGTTGGCAGCAGTAGTTTTCGCTCTGAAAATATGGACGCATTACCTCTATGGCACGAAGTGCAAACTTTTTATTGATCATAAGAGTCTCCAATATCTTTTTGGTCAGAAGGAATTGAATATGAGACAACGACGCTGGTTGGAATTACTTAAGGACTACGATTGTGAGATACTTTACCACCCTGGTAAAGCTAATGTTGTTGCTGATGCTCTCAGTCGGAAAGTCAATCTTGAAAGGAAAAGGCCAAGAGCGTTGAGAATTGAAGTTGTCTCGACAATTTTGGAAAGTATAAAGAAAGCTCAAAGCGAAGCTTCTGAGAAGAATGACCGAAAGGAGGAACGTTTGGGCAAAACGTTGGTGTTCGGTATAAACAGTCATGGACTGAAGGTGTTCCAAGATCGGATTTGGATACCTAAAACAGGAGGAGTCGGAGATCTTCTGATGGAAGAAGCTCACAAAACCATGTACTCGATTCATCCCGGTAGCACAAAAATGTATAGGGACCTGAAACCCTATTATTGGTGGCCGACGATGAAGCTCGACATTGCGAAGTATGTGGCCGAGTGTGTGACTTGTGCAAGAGTCAAGGCACAACATCAGAAACCGTACGGGAGTTTAGAACCTTTAACTGTACCTATGGGTAATTGGGAAGACATTGCTATGGATTTTGTCACTAAAATGCCCAGAACAAAAAGTGGTCATGACATGATTTGGGTGGTCGTTGATCGATTCACTAAGAGTGCGCATTTCATAGTAGCCAATGAGAAATGATGTATGGAAAAGCTTGTGAATTCTTACGTGAAGGAAATTGTGAGGCTTTATGGTATTCCGTTAACTATTGTATCGGATCGTGATAGCCGTTTCACCTCACATTTTTGGAATAGTCTACAAGAGGAATTAAGTACCAAGTTGTCTTTAAGTACAGCTTACCATCCGCAGACTGATGGTCTGAGTGAACGGATGATACAAACACTTGAAGATATGCTGAGAGCATGTACCCTGGAATTCCTAGGTAACTGGGATGAACATTTACCATTGGTATAATTTTCCCATAATAATAGTTTCCACTCGAGCATAAAGATGGCACTTTATCAAGCTTTGTATGGACATAAGTGTCGTACGCCGTCTTGTTGGCTTGAGGCTGGGGAAAAGCAGTTTATAGGACCGGAGATAGTCCATCAAACTGCTGAAAAGTTGAAAATAATTAGGGAAAGAATGTTAGCAGCTCAGGATCGTCAAAAGAGCTATGCTGACAAAAAGCGAAGACCGTCGACTTTTGAAGTTGGAGATTCGGTTTTGCTTAAAGTCTCGCCATGGAAGGGACTAATCAGATTTGGAAAAAGGGGAAAATTAAGTCCAAGGTTTATTGGACCGTTTAAAGTTCTTCAAAGAATTGGGAACCAAGCTTACAAGCTCGAACTACCAGAAGAACTGAATGGAATTCATAACACTTTTCATGTGTGTTATTTGAGGAAGTTCACGGGAGAAGTTCCTGACATGATTCCACTTTCGGAGTTAAGAATCGATGAGAAAAAAAGGTTGATTGAAGAACCAGAAGCAATCGTTGACCGAAAGACTAAAAAATTGCGACGTAAGATGGTTGAGTTCGTGCTTGTCCGATGGAAACACACGAATGGGCTGAATCTCACCTGGGAAACGGAGAGTGATATGATGAGTCGCTACCCGCATTTGTTTGCTGATGTGTGATTACGGGGACGAAATCATTCTAAGGTGGAGAGAATTGTAATGCCCGTGTTTCTGGGCTTGCCATTTTTAGCAATGTAATAGTCTAGGTTAACCTTTGTAACCCAATTTTGAAATAATAAAAATGTATTATTTGAGTATTATGTGTTTCGTGCTTAATTGCTTAATTATGTGATATGATTAATTAAGAATAAAATGAGCGTCAAAATTTAAGTGTAAAATAAACTTAATATCTTTGGATAATGTTGTAGTAGTTGAAACAAGGTTTCCGAATATATATATAAAACGCCCAAATCTGACTTCGTATGAGAAAGTTATGATTTTCTGAAGTTTCGACTTGGCAGTATGCAGCCCGAATACTCGATTTGAGATCGAGCGGTTTTTAGCCAAAACAATCTAAACGAGAATCGAAGATCTCGTTGTTAGTAGCGAAGCGATGAAAAGTTAGGCGAGAACGGACGTCAGACGAAGAAGTTATGAATTTATAACGAAATTTTTCTGTCTCGGCCTCCTAAAAATAATTAATAGAAACAAAGTCAAAATTAGCCGACGAAGTCTAAACGAAAGTCGTAGAGCGTAGTCTCCCTTACGTGTGGATATAAAGAACGTCGAAAACGGAGTTCGTATGAAGGATATATGAATTTTCAAAGTTTATTAAATATTTAGTATTTAAATTTTAATTCAAATTTTCGATATTATCCGAAGAGGAGTCAGCATACTCATCCGAAGTACGCCCAGCGTACCACTCGAGTGCTCCAGAGTCGTAAGCGATGACGTAGAGGGCCGGATGACACAAGGGATGACGGCAACAAAGGCATTACGCCCCGCGTAACCCCGAAGTTATGCCCAGCGTAACCCCGAGGATCAGCCTATAAAAGGGGATGCGAAGACAGCCGATTTTCTTTTACAAACCCTTCCATTTTCTCTCTACTTTATCCTAGTTTTACGTGCCATTTATACCCCGAAGCCCCGGTAATATTTCCGAGGCCCGAAGCAAGATCCGAAGCCCCGAGGATCCCGAAGAGCGTTATTCCCGAGCCAAATCCCTGCCTGCGAGGAGCCCGGTTTTTGTGAAGATCTTCCAGATCTACGGAGAAACACTACTTCTGCAAGCCGTAGTGCTGCCCAATCATCTTCTGATTAAGTGAGTGTGTAGTCATTTTCATTCCAACGCAACATATGAAGTATGTTACATAAAATACGTGTTACGTGTATACTTTGTTGATTATATGTTTGAATCTATATTCACTTTCTTCTATCTCATAGATCTGATTTATTCTCTATGAAATATGTGTTATGTGTGTGTGCCTCATCTGTTATGTCGAATATGTATTGATTAAAGCATGCTATACAGGTTTTTAAACTATGTATAAAAATATATATTTTTATCTACTAATATGTTGGGTAGAACATGGGTAGATAGTTGGTGTGTAATAAACAGATGAGAGGCCTCGGTGTTGTTGGTGTTATTCTAGTCATTCAGCAGAGTATGGATGACGACCACGGACTATTCTAGACTGTCCTGTGGAACACTAGCAGGCTCATAACCTGTAGGTGTTGTGAACGACGTGTTCACCGGTGTACTCTATCCCCTTCATGGTTGCCTTTAGCATATTTATTGCTAAGGAAGCCCCTTTGCAGTAATGTCCATCCCGATGAAAATCCTAGATTAGGTCCCTTATAATAGGTGTTGTTTTAGGGACATAAAGTGAGGATAACGGGAATGGGTAATCGGGTTTGTTGTTGATTGTTGAAATTAAATATAATTATTGTGGGTTGAAAACCCTATATGCTCACCAGGCCCCAAGCCTGACCCACTCAGTTTATTTGTATTATAGGAAGTAGCGCAAAAGCTTAAGATGGACGAATCATCAAGTTGTTTTGTTTACAAGTCTATATATGTATATATTGTTGAATGACTTGTAATGTTATCGTTTAAGCTTTATGATCTGTATCGGAACATGACATCTTGACTTTTGATTATGAAATGAAATCATATTTCTTTGTGAAATGTTTTGATAAATATCTATTTTATCATGTTTTGTTTTTGGGAACAAATCTCGCATCTTGTTTAAATTAAAAGGATTTACTCTGAAAATGTTTAAAAAGCATAAATGAAATCGGTCTTTTCTGGCCGAGATTTTGGGGATGTCACAGTTGGTATCAGAGCATTTGTTTAAGCGAACTAGGAATTTGTAGGATTTCTAGACTTAAACTTAGAATGCTAAGTGGAGATTGTGAGATGTGTGTCTGATAAATTTTAGACACGAGCACTAGTTTATTTTAGGAATGTTTCCTAAAATGCTTTTATGTGCTAAATGTTATATGTTGCCATATAGGATATTATTTGTTCGGATCTACGGTTTGTTGCCAACCGGATCTGAAGGTTTATGTGTTTAGGATTCTAAGCGTATGTATACGATATTAGAACTAGCATGTAATCGTTTCGGATTGATAAGGATGATCTGAATATCTATCGTGAAAGAGGATCTAATTTCACCTTATCTGGTGTATAGATCAAAAATGGTGAGAACAAGAAGCGGAGTTGGAAATGCTGATGAAAACAGGAATCAACCGCCTGTAATTCAACAAGTACCTGTTGTTGCTGCTGCACCTGAGCCGATAACAATGACTGGTGTACAAATGATGATTCAAACGATGTTGGATTGTCAGATGGAAGAAACAAGACGCCTGCTTAGGCAGAATCATGAAGAACCATCAATTCAAGTGGAACAGCCCGAGGAGATTGGAGGGCAGTCTGAAGGAGAAAACTTTAGTGGGATCCTTGGTCAAGACAACCCACCCGTGGTTAGGCGCAATAACCAGTAAGGATGAAATGATGGGTGTGGGTGTAAGAACAAGGATTTCATGGCGTCCAAACCACCATGTCTATCCATAAGCACGATGCCGGTGCAAATTTGGGTCTCCAAAATGGAGACTAGGTTTGAAAGTTGCGAATGCAGCAACAGACAGAAAACCGCTCTTGCAATCCCTCTGCTAAAATCTGGGGTGTTGAGTTGGTGGAAGTTGTTAGCTGACTCTATGCCCAAGGGAGAAGCAAGCAAAATGTCTTGGGAAGACTTTTTGGAAAAACTAAAAATGCAATACTGCTCCGAGAAGGACCTTTTGGAAATCAGTAATGAGTTTCAGAATTTGAAGAAAGGGAAATTGAGCGTTACTAAATACGCTGCAAGTTTCACAGAAAAGATGAATTTTATCCCATATTTGGTACCTACAGAACTCTTTAAGGTCAACAAGTTTGCCCTTGGACTACCGGTGGACTATAGTCCAAAGGTTAAGCAAGCAACCACATTGAAGGCCGCCATCTGGGCTGCTAGAAATGTTGAGACCCAGATCAGGGAAAAAGGTCTGGAAAGGTCAGAGGTGGGTGAAAAGAGGAAAATCGATGGATCTTCAGGGTCTATCAAGAAAAGTAAATTCTCGAAATCTGGTTCGAGAGGAAGTGAAAGAAAGGTAGAGGCAAAATGGTGCGACAAGTGGAAGAAAAAGCATCATGGTAAGTGTGGCGGGCAAAACCATGTTGTTGGGCTGAAGTTTATTTTGAAGATTGCATCTTTTGGGCTCGATAGTATAAGTCACTTTGTATTCCGGTTTGGGCCTGTCCAACCGAGAACCTTTTATGTTTTGTATATAAGTTTTCGCTTGCATGCATATTAGGTTAACGATTTAGAGATTAACGACATAGCGTTTCATCTAGAGAATAACAGGTTTCTTTAATCGTTCTTGTAACCTACCAATCCTCTACAGTTGATGTTCTTAATCGAGCTCTTCTGAGGATTTTGTTTAATCATTCGACACGTTTGATTCCATCTTGACTTGTTCTTATTATTGCGTTCATACAGTTTTATATTTACATACTTGTTCTAGATCTAATCGATCTTTGTAGATTAAAGGTTAGTTTAATCTCAACAATTGGTATCAGAGCAGGAGGCTGTGTAATCGATACACATCTTTTCTGTGAAAAAGATTTCCATTAGGGTTTTTCCGCAATTATCAATATTTATTGAGCCGTCATCTCTTTATTGACGTATCTTGATATTTATTGTTTTGCCCTAATCTGCTTTATTACAAGTCTGATCTTTGAACAAGTTTTTACGATCATAATGGACGCGACGCAATCAAACCCTATTAATATTTCCAACAGCATCGGTTCGACGACAAAGATTCCAATCTTATACACCCATGACTATGAAGTATGGGCACATCACTTTGAAGACTACGTCATTGGATCGGAGGATAATGGGTATCTAATATGGGAAGCCATCATCAATGGACCGTTTTCTCATTCTGCAACGTCCAGAATCATTAAGACACAAAAGGAGTATAATGATTTGCTAAACGACGTGAAGGATATTGCACAAGATGAAAAGGACAAATTCCAGTGCAATATTAAGGCGTTAAGGTTGATCAGATTCGCCCTTCAGTCCGACACATTCAGGTTGGTCAACTCATGCACGACGGCAAAGGAAGTTTGGGATAGACTTCGTGAACTGTATTCCACAGACGAGGATCTTGAACATTCTATTCAAACTTTTCTTTTATCTGAGTTTGGAGAATTCAGGCAAGGGGCCGAAGAAACGGTGACCCAGACGTTTGATCGCTTCAATCATCTTCTCATCAAGATGATCAAACATGATATTGAAAGGAAGCTTATCGAACAGAAGGTTACTTTCTTGAATGGACTGAGGTCTGAATGGAGAGCAGTGGTTTCCACAGTCAAAGCCCATGAGCAGTTTAAATCATACTCTTTGGCGAAACTGGTGGGCATTCTCAAGTCCCAAGAGAAGATTGTGTTGCAAGAAAAGAACGTCGTTTCTAGTCTTGGTTCGTTGGCCCTCCTATCTAAAAGTAAAGCTGTGATGGAGGATGAAGACCTCAACTTGGAGGAATATGATCTCACGTCTGAGGATTATGCCATGATGGTGTCCAATCCCAAGAGGTTCATAAAGAAGAGATTCCCCAGCAACAAAAACCGAAACTGGCAGGGGAGTTACAACTCTGAAAAAGTGAACAATGAACCGAAGGCTGAGGAGCCCAAGAAGGAACCGAAGGTGGATGACGATTCCGGAGTAAGCTGCTTCTACTGTGGTGGGAAAAACCATTATGCTAAGGACTGTGTCCTTAAGAAGATGGCTGAAAAGGATGATGGAAATGATGAGGAAGCCATGTTGCAAAAAAGACTGGACGAGTTGAGAAAGAAAAAGTCTACCGCTAACCCTTCTATTAATGCTCTCATTGTGCAGGGTTCGGTTAATGATGACGAGTTTGGTAGCACGGAAGTTTGGTCTACCGACTCAGAAGACGATGAAGTGAGGAAGCCTACCCATGGAAAGGCTTGTGTGGCTAAGGAGGAAAGCAGTGGAGGAAGATGCTTCATGGTGACTGGCGTATCTCAAATGAGGGGACACAACACTGATGGAGGAAGCGATGGACCGAAGGTACAGGAGGACATGTGCTTTACGGCCAAACCACTCAGCCAGCAGTTCAATGAGCTCGATGAACTGATAAAGAAGGTACAATCTGTTTTTATTTCATCCAAAGTACCACCATCCTCATATGAGAAAGAACTAAAAAATGTTAATACAAGAATTTCTCATCTAGATAGTAGCTTAACTTAAAATCGAGTCACCAATTCTAACCTAACTGATCAATTAAGCAGGGGTGGCGTCAAAGAGTGAGGAGCGGAGAATGTGGATCGAGTTAAAGGAGTCGGAATTAGTTCAAGTTAAAGATGAAAACATTTATTTGCAAAGAGACAATTTAAAATTGTTAAAACAGCAGAATGTTTTTTGTTTAATTGCTAAACGTTTGTATTCTAATATTACTCAGCTTCACTTGGATTGTGAAATAGGCCATAAGATCCATCGCATGATTTTGCCCTTCCTAGAGTTTAAGGAGGATGAAATCGATGCCGAAGCCTACAATTGTGAAAGTGTGATATCGTCTGATGATGTCAATCCGACCTACATGTATGGACTGGACAAAATTGAGTCCTTCATTAAATCCAAGGACCACAAGGACATGCTTAAAAACCTTTTGGATGAAAATGACAGACTTAAACTGAGAACCGAAACCATGCAAAAATTTGACTCTTTAAACGCCAACGTAAGCTCAGAAAACAAAATTGATGTTGAAAATGCATCTGAGCTTAACGAGGACGAAAACATGAGTGAAATTTCTGTAGAGGACACGGTTGACTGCTCATAATTTATTAAAAACGAACCTGAAAACCACAAGAATCTTATTTCTGAAAATTCAGTCGAGTTCGCTCGATTGTCCCAACAAAAGTCCCCAATATTAGTTGAGAAAGCAGTTGTGTATCAAAAGGTCAGGACCACTCCGAATCAAGTATACAAGGTGACAGGAGTAACCGAACATCAAACAGCTGAACTCACAGCTATTGTAAACAAAGACAATGTTGATGGCTGCGATGAGTACTTCTGGGAAGCTCCAATAGATAATGCAAACGAAACCATTGGTTTATCTGAAAGAACCTCCTGGAAGAGCAAAGGAAGATACATACCTGAACCCTTGAATAAGCCGGACAATTTCGATGAGCCAAGCACCAGTGGTACGAAAGATATTCCTCAGGAGGATGATCGTTCGGCAAAAGAAGACATTCCCTCTGCTCCTTCGGCTAAAAGTAAAACTCCTGAAGTTCAAAAGGAACCAGCCAAGGAGACACCGAAAACGAAAGCGAATGTTCATCATCAACCTAAACAGATGAGGAATAGGAAGAGAGAAAGGAACCATAGATACAGGAAGAATTATAATCCTGTAGGAAAGCCTGAAAGTCACAACAACCGAAAGCCAAGGTTCGGTTCACGAGAAAATATCAACCGAAGGCAAAGGTTCGGTTCTGAAAAAGACTTCAACCGAAACCAAAGGTTCGGTTCCAAGGACAGCTCCAACCGAACGCAAAGGTTCGGTTCTGAAGTCAAAAGAGAACAAGACTCTAAGGTCAGTCCCTCCAACGATCAAAAGCAAAAGGGTCACCTAAAGTCTCCAGCCAGGAAGTTCTCTCAATCCAAACCCTCTCATTCTAATTCTTCTCGTTCTTCTAATTCTTCTACTTCCACCGATTCATCTCCATCTTGCTCTAAAGCTAATTCCGCTTTTTCTCAAAAATCTCATTCAACAGCTGAACAAAAGGGAAAGCAGAAGGTCAACGAATCCAAACCAGAGTCCAAACCGAGCACACCCAATTCTAACAAAATAAAAGTTTTTACCATTAAAAAGAAAGATCAAACAACTCTTATAAAACGAACATATCTAGTTGACATCTCTCTTACTATTCCCGTTCCCATGAAAAGCTCATGTGGACCCAAGAAACTTTGGGTTCCTAAATCTGCCTAATTTTTGCAGGTTATAAGTGACGAGCAGTTCGACGAAGAATGGTACATCGATAGTGGCTGCTCACGTCACATGACAGGGAGGAAAGAGGAGCTTAGGGAATACAGATCTCTTGCAAATGGTGGCAACGTCAAGTTTGGAAATAATTCTTTCGGCACCATAAAGGGATACGGGATGATAACAAATGGGGACTTTACTATAAGGAAGGTGGCTTATGTGGAAGGACTCCAACACAACCTCATTAGTGTATCTCAGCTTGTTGGAGGTACAGGTCTCAAAGTCTCATTCGATGATGAAGGTTCTGAAATCATAGAGAAAAAGACAAAGAAAGTGATTCTCAAGTCAGAGCAAAAGGGTGAAATGTTTCCCTTAAACCTTAAACCCATCAAAGGAAACCCAGCTATATGCTTGTTATCAAAAGCTCAATCCGACGAAAGTTGGTTGTGGCACCGAAGATTCTCTCATCTCAATTTTAAAGATATCAACCGACTTGTCACTGGAGGTCATGTTAGGGGTCTTCCATTGCTCAAGTTCGACAGAGATCATTTGTGTGCTGCATGCGAAATGGGGAAGCAGAGTCGTCAAAGTCACCCATCTATAATCAACACAAAAGTTGTTGAACCACTCGAATTACTTCATATCGATTTGTGTGGTCCTTCATCTATCGAAAGCATCGGTGGTAGCAAGTATATTCTTGTTATTATTGATGACCTTTCACGATTTACATGGGTATTCTTTCTAAAGCTCAAATCTAAAGCGACTCAAAAGCTGAAAGTGTTTATCAAGCAAATTCAAGTACAGCTCAAGAAGGTTGTTCGCAACATCAGGAGCGACAATGGTCTTGAATTCAACAACAGGGAGTTTGAAGAGTTTCTTGCAGAAAAGGGAATTAGTCACAATTTCTCAGCTCCCTACACACCGCAACAGAACGGAATAGTCGAAAGACGAAACCGATCTTTGTGTGAAGCTGCCCGAACTATGCTAAGTTTCGCTTCCTTACCTCTTTATTTTTGGGCTGACGCTATTTCGGCTGCTTGTTTTACACAGAACAGGTCCTATCTCAACAACCGATTCATGCTCACACCATATGAGATACTAAACAACAGAAAGCCCAATGTGAAATTTTTCCATGTGTTCGGCTCAAGGTGTTTCATCTTTAACTCTAAAGAACACCGCATCAAGTTTGATGTCAAAGCCGACGAGGGAATTTTTCTGGGTTACTCGCTCACATCCAAGGTGTACAGGGTCCTAAACAAGCGTTCGAGAAGGATTGAAGAGACATACTATGTGACCTTTGACGATAGCTATGTCAAGAAGCTACAGGCCAAAGAAGACACCGCTGGGGAAATCTTTCCTCTGACTGGCCAAGTCACAGTCTCGGTCGCCAATTTATACGAGAAATTTTTGGAGCTCTTTGACGAACCAGAGAAAGCTTCACTCTCCGAAGCAGGTGCAGCAGACAACAAAGTTGATAATATGAAGCAGATTGTCGAAGATGCTGCAAGAAGAATGCATGAAGGAGAATCGACCACTAATGACTCTCCATCCAACAACGTTTTAGTCCAGGGGGAGCCAAGCTCTCATGTCGAGGGGGAGCCAAACTCTCATGTCGAAGGGGAGCCAAACTCTCATGTCGAAGGGGAGCCAAGCTCACAAGTCCAGGGGGAGCCAAGTTCTACAACTTCAACCGAAGGTCCTTCACCAACCGAAGGTGCTTCTCCAACCAAAGATACCTCTCCAACCGAAGGTGCTTCAACGCCTAGAAGCTCAGTACCACAAGAAACACCTGAACCTCATGTTTCTCAAAGCTCATCAATTGAGGGGGAACATGATAATATGACGCTCAGTTACGATAGCCAATCTGAGCCAGAAGAAATGATTAATGCTGAACTAGACCCAACCTTTGATCTGAATTATACTCCTCTTATCAAATGGACCAGAGATCATCCTATCACTCAAGTAGTTGGTGATGTATCTGAAAAGGTTCTGACCCGATCACAACTGAAGGCAAAACAGACATCCTTATTTTTAAAGGTTGAGTTTTGTATGTTTAACTCATTCGTATCAAAAGTTGAACCGAAGACAGTTAACACTGCCCTAGATCACTCTGATTGGGTTCAAGCAATGCAGGATGAACTGAACGAATTTGAAAGGAACAAAGTTTGGCGCCTCATTCCAACTCCTCCAGATGCTTCGGTTGTTGGTCTCAAATGGGTTTTTAGGAACAAAATGGACAAGGAAGGTAATGTTATCAGGAACAAGGCTCGTCTGGTGGTAAAGGGATACTGTCAGGAGGAAGGGATAGACTATGAAGAGACTTTCACTCCAGTAGCTAGGCTAGAATCTGTTAGAATATTTCTGGCTTATGTTACTTACAAAAACTTTGAGGTCTTCCAAATGGACGTCAAGTGTGCATTTCTCAATGGAGAACTCGAAGAAACTGTGTATGTGGAGCAACCTTCTGGGTTCGTGAACGAAAAGCATCCAAATCATTGCTATATTCTGGATAAAGCTGTGTACGGCCTCAAACAAGCTCCGAGAGCCTGGTATGAAACGCTTACAAAATTTTTAAAGATGTCTAAATTTAAACAAGGTTCGGTTGACCCAACCTTCTTTCGCAAAAAGGAAGGTAACCACCTTATGATAGTTCAAATTTATGTCGATGACATCATCTTTGGCTCCACGAATCCCAGCTTAACAGCTGAATTCAGAAAGCTGATGGAGACTAAGTTTGAAATGAGCTCAATGGGTCCTATTAACTTTTTCCTTGGTTTAAACATAAGACAGGGACCCGAAGGCATCTTTATTAATCAGGAAGCTTATACGAAGACTCTCCTAGCAAAGTTTGGCATGATGGGAGACTCAAAATTCAAAGTCCCAATGGCATTCGGCACCAAGCTTACCCCATCTCTAGACAAACCGGCTGTCGATATCACGCTCTATCGTCAAATGATAGGCTCACTGATGTATCTAACTGCTAGCAGACCTGATATCATGTTTTCTGTGTGTTATTGTGCTCGATTTCAGGCAAACCCACGCGAACCTCACATGCTTGCAGTGAAGAACATCTTACGCTATCTCAAGCAAACCACCTCCTTAGGTCTATGGTATCCATCCAACTCAGGCTTCTTCGTTCAAGCCTATTCTGATGCTGACCTTGGAGGATGTGGACTTGATCGTAAAAGCACAACTGGTGGTTGTCAATTCCTTGACGGGAAGTTGGTCAGCTGGCAATCCAAGAAACAAACGTGTGTGTCGTTGTCTACTGCCGAAGCGGAATACATTGCAGCTGCTTCCTGCACATCACAAGTGATTTGGATCCAAAGTCAACTTCGAGACTATGGACTCAATATGAAGAAGATCCCACTGTATTGTGACTCTGAAAGTGCAATTAGGATCTATCATAACCCAGTGCAACACTCTAAAACCAAACACATAGCACTGAGGTATCACTTCATCAAAGATCACGTGGAAGATGGAAACGTCGAAGTTCACTTCGTAAGAACCACTGATCAACTGGCTGACGTCTTTACCAAAGCTCTTCCTGAGGCATCATTCAATAAAATATTGCAAGGACTAGGTATGATGGAATCGGAGTCAGTACCTCATACTACCTCTCAACCTCAAACGTAAGAAGCGAAACCAACCGAATGTTCGGGTTCGGTTCAACTATCTGACTCGCTCATTACTTCAAAGGTAGTCTTTCTCTGTTGTATATTTCTTGTACAATTTTGTTTTTCCTTGTGTTAAAAATATTTTTCCTTGCATGTCTAAATTCCTTGGTTTCTCAAAATTTCTTCAAAACCAAAACCTACCGAAGGTTCGGGTTAGGTTTTTCAAAATTTTGTTGAACCGAAACCAACCGAAGGTTCGGGTTCGGTTTTTCAAAATTTTCCTAAACCGAAACCAACCGAAGGTTCGGGTTCGGTTTTTCAAAATTTTCTTGAACCGAAACCAACCAAACGTTCGGGTTCGGTTTTTCATATTCTCTCCAAAGTTTTTTTTAAGTTTTATTCTTTTTCTTTTTTTTTTCTTTTTTTTTTTTGAATCTCAAAAACTCCAAAAATATTTTTTTAATTTCTTGTGTGGTCGTGTTCGTTTATGGGGATAAATTTGATGAATTACCTAAGTGTCCCTAGAAGCATGCTGCTGTATGTGTCTCAAGCCTCATAAGATTTTGAATAATGGCCTTTATGACCTGGTATACACAAACCTTGTCTTCCCAATAAGGCTAACTCATTTATTCTAATCGTGAGCTACCTCACTCTTTTCTCACATGAGTTAAGAGTTTCCTGCTTGGTCCTTATTTTCGCAGCAGAGGTACTACGTTCTCTTACACCATCTCCATTTTACTTCTCCACTACACTCGTTCCATCATAGTAACCCTTGAGACTCTCAGAAATTACCGCTGAGGTTTATGGTTACACAACATCTGTGTTTATGATCTTAGTCTCGTGTCACTACGAGCTAAGTGAAACCCAAAATTCAACACCTAATGAATTGACGGTGAACAATTAAGTTGCTCAAGTTTTCACTAAAGGATTGACGAATGTACCCTACTAAAATCTCAAATTTTATTTTGTGTGATTCCTATGAAATTGTTAAACACCATAACATTTCTTCCCTTGGGATCCAGTTTTTAATTTTTTTTTCTGAGATTTTATATTTTTCCAAGCCACCCTTATCTAGCCTAATTAAAAGAAGCCTTTCAACATTTCTTAATAAATTTTTGATCGTAATTTAACGTGAATCCACACTAAAACCTTAAGGTCTCTCTTGACTTGTGGCATTAAATGCGCGTGTGGAAATGGTAACGGCTTTTCTCTCTGAAACGGCGCTTGTTGGGCGGCGTGATCCTAGGAACCTGACACTCTCTCTCCTACGTGATCATCGCACGCCTCAACTGTCATCCATCTGTCACTCAAGAACCCGGTTCATATTTCCATAAGAGATTTGAAACGATTTTTCTCTCTCCTCTCACCCACTATAAAAAGCCCTCTACACCACCTTTTACCTCTTTACTGCCTCCAAAATTTCCAAAGAGCAAATACTCCCAAACAGTTTCCTGTTCATCATCTTCTTCATACCTGCAAAAATGGCTGACTCATCTTCCGTTCATGCTACCTCACAGATCCTTCCCATCCGCCCACAACAATGTCTGGTTATTGATCTTAACCCACTGGCGTACGACTCCTATATGTCGCCGGTCATAGAATGTTTGAAGTATTCCCAACTTGCTCCGGCTCTCTCAAGAATTGAATCTGTGTCAATGGTGGCCCTATTGTAGGTTTACGCGACTGCCTACTACGACAAGGCCGTCGACCGGGTGTTTTTCGAGCTTGCAGAACACAAGACCTCCGTCTCTCGCCAACGCTTCTGCACCTTGCTAGGGTTTGCTGTTGACCCTTCAAGAGTTCATCCGGAGACGATTCAGATTGGTCATCTGTATAACATGTTTTACAACATGGGATACACAGAGGTTCTCACCTCTGTCGCTAAGTTTAAAAAGTCTTGCCTGCCGCCACAGTGGAATGGCCTATTTACAGTCCTTTTCAAGGGCTTGTCGGAAAGGAGCTCAGGATCCGACGGTGCAAGTCGTCTCTTCCTGTCAATAATGTACGGGGTTTACAACGGGATTAACCTGGACTATGGGTTTGTCCTATGGCAACAGCTTATCCAGAGCCTCTCCTCATCATCCTGACACTCTGAGGTGTCGTTGGGCCCGGTTCTGGATCTTGATTACACGATGGGCCATGGATAAATTTGATGTTCCTACTGCTGACGGTGCATCGATGTCTTCTGTCGGTACGTTCCACACCAAGAAGATCATCGTCTCAGATGCATCGAAATTTTCCTTCATTGGCTCCATCCCGGAGTCAATGTATGGCGACGTGCCATCTGACAGCAGGTTAATTCGGAAGATCAAGGAGCTTAGGCCAACTGGTCCAAGGGAACTGACACCGGATATGCTCAGGTCGATTCACGATGCAAACAAACCGGTGAGCAGGGGCAAAAAGGCAGAAAAAGGGAAGCATGCGTCCAAAGCTCCAAAGGGACCTTCTCCCAAAAAGAGGAAACAACCGAAGGCTGCACAATCCCCACAGCCGAAGAGGAGGAAGACTCAACAGAAGCGAAAGCTTGTAATTCCCTCTTCTTCGAGTGACTCTGAGGGTGAGAGTTCGGGCTCTGACGACTCTCAAGGAGACGAATCTCCTCAACGAGGCAACACACCACCTCAGTCCCTTACCCCAGAGATGGAACTTCACAATTCCCCAGTTCCTTCACCTCCACCAATCTTTACCACTACAACTGAAACACCACCAGTAACTGACCTACCTCCCGTAACCGAACCACCACAAACCGAAACCCATACAACCGAAACTACCCATACTCAACCACCACCCAAAATTATACCAAAACCCACTCAACCTGATCCTTCCAAACCCACAACACGCCCAACTTCACCACCCCCTTCATCTCCTGAAAATGCCTCTGATGGCGAAAACCCTTACCTTGGTGGTGAACACATGATCTTTGATTCGGTCTACTATAGTCCGTTTCAAGTTCAGAGTGACGGGGAGGATGATGCTCCAGTGACAAAGAAGCATCTCAAAGAGCTTAACGAGAAGGTTGACCTACTTCTCGCCTCCTCTTCCAACCAGCAGTCCTCTCTTTCTGAAGCTGCCCTTCAGAAAATTGTTGATGCCTTCTCCAGGGCTCAACATGATTCGGTGGACTCAGAAACTGCTGCGATTGATGCCTCCACCAGAGCCTGTGAGGCTGCGACCGAAAAAGTCGATAAACTATTCTCCGACGCTTCTGTCCTGCTGAAGTCCTTGCAGGAAAGCGCCCATGCCACCAAGACATCTTTGGAACCAATTGTTCAGCAATTGGCCAACTTTGTCTCAACGGAGTTGACTTCGTTCGCTACTCTTCGCCAAAACCTAAGCGACGACAACTCGGCACTTCGTGCCTCCATCGATGCTCGCCTCGCTAAGCTACAAGAGGATCTTACAGCTGAGCATTCTTTGATGGACGTTCTGGCGGGCAAAACAACCACCCTCGAAGTCAAGAGCATACAACTCTCCAACTCCCAACAACAACTGGATGATCTTCGATCTGAAAGGGAGGTGATCAAAACGTGTGTTTCGGATGTCCACGCCGCATTATCCAACATCCTGGAAGCACACGATCCCATTCTAAACTTTTCGGTGAGGCGTACCCTTGCTGAAAAACTCTCTCCGGCCATCGATCTTCTCAACAAAATCGAAGGACTACCGAGTTTCGTGTCCATTCCGAAACAAGGGGGAGATGAGAAGACTGGATCGAAACCACCTCCTTCCTCTAAAGCTACTCACACGACCGAATCTCCTCTGGCTGGTCAAGCTTTGGGTTCGGGTGTGAAGAACAAAGGCAAAAACTTAGCTGAGCAAGAAGATGAAGAAGGAGACAAGGAGACCATTGCTGACATATTAAAAAGAAAGAACAGTCGCAAGGTTGACGATGATGCCAGTCGTGTGGCGCGAGAGGCTGAAGAAGCCGAACGCAAACAAAAGGAAGCCCACGATCTCCTTGAAAGCTGGAAGACTCTCTTCCCTGCCTGGACCAGGGAGCGTTTGATTAAAGAGGCCATAGAAACTCCTAGCATTTTATGGCTCGAGCCGGTTATCTCGTTCGACTGCAATAACACTATCGATTCGCAGTTCGACATGCCGCTGACTCGAAAGGCGTTCATCTTCCACGTCTTCTCAAACATTTTTGAAGTCCCTCACCCGAATGCTGAGCTTGACAGGGAGCTCATTGACTTTTATCTGGCGGCTGCTCGTCCTCAATACCTCACTTGGAGCGCCCAGAAGATTGTAAACGTTCGGGTGCTGAAACCTTATACCGAAGGTCGTTTTATAAACGTTCGGTTCAAGTTGATTCGGGGATCTGCAAGAACTGCTCATATTATCTCCCTGGCAGATCTACCGAATCTAAATCCTCATGATTGGATTGTCCTGTATAATATCCTTTTGACTAATGAAGCCGAATATGGTCCCATTCTAGACCATGTCAAAAGGATGTTAGCCTGCTACATCATGGAGGTTGCCCTAATGGATCAGGAGGTCGCCACAGTCTTCAAGAAGAAACCAAAGATTGCTCCTGTGGGATCGGCCAGTGATCTCAACCAAATGCAATTGGGCAGGATCGACCCGAGACGCAACTCGGTTATGTTCACTAGAGCGGAAGGACAGAAATGTCTCTTCGCTTTAGCTGACAAGCACCTTTACACCACAACTTGTTTGGAGCATGTGTTATCAGTTATTAAACGGGGTAAAGAGAACTCGGCTGATGACATCAAGTACTTCAATGATATGATCAATTGGTACATCCGGTTTAGACAGACCATTCTCTCCATCACCAAATGTCTGTTTAGCACCGTGAAGAAGAAGGTACCTGCTTCAGCTGCTGGCCCAAGTAACTAGTGAAGGTCTCGCTCCAAATTGACGCAAAGGGGGAGATTGTTAGGCTGAAGTTTATTTTGAAGATTGCGTCTTTTGGGCTCGATAGTATAAGTCACTTTGTATTCCGGTTTGGGCCTGTCCAACCGAGAACCTTTTATGTTTTGTATATAAGTTTTCGCTTGCATGCATATTAGGTTAACGATTTAGAGATTAACGACATAGCGTTTCATCTAGAGAATAACAGGTTTCTTTAATCGTTCTTGTAACCTACCAATCCTCTACAGTTGATGTTCTTAATCGAGCTCTTCTGAGGATTTTGTTTAATCATTCGACACGTTTGATTCCATCTTGACTTGTTCTTATTATTGCGTTCATACAGTTTTATATTTACATACTTGTTCTAGATCTAATCGATCTTTGTAGATTAAAGGTTAGTTTAATCTCAACACATGTGCTTCAAATGTGGAAAGCCAGGGCATTATGCCAACGACTGCACCCTCATCAATAATGTTTCTTATGGTTGTGGTGAGGAAGGGCACATCTCGAGAGATTGTCCAAAGAAGAAGGAGGCAGCAAAACCCAACATTCCACCAAAGCCGAAGGCGAGAGCATTCCAGATGACACTAGAAGCTGCTAAAGATGAAGCTGATGTCGCTTCAGGTACCTTTCTCGTTAACAAATTTCCTGCCCAAATTTTATTTGATTCTGGAGCCAACTACTCCTATATATCGCATGAATTTGGTAGAAAACTAGCTTTGCCTATTGTTAGACTAGATAATGCTTTATTAGTCGAAGTTGCTAGTGGCAAGTTTGTACCTGTTAGCCATCGTATGAAAAACATCTTAATTGATCTGCATGGGAATAACTTCCATGAGGAATTATTGCCTATCGAACTTAATGGTTTCAATATCGTTTTGGGAATGGATTGGCTTAGCGCCAATGATGCCGAAATTTTATGCAAGAAGAAAATAGTGAAAGTGAACCCGCCTGGGAAGGAATCGTTTATGGTGTATGGAGATAAACGCAGAGTAAATTCTGGAATCATTTCTCTAATGAAAGCCAGAAAATGTTTGACCAAGGGGTGTACATCATACTTAGCATTCGTGATCGACGCTAAGAAGGAAAAGAAGGTGACGCAGAGTATTCCCGTTGTGTGTGATTATCCGGAAGTATTTCCCGAAGATCTTCCTGGATTACCGCCCGATCGGCAAGTAGAATTTTGTATCCACTTGTTGCCCAGAACAACGCCAATTGCAAAAGCACCTTATCGATTAGCACCGACGGAGATGAAGGAGTTGATGATGCAACTTCAGGTGTTATTGGACAAAGGTTTCATTAGACCTAGTTCATCACCCTGGGGAGCTCTGGTGTTATTCCTAAAGAAGAAAAAGATGGAAGCATGAGGATGTGCAGTGATTACCGAGAGCTGAATAAGACAACAATAAAGAATAGATATCCGTTGTCGAGGATTGATGACCTATTCAATCAACTACAAGGTTCAAGTTATTTTTCAAAGATCAACCTAAGGTCAGGATATCATCAGTTAAAGGAGAAAGAGCAGGATATAGACAAGATTGCATTCAAAACGCGATATGGACACTATGAGTTCTTGGTTATGTCATTTGGACTGACTAATGCTCCAGCAACATTCATGGATTTAATGAACAGAGTTTGTAACCCGTTCCTTGATAAATCTGTGACACTGTTCATAGATGACATTCTGATTTACTCAAAGAGCCAAGAGCAGCATGGCAGACACTTGCGAGAAGTGTTGGAAGTCTTGAAGAAGGAGAAGCTGTATACGAAGTTCTCCAAATGTGATTTTTGGATTCGTGAAGTCCAATTCTTGGGTCACGTGGTCAACCAAGAAGGGATAATGATTGATCCAGCAAAGATCGAAGCTGTAACGAAGCGGGAACAACCGAAAAGTCCCACGGAGATCCGAAGCTTTTTAGGATTAGCCGGATATTACCGAAGGTTTATCCAAGGCTTTTCTTTGATTGCTATTCCGTTAACAACTTTGATCCACAAAGGAGCTACTTATGCTTGGAGTGATAAGCATAAAGAAGCATTCGAGAAGCTAAAGAAGAAACTATGCGAGGCACCGATACTTTCTCTACCCGATGAAGTTGAAGACTTCGCTGTTTATAGCGATGCGTCTGGTGTTGGATTGGGTTGCGTTTTGACCCAAAGAGATAAGGTGATCGCGTATGCGTCTCGACAGCTAAAAGAGCATGAAAAGAACTACCCGACTCATGATTTGGAGTTGGCGGCAGTAGTTTTCGCTCTGAAAATATGGAGGCATTACCTCTATGGCACGAAGTGCAAACTTTTTACTGATCATAAGAGTCTCCAATATCTTTTTGGTCAGAAGGAATTGAATATGAGACAACGACGCTGGTTGGAATTACTTAAGGACTACGATTGTGAGATACTTTACCACCCCGGTAAAGCTAATGTTGTTGTTGATGCTCTCAGTCGGAAAGTCAATCTTGAAAGGAAAAGGCCAAGAGCGTTGAGAATTGAAGTTGTCTCGACAATTTTGGAAAGTATAAAGAAAGCTCAAAGCGAAGCTTCTGAGAAGAATGACCGAAAGGAGGAACGTTTGGGCAAAACGTTGGTGTTCAGTATAAACAGTCATGGACTGAAGGTGTTCCAAGATCGGATTTGGATACCTAAGACAGGAGGAGTCAGAGATCTTCTGATGGAAGATGCTCACAAAACCATGTACTCGATTCATCCCGGTAGCACAAAAATGTATAGGGACCTGAAACCCTATTAATGGTGGTCGACGATGAAGCTCGACATTGCGAAGTATGTGGCCGAGTGTGTGACTTGTGCAAGAGTCAAGGCACAACATCAGAAACCGTACAGGAGTTTAGAACCTTTACCTGTACCTATGGGTAATTGGGAAGACATTGCTATGGATTTTGTCACTAAACTGCCCAGAAAAAAAAGTGGTCACGACATGATTTGGGTGGTCGTTGATCGATTCACTAAGAGTGCGCATTTCATAGTAGCCAATGAGAAATGATCTATGGAAAAGCTTGTGCATTCTTACGTGAAGGAAATTGTGAGGCTTTATGGTATTCCGTTAACTATTGTATCGGATCGTGATAGCCGTTTCACCTCACATTTTTGGAAAAGTCTACAAGAGTAATTAGGTACCAAGTTGTCTTTAAGTACAGCTTACCATCCGCAGACTGATGGTCAGAGTGAACGGATGATACAAACACTTGAGGATATGCTGAGAGCATGTACCCTGGAATTCCTAGGTAACTGGGATGAACATTTACCATTGGTAGAATTTTCCTATAATAATAGTTTCCACTCGAGCAAAAAGATGGCACCTTATCAAGCTTTGTACGGACAGAAGTGTTGTACGCCGTCTTGTTGGCTTGAGGCTGGGGAAAAGCAGTTTATGGGACTGGAGATAGTCCATCAAACTGCTGAAAAGTTGAAAATAATTAGGGAAAGAATGTTAGCATCTCAGGATCGTCAAAAGAGCTATGCTGACAAAAAGCGAAGACCGATGACTTTTGAAGTTGGAGATTCGGTTTTGCTTAAAGTCTCGCTGTGGAAGGGACTAATCAGATTTGGAAAAAGGGGAAAATTAAGTCCAAGGTTTATTGGACCGTTTAAAGTTCTTCAAAGAATTGGGAACCAAGCTTACAAGCTCGAACTACCAGAAGAACTGAATGGAATTCATAACACTTTTCATGTGTGTTATTTGAGGAAGTTCACGGTAGAAGTTCCCAACATGATTCCACTTTCGGAGTTAAGAATCGATGAGAACAAAAGGTTGATTGAAGAACCAGAAGCAATCGTTGACCGAAAGACTAAAAAATTGCGACGTAAGATGGTTGAGTTAGTGCTTGTCCGATGGAAACACACGAATGGGCCGAATCTCACCTGGGAAACGGAGAGTGATATGATGAGTCGCTACCCGCATTTGTTTGTTGATGTGTGGTTCCGGGGACGAAATCATTCTAAGGTGGAGAGAATTGCAACGCCCGTGTTTCTGGGCTTGCCATTTTTAGCAATGTAATAGTCTAGGTTAACCTTTGTAACCCAATTTTGAAATAATAAAAATGTATTATTTGAGTATTATGTGTTTCGTGCTTAATTGCTTAATTATGTGATATGATTAATTTAGAATAAAATGAGCGTCAAAATTTATGTGTAAAATAAACTTAATATCTTTGGATAATGTTGTAGTAGTTGAAACAAGGTTTCCGAATAGATATAGAACGCCCAAATCTGACTTCGTATGAGAACGTTATGATTTTCTGAAGTTTCAACTTGGCAGTATGCAGCCCGAATACTCGATTTGAGATCGAGCGGTTTTTAGCCGAAACAATATAAACGAGAATCGAAGATCTCGTTGTTAGTAGCGAAGCGATGAAAATTTAGGCGAGAACGGACGTCAGACGAAGAAGTTATGAATTTATAACGAAGTTTTTCTGTCCCGGCCTCCTAAAAATAATTAATAGGAATAAAGTCAAAATTAGCCGACGAAGTCTAAACGAAAGTTGTAGAGCGTAGTCTCACCTACGCGTGGATATAAAGAACGTCGAAAACGGAGTTCATATGAAGGAGATATGAATTTTCAAAGTTTATTAAATATTTAATATTTAAATTTTAATTCAAATTTTCGATATTATCCGAAGAGGAGTCAGCAGACTCATCCGAAGTACGCCCAGCGTACTGGTCTACGCCCAGCGTACCACTCGAGTGCTCCGAAGTCGTAAGCGATGACGTAGAGGGCCGGATGACGCAAGGGATGATGGAAACCAAGGCATTACGCCCCTCGTAACCCCAAAGTTACGCCCAACGTAACCCCGAGGATCAGCCTATAAAAGGGATGCGAAGACAGCCGATTTTCTTTTACAAACCCTTCCATTTTCTCTCTAGTTTTCCTCGTTTTACGTGCCATTTATACCCCGAAGCCCCGGTAATATTTCCGAGCCCCGAAGCAAGATCCGAAGCCCCGAGGATCCCGAAGAGCGTTATTCCCGAGCCGAAGCCCTGCCCGCGAGGAGCCCGATTTTTGTGAAGATCTTCCAGATCTACGGAGTAACACTACTTCTGCAAGTCATAGTGCTGCCCAATCATCTTCTGATCAAGTGAGTGTGTATTCATTTTCATTCCAACGCAATATTGTGAAGTATGTTACATAAAATACGTGTTACGTGTATACTTTGTTGATTATATGTGTGAATCTATATTCAATTTCTTCTATCTCATAGATCTGATTTTTCTCTATGAAATATGTGTTATGTGTGTGTGCCTCATCTGTTATGTGGGATATGTATTGATTAAAGCATGTTATACAGGTTTTTAAACTATGTATAAAAATGTATATTTTTATCTACTAATATGTTGGGTAGAACATGGGTAGATAGTTGTTATGTAATAAACAGATGAGAGGCCTCGGTGTTGTTGGTGTTATTCTAGTCATTCAGCAAAGTATGGATGACGACCACGGACTATTCTAGACTGTCTTGTGGAACACTAGCAGGCTCATAACCTATAGGTGTTGTGAACGACGTGTTCACCGGTGTACTCTATCCCCCTCATGGTTGCCTTTAGGATATTTATTGCTAAGGAAGCCCCTTTGCAGTAATGTCCGTCCCGATGAAAATCCTAGATTAGGTCCCTTATAATAGGTGTTGTTTTTGGGACATATAGTGAGGATAACGGGAATGGGTAATCGGGTGTTGTTTTTGAAAACCCTATATACTCACCAGGGCCCAAGCCTGATCCACTCAGTTTATTTGTATTACAGGAAGTGGCGTAAGAGCTTAAGATGGACGAATCATCAAGTTTTTTTGTTTACAAGTTTGTATATGTATATATTGTTGAATGACTTGTAATGTTATCGTTTATGCTTTATGATATGTATCGGAACATGACATCCCGACTTTTGATTATGAAATGAAATCATATTTCTTTGTGAAATGTTTTGATAAATATCTATTTTATCATGTTTTGTTTTTGGGAACAAATTCCGCATCTCTTTTAAAATTAAAAGGATTTACTCTGATAATGTTTAAAAAGCATAAATGAAATCGGTCTTTTCTGACCGAGATTTTGCGGATGTCACACTCTCAGCAGTCCTTAGGAACCCTTGGAGTTTTCTTAGGGTGACCTCTTCATTGTTCATGTGGTAGGTCATCCTAAATTGGTTGTAGCATGATGGCAAGGAGTGAAGAACAATGTCGATAGCCAAATCCTCCCAAAGTTGGCATTCAATTTGCGAAGACGATCAACATACCTGTAACATCCTCCTCTAGCACGTATCACAATATTGTCCGCTTTGTATCACAATATTGTCCGCTTTGGGCCACTCGGCACGAGGACTTCCCGGGGGGTCACCCATCCTGGTACTACTCCCGCCCGAGCACGCTTAACTGCAGAGTTCTTATGGGATCTGCTACCCTCACGGCTTTAAAACGCATTGTGATAGGGAAGGTATCCACACCCCTTATAAGGAATGCTTAATTGTAACATCCCGAAATATCAAGAGTAGAGTTGAAGGGATAAAAGAGTAAATTGGGAAAGAGTGACTCGGCGAGTCCATGTGTGGACTCGGCGAGTAGAGTTGCGACTTGGTCGCGTGTTAAGTGGCTGACTCGGCGAGTCAGTGTATTGGACTCGGCGAGTAGGCGCTGAGTGGAGAAAACCCTAATTCTCGGGGTTGAGCCTTATATAAAGATCATTATGTTTTCCTCCCAGCCTCTTTATCACCCCTTGAGCCCCAGAAAACCCTAAATCGCGGAGAAGCACCATTGTTGAGTGGATTGGAGCTTGGAGAAGTAATTGTTGAAGGAATTTTGGGATATTGAAGGCTTGGAGCAAGGGGCTTTGCTTGGATTCGAATTACATTGCAGTTGGGGCATCTCTTAGAGGTAATATCTCGTTATTGGACTATTGTTATGTGGTTTCTTCATTTTGGGGTTGTGGGAATTTGTCTAGGGATGTAATGGGAAGTCTAGAGGCTAGATCTGAGGTTGCTACCTCATATCTGGAAGGGAGAAGAATCAGAGAGCATGAAAGTCCCTGTGTTGGAGTGTTTAGGGAAGCTTACATGTCCCAAACCCTAGCCCAATGTGCAAACGGCTTAGATCTCTTTGGATTCACGTAAAGTTTGCCACTTTACATGATGGATGAGTGGTAGGAGACTAGATCTATGCTTTGGAGTAGTTGCATGGCCTGGAATGCTTCTGAATGTATTCAGACCCGTGGTACTCGGCGAGTCACATGGGTGGACTCGACGAGTTGGATGAAGATGGCCTGGAACTCGGTGAGTTGTATGAACAACTCGGCGAGTAGGTTAAAGATAGCCGTAGACTCGGCGAGTCTGTTCTTGGACTCAACGAGTCTTGTCGAAGAGTCCCAAATATTTTCTGGTTGAGTTGAGAATCGGCGAGTCAAGGGATGACTCGGTGAGTTGTGTGCGAGTGGACTCAGAGTTGTGGGACTCGGCGAGTCTCGGGGTGACTCGGCGAGTTGAGTCGCGGATTGGGGAAGTTCTGAGCACGGGGACTCGACGAGTCGACGGGTTGACTCGGCGAGCAGGGTCAACCAGGAGGGTTGACTTTGACGGAGGACTTTGACTTGGACCAAGAGTTGACCGTTGACTTTTAGGGCTTGGTCAGCGATGTGGCCTTTGGGCCAAAAGAGGGGTAAAATAGTCTTTTACCCTTAAGAGGGTGCCATGATAGGGTTGATTCTAGTCTCGAGAGTTATATTCATGAGAGTATTTGCCTTACGTGTTAGGCGGTGGCGGGTTCGAGATTCAAGTGTGGGGATATCTGCTTTCTGTTTTCCAGGTGAGTCTTCTCACTATACTTTACCTTGAGTAGGTAACCAGAGTTATGTGATCAGAGTATTTGTATGCTATATGTACGTGATGTGTTGTACTGCATTATTTCTATGTGATTTATGTTGTGCATGTTTATAGAGTTGGAACCGGAAGGTTCCCAGAGTTAGAACCTGAGGGTTCACAGAGTTTGGGTGCACGGACCCATAGAGTTATAGCCTCGAGTGGCTAATATGTGTTATGTGTGGTATTTTGGGGAACTCACTAAGCTTCGTGCTTACAGTGTTTTGTGTTATGTTTCAGGTTTCTTTCAGGATCACGGGACGGCACCGGCTTGATTGTACACACCGGAGAAAGAGTCATGTTTTGAGGATCCTGGTTTAATATGCAAGTGAAAATGGAGTTATGTTTTGTAATTCGATTATGAATGATATTTTAAACAAGTGTTTCTAAGAATTAAACGATTATTTTAAATGAAAATTTTGTTTTGAAATTTACGGAGTTACAAGTTGGTATCAGAGCCTTGGTTTGAGGGATTCGGATGCGCCTTCGGGTAAATCTGGACTCAAACTGAGGAAGTAAGAAAAGTTTTAAGGAAATAATTTTCTAAAAATGAATAAGAGTTCAAAGAGAAAGCAAGAAGGAGCAGTGTGTACAATCAACCAGAGCCCGAACGGTGATTTCCCAAAATACCCTTATTTTTGTGTTATGAGATATGTATGATGCACTTTATGAGATATTATTGCATGCTAGAGACAGGCTAGGTATTTCATATGTTAGGACTAGAGTGGCCTGATTTGTGATGCCTTAGCCTAGGACTCGTTGTTATATGTGTTATGCTTTTGAGTATGTGATGAGTGAGAGTGTCCAGTTAGAACCCATGAGGGTAGAGTTACAGAGTTCGGTGGTACTTTCGACGATGAGTCGAGAAGGTGGAGTTATCACAGAGAGGGAGTCCTATGTATTCTTCGATGCTCGAATGCTGCTTGCTTTGTGCTTTGTGGAACTCTCGATGATGGGAGTCAGCTACCAAGTGAATATGACGATATTCAGGAGGTAGATGGTTGGCATCATTAGGAGCTCTTCAGCAGCTGATAGCAAAGAAGGGGGAGGACAACGGAAGAGCCTAGGGAGTAACCCTAGCCAGATGAGTGCGCTTGCAGAGTAGAGAATTTCGCTGGAGAGCGAGCGCGCGCGATGGGATTAGTGAAAGGGCAGGTCGAGCAGCTACTTAGAAGCTCTGGGATGGTCCGTGTGGAAAGTATGGGTAGATGTGGCAGGTAGTATGGGCCCGTACTACTAAAAGCAGAGGACCCATACTTGATACAGGGAGTATTTTGGAGGTTCTAAGGAGCGGATTGAGGAGTGATGTTATGGTTCGGGTACCATACATCAGAGCAGATTGAGGAGTGATGTTATGGTTCGAGTACCATACATCAGAGCAGATTGAGGAGTGATGTTATGGTTCGGGTACCATACATCAGAGCAGATTGAGGAGTGATGTTATGGTTCGGGTACCATACATCAGAGCAGATTGAGGAGTGATGTTATGGTTCGGGTACCATACATCAGAGCAGATTGAGGAGTGATGTTATGGTCCGGGTACCATACATCGGAGCGGATGGAGGAGTGATGTTATGGTTCGAGTACCATACATCGGAGCGGATTGAGGAGTGATGTTATGGTCCGGGTACCATACATCAGAGCGGATTGGGGAGTGATGTTATGGTTAGGGTACCATACACCGTGGCATATTGAGAAGAGATGTCATGGAATGAGTACCATGGTTCGTAGTGAAGGATGTTTGTGGTTCTCCGGTTATTCGGTCATGAGTAAGTTCGAAGAGGCGTCCCTTGAGAGGGAGATCGAGAGTCCCTCAGAGTATTTTTGTAAGGAGTCAGTGAGAAGGGAGAATTTCGATCTGAGTTGAGCAATCAGTCGATAAAGGAGATGTCACCTCCTATGATCTGGGAGGTACTGATTATGTACGTGTGAAAATATGAGAAGCATGATGTTTTGGTTTTAGGTTTAGGGGTAAACCCTGCAGGTCGTCGTTGATGATGATTTCCCACCAGAGTATCAGGTAGCATGTGTGCCGCGAGGCAGTGATTTATCATGAGCAGATAGTCAGTTTGGACTGAGATAGTCGAGGGCCACGCTACACCTATTTGAGTATAGTCGGGTGTATGGTAGTGGTATCAATGGGGAGTTCAGTCGAGTTTAGCGGTGCAGAGAGTTTTCTATCCATGGGGTATTGAATATGGGAGTGGGTCCTTGTTCTTGGGATGATCCCGGTGTTGGAGCGTTGGTTGATGAGTTGAGGTGAGGGGTACGATGATTTTATGGTTCAGTCTATGAGCCAGGGATGTTATTGAGCAGTTGAGTTGTTTGGTACTAGATTGGTACGAGATTTGGAACGACTAGAGGCAGACGTGACGAGAAGTTCTTGAGGAGTTCATCAGAGGTTCAGAGTATATGAGGTCGATTCATTTCCTTAAGGGGATTATCGGGCGTTGTGTAGCACTTTCCGGGGGCAGGTGCGATTTTGCTGGAGAAAATAGTTATGGGTTGGTTGTGTGCTATTTGGTGATGGTTCGAACCCTAAGTGGGGGAGAACCGGGTGCCGTATGTAAGAAAGCAGAGATTTGTCAAGAGCAGTTATAAGTGGAGTATAGAGATATGCAGTAAGAAATCCTGAGACCAAGGGGTCAGAGTGAGTTAATGCAGGAAGTACTTGTTTGAGAAGGATGAATGTCTCCACGACAGGTGTTTATTGGTCAGGAATCTGGTGTTGGTCAGTGTTGGGGTAAGTAGATAGAGAATGATTGGGCAGCCAACTCCCGGGTGGGTATGCGTACCTTTGTTTGGATTTTGTGCGGCGGGAAAAAGGGTTTCGGAGAATTATCAGCGTATTTCGTAACGTTTGCGTTTCTTCGTATTGCAATTGAGAAATTGGATACACCAAAGTTGCAACTTGGGGAAAAAATGGAGATCTAGTTATGGGGTTCAGAGGGAATGTATTATTGCATCTATATGGTGCTTGGGGCAGGAGATCAGTGGTTGTGGCAGGATCTTGTGATGTTCGGTGGGGGTGTTCCGAGGTATCCGGGTATTGATATCTTTATTTCGAAGTTACTCGTGAATCTTGAGTTGAGATGACTTGTGGTATATCAGGTATCTATGGATCTAGTGAGAGCCCTTCGAGTATGGGCATCCAGGGAGATTATTTGAGAGAGTGGATCTTCGCAACGGTGGGCATCTGTTATGTCAATTGCCTCCAGAGTCTGTGATGAATATTCGAGATGAGTATGGGTAGCCGCCTATGATAGTCTGTGGAGCACGAGCTAGTGGGGTCAGGGGGTGTTGTGATACTGCGGGGAGCCGTAGTACTCACTAGTCAGAGGGTGTTGTGATACTGCGGGGAGCCGTAGTACTCACTAGTCAGAGGGTGTTGTGATACTGCGGGGAGCCGTAGTACTCACTAGTCAGAGGGTGTTGCGATACCGCGGGGAGCCGTAGTACTCACTAGATGGCAAGGGAGTGTGATGATGGAATGTTCTCCGATTAGTGTATGATGTGGAAGAGTTTTGGGCTTGAGTAGCCCTAGTATTGAGTTTTTGGAGCCTGGATGTTGGACCGGGGGCGAGACTGGGGTCCCCGTCTCTGTCGGGGAATGTGGTGAGATGCGCAAGGGATATGCGCAGCAGAAACCAGAGATCAGAGTGGAGACGATCCTCGGTTGGATTGTATTTTCTTGCATAAGGAAAAGAGAATTTCGTGACTTGCGTGTCACGGGGCCGGGATAGTGGTCACGGGGAGGAAGTTAGTGGGATATTGGGATCATGATATGGGTGACCTTTGGAGGCTCAGCTGTGGAGTCAAAAGCTGACCTGGTGCTCAGTCTCGAAGAGGGATATGAGATGAGCTAGAGCTTATCATGATGATGTCTGAGGACACCTCAGAGGGAGCGAACGATTCAGACGCTCAAAGACATGCTTCGGGCATGTGTATTAGATTTCGGAGGGAGTTGCGGCGTAATTATCCTTGGTTGAGTTATCTTATATCAACAGCCATCATTAGTGCATTGGTATGCCGCCCTTTGAGCTGTTGTATGGGAGGAGGTGTCAGACCCTCATTTGCTGGGGAAAGTGTTATTTCGCGGAAGTGGAAGTAGTAGTGAGAATGGATGATTTGGAGTATGGTGGTCGAACACTGTGTCTGTGACAATGGTATGGAATGACATCATGATGGGATGTCTGCTGAGGACGCGGAAGGGATTCCGCGGGTGTAGAGCCAAGAGTCTCAGGATGGATGCAGGGATGGAGTCTGGGACTCCCACCTTGATTCTGATCAAGGGTTGTGTGCATAGTGGTGGTTTCTCCCAGGAATGTTAGAGATGTCGTCAGTGTGACGGGTTTTCCTAACCCGAGAGTGCGAAGGTTGGTGCGGCATGGGTGTGTGATTGCAAGAAGAGGACTCATGGGAGTTACTCTGGGATTGAAGAGTGGGTCTTTCCGTCGTCACGGATTGGATAGAATGGGATTCGGATCGGGGATCCGATGGTTCATGGCTTCTAACCCTTATGGGTCGAGTGATTGTTAAGATTTGGGCAGTGATGCTTCATGGGTAATTCTCGGATCGTTGAGTGTGGTTATCAGAGGGTACCTCCGGTGCCCTGTTCGAGACAGTGGTCAGGACACCGTAAGGAAAGGGAAAGTGTGTTCGAGTTTCGATGGGTATGCCTTGTGAGACCTAGTCCGATTAAGGCCAGGTGGCACGTTGTGGGAGTATTTCCGGAGTTGAGTTGTTGTAGGCTTCGAGGACGAAGCCTAATTTAAGTGGGGGAGAATTGTAACATCCAGAAATATCAAGAGTAGAGTTGAAGGGCTAAAAGAGTAAATTGGGAAAGAGTGACTCGGCGAGTCCATGTGTGGACTCGGCGAGTAGAGTTGCGACTTGGTCGCGTGTTAAGTGGCCGACTCGGCGAGTCAGTGTAATGGACTCGGCGAGTAGGCGCTGAGTGGAGAAAACCCTAATTCTCGGGGTTGAGCCTTATATAAAGATCATTATGTTTTCCTCCCAGCCTCTTTATCACCCCTTGAGCCCCAGAAAACCCTAAATCGCGGAGAAGCACCATTGTTGAGTGGATTGGAGCTTGGAGAAGTAATTGTTGAAGGAATTTTGGGAGATTGAAGGCTTGGAGCAAGGGCTTTGCTTGGATTCGAATTACATTGCAGTTGGGGCATCTCTTAGAGGTAATATCTCGTTATTGGACTGTTGTTATGTGTTTTCTTCATTTTGGGGTTGTGGGAATTTGTCTAGGGATGTAATGGGAAGTCTAGAGGCTAGATCTGAGGTTGCTACCTCATATCTGGAAGGGAGAAGAATCAGAGAGCATGAAAGTCCCTGTGTTGGAGTGTTTAGGGAAGCTTACATGTCCCAAACCCTAGCCCAATGTGCAAACAGCTTAGATCTCTTTGGATTCACGTAAAGTTTGCCACTTTACGTGATGGATGAGTGGTAGGAGACTAGATCTATGCTTTGGAGCAGTTGCATGGCCTGGAATGCTTCTGAATGTATTCAGACCCGTGGTACTCGGCGAGTCATATGGGTGGACTCGACGAGTTGGATGAAGATGGCCTGGAACTCGGGGAGTTGTATGAACAACTCGGCGAGTCTGTTCTTGGACTCGACGAGTCTTGTCGAAGAGTCCCAAATATTTTCTGGTTGAGTCGAGAATCGGCGAGTCAAGGGATGACTCGGTGAGTTGTGTGCGAGTGGACTCAGAGTTGTGGGACTCGGCGAGTCTCGGGGTGACTCGGCGAGTTGAGTTGCGGATTGGGGAAGTTCTGAGCACGGGGACTCGACGAGTCGACAGGTTGACTCGGCGAGCAGGGTCAACCAGGAGGGTTGACTTTGACGAAGGACTTTGACTTGGACCAAGAGTTGACCGTTGACTTTTAGGGCTTGGTCAGCGATGTGGCCTTTGGGCCAAGAGAGGGATAAAATAGTCTTTTACCCTTAAGAGGGTGCCATGATAGGGTTGATTCTAGACTCGAGAGTTATATTCATGAGAGTATTTGCCTTACGTGTTAGGCGGTGGCGGGTTCGAGATTCAAGTGTGGGGATATCTGCTTTCTGTTTTCCAGGTGAGTCTTCTCACTATACTTTACCTTGAGTAGGTAACCAGAGTTATGTGATCAGAGTATTTGTATGCTATATGTACGTGATGTGTTGTACTGCATTATTTCTATGTGATTTATGCTGTGCATGTTTATAGAGTTGGAACCGGAAGGTTCCCAGAGTTAGAACCTGAGGGTTCACAGAGTTTGGGTGCACGGACCCATAGAGTTATAGCCTCGAGTGGCTAATATGTGTTATGTGTGGTATTTTGGGGAACTCACTAAGCTTCGTGCTTACAGTGTTTTGTGTTATGTTTCAGGTTTCTTTCAGGATTACAGGACGACACCGGCTTGATTGTACACACCGGAGAAAGAGTCATGTTTTGAGGATCCTGGTTTAATATGCAAGTGAAAATGGAGTTATGTTTTGTAATTCGATTATGAATGAGATTTTAAACAAGTGTTTCTAAGAATTAAACGATTATTTTAAATGAAAATTTTGTTTTGAAATTTACGGTGTTACATTACCTTTGCATCTTTTGCAAGTGCATGGTTAGAGACTCTCCACTTCCTATTTTAGCATTGATCATATTTGTTATGATCTCATAGCGCTCTTGCCTCGCGCTTTGGTGATATCTCTCCATCAAGTCTAGATGCATCTCTTAAGGATACATGTCCTCATAGGACTTTTGGAATTCGGAGTTCATCGTGGCTATCATGATGCAATGGACTTTCGTTTGCATCACGCTCATGGGTCTCAAACACAGCCATTTCTTCGGGAGTAGCAGTTTCTGGATTGATCTTCTCAAGCTTCTCATCGAGAACATACTCTTTGTCCTCGTAATGCGTGATTGTCCGAATGTATCTTATCCGTTCGCTAAAGTTCGATCCATCGAAAGTCACTTTTTGACAAAGGCTCATTAGCGTGAAAGAGCTAGCAGCAGCGTTGTTTGCGTTAGACATCTACAAATAGAAAGGAACAAAGTTGATTAGAGTTAAGTCCCTAATGAACACCCAAAATGAAAAATTAGGGCTAGGACCCAACAACATTATTTACACATATGAAAAGGGATGCCGTAATCCAACATGCAAATAATTTGGAGGTAAGTGAATGACGATTCACTAATTCTTCACCAAGAAAAACATAAGCTTAAGTTTTAAATGTATTGAGAATTCCTAGATTTCTTTGAGATTCATTGAACCTTTTCAATGGCATGTTTAAATCTCGATATGCCCCTCTAGTTTGCGACTGGGATACCGAGGATCATAAAGCGGGTGTGAATAACCATGCAAATCTACATGGTGCCTTCATTGTTACAATCACCTATTCGATGTGCTGGTAAACCACACACGCTGCATCGAACTATGACAAACAATGAATCACCCTTTGCCACCTTTGCTTAGAACCAATTAGTGTGCCGGTTAACCACACATGCTCCACTAACTTCTTAGAAAGGGTGCAAAGTGTAATTTCATGGGATTGCATCAATTCACTTTTCCTAAAGTAACTAAGATTGGGAATTTTATGAAACACGTTTAGTTACTTTATATAGATTCATTATACTTATTAATGAGAAGAGGTTTGTCCTATCCTACCCGTTCGGATAACGACCCTCCACCAGTCAAGCAAGCGGTGGATGTGAGTGTGCACCCATTAAGCGCCATTTTATAGGCAACAACCTTATACCCACCATATAGATTGGCTTCGTGAATGAGACCTACTAACGGTAAGACTAGCATTTTTAAATTATATATATATATATATATATATATATATATATATATATATATATATATATATATATATATATATATATATATATATATATATATATATATATATAAAGCTTGTAATAATATATTAGTATAGTGTTGAATTTTTAAACTTGTAAAATTCTAGGGTTTGAAATTTAAATTATTCAAATTAAACTTCTAATCACAAAACTTAAATTTCAAAAACTTGAGGACAAGTTTTAAACTTTTTCAAAACATAAGGATCAAATAGCAAATAATATAAATCAACTAATTATCTTATCTCAATTTGATCTTATTCAATATTACTTGCAAGACAATTCACCAATTCAATTCAAATAATCAATTATTATCATATAAGGAAATTATTATTCAACTAATTGATAATTATCTTTTGTTTGGTCAAGAATATACTCATATATATGGTTAAATCGGATTTTAATGACCCAAAACAGTTAAGGCAAGTATCCTCAAGTAAAACAGAAAGAAATCCCAAAACTACCTCCTTCTGACGCTCGAACTCGCCGAGTTACCCTATAGACTTGCCGAGTTGGAGCTACTCGCCGAGTTCATCAGGCAGAAACACAAAAATCGAATTTTTCAAGCAACAAGCAATCAACCAATGCATCAATTCAATAGAAATCAATCAAAGCTCTGATACCACTGATGGGTTTGAGTCATAAGAACTTTCCTATGTGCACATGCAAACCCTAATGCTTAGATCTAGGTTTCTCTAATTGAACATGCATTATATCCAAGGCTTACAATTCTAGATCTAGCATAAACAATTGAATCTTATCATATGAAATCGGATCTAGAACAATACCTTGAGTTACTTGCTTGAAACTTCTTCTCCTTGGAGCTTAAAGTCACAATTGTCACTCCTCTAATGGCTTACAAACACCAACTAGCAAGAGGATGATCTTGAGAGAGAGAGAGGAGGGGTGAGAAATCGACTCTAGGGTTTCTTGCCTTGCATGAGTGCCGATTTCCCTAACCCAAGAGATCTATTTATACTATGAGCTACTAGGGTTTCACCCTTAACCCTAATTGAATAACTTAGGCTCTAAGCAATCCAAAGATCCTCCTAGATATTAGGCATGGATGATTTTAAGGTCTCCTAACCCTAAAATCCGTCCACCCTTATATCCATAAGGATGCATAGCCCAAAACACAACTATCACACATTTGACAGTTTATGCCCCTTTATTCAATTAACCTCTTTAAGTCACCAAATTAATTCTCAATTAATATATGACTTATATTAATCAAATAATATTATCATTCTTTTAATATATTATTCTCATAATATATTAACAATAATATATCTTCTCTCTTAACAAATCATCTTGTCAAGTTGCTATAGTGAAGGCAACCCAAAAGGACCATGCATAATCGGGTCAAGTACTTACCAAATATAGTTACAGCCTTAGACACTAATCCAACACTTAATACTTGAATAAAAACAATAGTCATGCCATGTACCAAGTATGCACACCATGTTTACCTATGTTCCTTTCTTTTGTGAAATAGATCAATTGAACACGACCCCAATGATGTTCATTTCACAATCAAAATCCTTTTTGTGAATATAAGAATACCAAACTCCTGCCATTTACTGTAATCTGTTAGATTCTAAACTTATATGCAATGATTCACTTGTAATGACTATGCACAAAAGTCACAAAGACTTGGCAACAGACATTACAAAGAATTCCAATGGAGAGCAATTCCATAGAACTGAAGTCTCAAAGTCAAAGTTCATTCCTTTGAACATCCTTTTTGCATTAAGCTTTCTAATCTTACACACATTCAAAGAATAACTTCCGCCTATGGAAATAATTCCATATTACCATTTTGATTATCACTTATGAACAAGAGTTGCCTCTTTTTAAAAATATATCAATATGGTCCTTTCCAAGGTGTACATTGTACTTCCAATTGTCCACGAACAACCAATCTTTGGTAAACCTCAGATTGTCCTCGACAATTGCTTAATCATTTTAGTCATATCCGGTTCTATTTCTTTTTCCCTCTTAATGCCCTAAGCATTTGGAAAATTTAGAATGGATGTAATCGATCCTAAACCCGAAGTATATGGGACACGATTCATGCTACAAAATTTTTATTTGCCATGTTCTCACAATTCGAACTATGAAGAGGGATGTCGTAATCATAATCAAATTTTAAGAATGCAACATATATAGAATTTCCTTATGTTGAACCATTCCAACATAACATTCATATATATCTTTGCCTAAAGTTGATTAAAATCTCAATCTAAGCTTATAGAATTGGAATGAAGTATAAAATCTTCTCCCTTAATTATAGCAAAACAACTTTTCAAAGTGAATTGAAACTTTTGTTTTCTATAATTAACATTGCTAACTTGCAAGACGTAACATAATAATCATGCTCCCACTAACATGATAATTTAACTAGCATAATACTTTATGCTCCCACTAGCTTTGACATGTACCCAGAAATCAGTTGGACTTCTAGAAATCAATACTTTATTGACTTTCCTACCAAAGTTCAGTTTTCTGATACAAGATAATTTGATAAGACTTTATCAAAATCATACACCTTTCCTTAGATATCTCACATGTGTGTCTAAAAAATTTTAGAACTATGAAAAGGAATGTCGTAATCATAGTCTCAATTGTTTAGACCTTTGCCATTTCTCACAAGTCTATATTAGTGAGTCGGTTAACCACACGCGTTCCACTAATAACTTTGAGAATGCAAATATCATAATTGCTATCTACTGAAAAATCTACTTAGTGAAAGAGTTTCCTCATCATCATTTTCATAAATCGGAGAGAAACCTTATGACACTTAGATTTTCTATGGCGTAAGTATTCCTATCCATGCGATAGTTCTAGTAAAAAACGATCAGCTTAGTGGCAAATATAAAGGATTCTGACATATTGTGAAGAGTTTGTTGCAGGTGACTATTGGATAGTGGCGTTGGGTGAAACAGGTTGGTAGTGTTTTCTTCGGACCTCCGATGAAGCTGATTAGTGGTGGTCCCGACTATTTTCGACAATGGGATGCGGTGCTTTTGCGTATTCCAAAGACTTTGTGGTAGAACCAATAAATTAAAAAGAATTAATATTATACATTTAAAAAAAAATTAATGATCCACTAAAATATTATTTATTATATATAGAATATAATAAATTAAATGTAATAATTCAATAAAAAAATCCAACAATTTATAAAAAAAAAATCCAATAAAAAATTTTAAAATAGTGAAAAGAAAATAATAATATAATATTTATTAATATATAAATATTATGTATTAAAAATAAAATTAATTGATATATAATAATCAAATAAAAAAATTAATCTAACAAAAATAAAATTAAAAATAGTTCAATAAAATTAAAAAGAAAAAAGGATTAATATATAATAATTCAATAAATTTAAAAAGAAGAATTACATAAATGATCCTTGTAATTTGGTAAAAAAAAAAAAAAAAAAGATAACTATAAAAATGGTCCATAAAGATAAAATTAATATTTTAAAAAAATTAACAAAGTTAACGAAATATAGACAAAAACCAGAGCTTAACAATCAAATAAGAACCTTACCAAATTAACAAACCTTACCAAATTGGCAAACCACATGACCATTTATGCAATTTTTTCTAAAATAAAAGACCATGAGACTATGAGTCACTAAAGTACTAAACATTTTTGGAGCTCTTTTTCTTGTTTGACCAAAATCTGGGGACACCCTCCGAGCCTATAGCGGGTGATCTGATGCATTACAATTTTTAAATGCAATTTTAAAATATATAATGTCGACCGAATTTGAAGTTAAGCGTAGAGATCTATAAAAAAAAAGTAAAATTGCATTAGTTTCGAACATAGTGGGTGAACAACTACACGGTCAACGATGCCAACTTGTGAATAATAATTGTCGACGGTATCATTTTGTTTACAATCACTCTTATCTTACTCTTCTTTTGATAGCAATCTCTCATCTTAACCGCTTTCTTCATTCTAGCTTCATCATGATTTTCTTTTGTTAGCCAAAGAAAAACTCTTCTCTTTCCTTTGTGCGGTTCGTAATCACGGCCTTAGGTTTTATGCATGATCCTTTTCTCATATCTAAAGAAAGACTATATATCTTCCTTAATTTGATTGCAATTGGCAATTACTATATTAAAATTCATACTTGGTTGTCTACTGCATATATAAGCGTTTCTTGTTTCAAGATCTGCTGTATTGTCGACTACTTTGCCATCCAAACCATCAGAAAAGAAAAGTAACCTAGCTACAATGGCGGATCCGGTCACTAATACTGTGGTTGAGAAAATAGTGGACTCGTTGTTTAGTGCGGCTAAACGAGAGATTGATTACATCCGAAATTAGACTAAAAATGTTGACAAGTTGGAGAGTGAAGCTCAAAAGCTCAAGAATATGAGGGATAGAATTCAACAACAAATCGATTTAGCTAAAATAAATGGAGATGCTCTCTTAGTTGGTGTTCAAGAATGGATGAACAAGGCAGACATTGAAATATCCAAAGTGGAAGAGTTTGTTGAAGAAGAAACGCAAGCCAAGAAGACGTGCTTCAACTTACGACCTTGTGTAAATTTCAGCACCCTCTACCATTACAGTAAGATGGCGATAAAAAAAAAACCACTTTACTTCTGCAACATCAAGAAGATGGGAAAACTCATGAATCTTGTGCCTCCATTCCCGCTCCTGCCCCAGGATTGGTAGACCTTTACCAAAGAAAGAATCTTGATGATATTGATACCCACAAGTTGGCGTTGGGGAAAATCATTGAAGCTATCAAAGATGAGAGCATACAAATGGTTGGAATTTATGGATCAGGAGGTGTAGGGAAAACAACATTAGCCAACGAAGCTGCTGCTGAAGTGAAGAATCTATTTGCAGAAATAGTGTTTATAACTGTCTCACATAATGTAGACGTTAAAAACATTCAAAAGAATGTTGAAAAGTCCGCAAAGCGAATAATCAATGGGGAGAAGATACTAATCATTTTAGATGACATATGGAAAAAGCTAGTCTTCCATGTGGGGATGGCCACATGAATTGCAAGATTTTGTTGACGTCTAGAAGAGGAAATATATTTGAAGCGATGAACGTTAATAGGAATATCTATGTTGACATTTTGACAGAGAAAGAAGCATGGGTCCTTTTCACACGTATTGTGGGTGAAAAGTTAGTGAATGACGTTAGACTGGAGAAAATGGCAAGAGAGGTGACTAAAAAATGTGGTGAATTGCCACTCATCATTCAAGCCGTGGGAAATGCTTTAAAAAATAAACCAATTCATATATATATGGGAGGCAGCCCTTAACCAACTACAAAAGCATGCACCTCTAGATATCGATCCAGAGATAAGCAACGCGTTTATTCAGTTGAAGCTGAGCTATGACTTACTTGAAAGAAAAGAAGCTAAATCGTGCTTCTTACTGTGTAGTTTGTTCAGAGAAGATGAACTCATACATATGTTGCGTTTAGTAGAATATGGGGTGGGTCTACAGATATTTGAAAATATGGATAGCATTTATGATGCCAAAACAAAAGTCCAAATGGCACTTAACACCCTCATATCCTCTGGCCTGTTATTGTCCGAGAGAGGTCATGTAAAAATGCACGACATTGTTCGTGACGTGGCATTGTTGATAACTTCTTCTCAAGGCGATGAGAAGTTTCAAGAGAAGTTTTTAGTGAAGGCTGGAAGAGATTTGACGGAATGGCAAATAAGAAACAAAACCTCAGACAGATACACCAAGATCTCACTCATGAATAATAGAATTCGTACGCTTCCAGATCATCAGCTTCATTTCCCAATACTTGATACTTTCCTTATACGAAGCAATGACCTTTCCATTATTCCTGATGAATTCTTTGGAGGCATGAAGGAAGTTAAAGTTTTAGATATGTCTTACAATAAAATCACATCCCTCCCACAATCGCTGAAGCTGCTCACAAAACTCATCACGCTCGATATAAGTTACAATAAGAATCTCATTGAAATTTGTATAGTTGGGGAGCTAAAAGACCTTGAGATTCTAAAGGTTAGAAAAACCGGAATTAAAGTGATTCCTGAAGAGATCGGTCAATTGACCAACTTAAGGCTGTTGGTGTCATATCGAAGCTCACTTGGTTGGAAGAGTTATATATTGGAACCCTTCACAGGGACTCGTCTCGCTTTGGTCTTATGGAAATAAGTAAACTGAAATCATTCAGAGCTCTGCATTTATCAATGAATTCAGATGGTTGTCATCTTTTTCCTGAAGGTGCCTACTTGGAAACGTTGCAAGAATTCTATTTTCAATTTTATATCCAGATCACAAATCTATTTGAAAAACTCCATTTTCAATTGATGTTGAAGCACTCTCCAGTATCATATTTAAAACGTCGAGTACACATTGAAAATTCTAACGTCCCATTCAAGATGCCAATCAAGAAATTGTTTCAGGTAAGTGATGGTATAAAACTAGAGTCCATAAAAGATTTGGATAACATCATACCGGAGCTTTATGGAGAGAGTGTCGATGAATTAAAGTCTATTGAATTGGCTTGACGTTACAGACTTTCATGCTTGGTGAAGACAACAAATGAGGATGCAACGCAAACAACAAAGGAAAAGTATTTCTCCCAAGTGGAAGACATCCATCTGGATCACCTTGATAACCTGAAGCTTCTTTTTGATTGCTCATTTGAATGTATAAGCCTGCGTAATCTACAAGTCATTAAAATTATAAATTGTCGTTCCTTGTTGATGGTATTCCCGTTAAGTGTAGCGCAAGGGCTTTCCAATCTGAGACGTTTAAAGATTTCGAGTTGTGACAGTTTGATGGTTGTGATTTCTGGTGGAGACGAGCAATTGCAAGCAACTGGTAGTGACGAAATTGAGCAAACAGAGGATAGTGAAACCGAAGTGGGCATACATGATGATGCAAATATTGTGTTCCCCAGACTTATCCGTATTTCCCTTTCGGGTTTGCCCAAACTAAAGAGCTTCTACTCAGGGGATTCTACAGTCAAATATCCTTCTTTGGAGTTTATCAAGGTGAAAATTTGTAGTAGCATGAAGAGATGGGGTTCCGGAGTCCACGATATGCCCAACGTAAAATTTGGTGATCATAACGAGATGCTTAATTTGTTCCATTAATGATCATATTGCAGTACACGTACCAAGAGAGGTGTGAAAAGACGAATATCCTAATATACATCTATTATATTTTTTTTTTTAAATCACACATATATATACATATATAAACATTTGAATACCATAAATTACAATCCTTTTAATTATATTGCTATCTGATCATATATATCAACTGATTTTTTTTTTGATAAATTTAACTCCATTTTTTTCTTTTTTAACTATCTTCCAGCTATATGAAAATAATGAAGAATGCGTTGGTGCAAGAAGAAGAAACTTCTTATGTATGTTCACCAAACTCCTTTATTTTTTTTAAAGATACTTGTAGAATATTAGTAAATTCTATGTTTCAAATGCAATACGTACATGCGAGTGAATTCAAAGTTTTGTACAAGATAGATCCTCATACAATCAGTAGCTAGCGGATTGCAATATTTGGAAAGGCTCTCTTTTTCATTTTCAAGTGTTATTGCTTTTTGAATTCATTAAGCATTGGTTGTAATTTGTCCATCTCAGGTCTCACTAGCTTCTCGTTAGTGTGGTCTGTGTTTCTTTAATAAAATTGTGCTGTTAAAAAAAAGCATTGTGCTAATAACTATTTATACAAGCACTTGGATGAACTGTTCAGTATAGAATGTTCAGTCTAGAAGGCATAAATTAATTAATCGCATTTTAGCCATCATTTTTTCTTTTAATTATAAAGTTTGATTTCATTATTATTTTCTTTGTTTATCATCAAATGTACTTTGGCATTTAAACGAGAGTATGTGTATGAATTTATAGAAACTGGGAATGAATTAAAGATGATTATTGACATCCTACATTTTGTGTTTATGTGTATAAGGTTATAGTTAGTTTAGTTTGTGTATGTGAATGAAAGAGGATTGGGTTGCTAGTATATGTAGTTAAGTGGAATTAAGGAGTAGAATAGTTTTCTGTTAAAAAAAAATTTAGTTAAGTTTAGTAATATGTACGTATTATCATTTTAAAATTTGAACAAAAAGATAAATGGTAGTAATTTTTAACATTTAGTACAATCTCTAACCAAACAACATGTTTTCATTCGGATGCATGTTAACTCAGAGCCTATCAACCATTCATGCATCTAAATAAAACAAATCTAAACTGTCAAACAATCCCTTAGATCATAACTCATAATAAGCAAGCTATAAATCAAGGATTTCAAATCGTACCAACGATCTCTAGGTATGAAGACATCAATCCCTTCCCTATACTTATCAAAATAAGGGGGAAAAATTGTTAGTAACCAAAAACAAATTTAAGAAGATAAAAAAAATTACCATAATCTAGTGTTTCTATAAATCGGAAGAGAAGGAGAGACACGTTACAACTATTGAGAAAAAAAATACCTTTTTACTTTCTTTTTGTATGCAAGATGATATGATCTGATTCACAGTTGAAATATGTAATGACCCAAATTATCGTCCGTTAACTTGTTTAGCTTTCATTCGTTCTTGAAATTCAGAATGTAAAAAATAGAAAATAAAAGACCATGGTGTTTATTAATGATAAATATTTATGTGAATAATAATTAATCTATACATATATATATATATATATATATATATATATATATATATATATATATATATATATATATATATATATATATATATATAGTGAATTTGCATAAGAATTATTATAAATATTCACATTTACATGTAAGAGAAAATGACTTATAAGGGTAAATATGTTTTAAAATTGTTCAAAAAACACTTGGCTTGTACAAAAAACTCCATCTAAGTAAGGTCTTTATACAAAAAAAATACCACCAAACTATCATTTTCTTCAAATCTCAACTTGAAGTAACCAGCACTTTCAGGTGATCGAGCAGATGAGTTGGCATATTTTGCTGATTTGGCATATTTAGATGGTGAGTCGGTAAATCTACTCAACAAACTAAGAAATTCACATCAATAAATAGATTTAGGGCACAAGCTCACAACTGATGAATACGACTCCTTTGCATAAACTCTTGTTGATCGAATTCTTCAAACTTTCAAGGCTTTTCCTGTAAATCGTTAAACTCCATCTCAAGCTCACCTATTTCCAAAAAAAGAGCAAAATTGATCATGCAAATCCTTGTTGTTGGGGTGCCCTTCTCGAATATGGATTTCATGGTGCCTTATATTGCACAAGCAAGGTTCTGTTATGGTGTTGGACAATTTTGCCCCTCATTGTGCATTTCTATTCTTAGCTTCCCTTGCGTCTACAGTAGTGAAGTCCATGACATGTGGGCTTACAATATTTGGCACCAACATTGGTTAATTTCTTTCAAAAATGCAATGAGGACCTATATTGTTGGGTGAAGATATTTGAAGGATGACTTAAAAGAATACATGAAAGGCAATGTATCTCATATATAAAATTGATGTTTCTTTAAAATAGTTGACTGATAAGACTTGAATTAAGAATTTTTTTAGGATACATTACAGTGAAAGGGATACCTAATGTCCCTAAATTAGCAACTAAAGGTCCATCTTTCAAAAAAGAAATTTGGTCAACAGGGAAAATTTGGTCAACATCGATTTCAGCAAAGTTTATGATAGAGGAAGTTGTATATGACATGATTAAAAAAGGTTGATTAAGATGAAGGTCAAGATGGGAAATTTGGTCAACATCTATTGTAGCTTTTCATAAGGTTAACAACATATATCAATGAACTTTTGTTGCTAATACAAACCTAAATGCTCATCAAATGGGATAAAAGGAATAAAAGGGCATAATTGCCATTTACTTACTCTTATGCCCTTTATCTGTTTTTCATTTTTTTAATATTAAGCTGTTGTACTATGCACAATATATTCAATTATTGATGTACTCTCGAATTCTCAAATTACATTGAAGTGATAATAAGAAATGGAAGCAAGATGTAGTGGGAAGGTTGTTTAGCAGCAACATTAAGTGTCATTTTTTACTGTTATGTTTCTTCCTAAACATAAAGCAAAAAGGTTTCATTTCAACGGTGGTAGAAGCAACCACCTCAGCAGCTGAAGAGCGAATCAAGATAAACGAGGTCATTCCCAATTCATAGTCTGTGGACTCTACATTGAATAATTCACAAAATGAGGAGATTACATAAGTGAAAAGTACAGAAAATTCAGCGGAGTCTAGAAAAGACCAAATTAAGAAACAAATAGCTGAAAAACTCAATTGTTCATGTCATATTAAAAGGGTATTCTTGTCTTTTTTTTTCCTTTTGGAATCAACATTCTTTTTCATAAATGGTATAAAGAGTATAAAAGGAATTTTTTTCTATTTTTGGTTATAACATGCTAGAACCAGTGCTATGAGTGCTACAAAATGGCTTAATCAACTAATTTCAAGAATAGCAATGTACTCTCAATCTTAAGCTAAACAGATTAATCTGGGAATAGTTTAGAAGAAAAAAAAAAGCAAAGGGTTATGGTCAATTTGGTCAACAGGTGCAGTTATGTAATAGAGGAGGTTGTAGAAGGCTACAGGGGTAACTTGAGAATATATCAAATTCAATTCCCTTTTATCATATTCTAGCTAAGCAAAGGAAAAAAAAAACCACCAGTAATAAGATAATTATTACAAATATAGAGGAAATGTTTTGTATAGAATAGTTAAGGAAAATATCACTTCCATATAAACAAAGTTGGTACTTTGATTATCTTTAATACAGTTTAAGAAATCTCAACTTTTCAATACACAAGTGACTTACAATTCATGTTTCCTGTAAGTTATATCCATTCTCCAAATTATATGCACATGACACATCACTTTACCTAATTTTAGTTAACATATATGGCCAGTTTAATTTGCCATAAGTGCAACGCTTCAACAAGGGTATTTTTGTCACGTAGGAGGCTGTTATAATTGGTTCTATCAATAAATGGTACTTTCAATCTTAATGTCTTAAACTAAACAAATTGATCTAGGAATATTTAAGAAAAAAAGCACACGGTAAACAGGGGTAATTTGGTCAACATGTGAAATTATGTTACCCTGAGGTTGCAGGGACAATCGATCGGTTGTAAAAATCAATTTGAAGTCTTTAATCAACTGAGGAGGAAAGGAAGATCGATCGGCTGGGGAGGAATGGAAAATCGATCGAGTGTAAAAATGGATTTGAGAAGAGGAAGGTTGATCGATCGAACCCAATATCAAATCCTAGAGAGCTTGTGTCGCTTGTGGCCTTCACTCCCCCCTTAAGCCAATTAAGCAAATGGTTCCTTTCCCTTAATCCACGTAATAACTACATGTCAACTTTTATTTTACTTGATTATTTTTTACCACTAATAAATTTTTCTTTACCTACAGATGTCAGTTAGTAGTGGGTGGAATTTGAACAAAATATAAATTACGTTGGTGTTTTTATACAAAGTCCTTAGTTGGATGGTAATTTTTAAACAGCCCAAACTTCCATGGTGGTTTTTGAATGTTTTTGAAACATGCTTACCTCTATAAGTCATTCCCTACGTGTAAACATCTAAGTAAATTCTTTTGATTTGTTTATTAGTATTTCAAACTTTTGATCGTACACAAATGAGTTTTTTAAGATTTACATGTAAATTATCAAAAATAGGTGTAATTGTCACTTTTATGTAAATTAATATGTATAAATGTAGAAACAATTCAAATTCAAACACGAATCTATAAGTTTGATACAAAACTATGTTTATAAGCTTCATATAGTTTAAGTTCACGATGTGAATTTAAACGAGCTGAAACTAATTTTTTTATAAACTAAGAATCTAAATGAGATAAAAGTAAAATAAAAAAATTATGTATCAACATTATTGTGTGCCATAGATAAAAAAAAAAAAAAAAAATTTGAAATATTTAGTTTCTTTTATAAAAATAAACTTTAAAAATAGAAAGAAAAATTAAAAACAAAATTATTTTTTCCAATAATCGTGTCCAACCAAAAAATATGTATCATTGTTTTCTACTGTTATATAATATCTTAAAAGAAAATTATAATGAAATTTAAAAAATATAATAATTGACCTAATTTGTACTTTAGCGTTGTAGTGAACTTGTGATCTGTAAAAAAGCAACTATCATCTTTTGCGTACAGTGACTCTTATCTTATCTTCTTTTGTAAGCCAATCAAACATCCGGATCTTCGTTTTGCTCTTATCTTCACAGCTTTAATTTCTTCATTCAGCTTTAATTTGTTTTGTAAGCCAATCAAACAAACACCATTATCTTTCTTTTTTTACAATTCATAATCAGCCAATCAGGGCCGTCGGTTTTTGGTTTGTCATACTCTTGTTTTCCTATCTAAGGATAGACTATATATGTTACTTTATTTTGCATAAACGTTTTTTATTTCAAGATCTGTTATATTGTCGACTACTTTGCCATCCAAACCATCAGAAAAGAAAATTAACAAGCTACAATGGCGGAGGTCACTAATACTGTGGCTGGGAAAATAGTGGACTTGTTGTTTAGTGCGGCTAAACGGGAGATTGATTACATCCGAAATTACACTAAAAATGTTAACAAGTTGGAGAGTGAAGCTCAAAAGCTAAAGGTTATGAGGGGTAGGATTCAACAACGAATCGATGCGGCTTAGCTGGTGTGCAAGAGTGGATGGACAAGGCAGAAATTGAACTATCCAAGGTGGAAGAGTTTCTTGAAGAAGTAGCCAACGCCAAGAAGACGTGCTTTAACTTACGACCTTGCGTCGATTTGGGCACCCTCTACCATTACAGTAAGATGGCGATAAACAATACCTCTTTTCTTCTGGATCAACAAAAAGATGGTGAAACTCTTGAACATTGCGTCTCCATTCCCGCTCCCACCCCAAGATTGGTAGACCTTTACCAACCAAAAAATCTTGATGATATTGATACCCACAAGTTGGCGTTGAGGGAAATCATTGAAGCGATCAAAGATGAGAGCATACAGATGGTTGGAATCTATGGAACTGGAGGTGTAGGGAAAACTACATTAGCCAAGGAAGTTGCTGCAGAATTGAGGAATCTATTTGCAGACATTGTGTTTATAACTGTCTCACGTACTGTAGACGTTGAAAAGATTAAAAAGAACGTTGAAGTAGCTGCGAAACGGATAATCAAAGAGGAGAAGGTTCTAATCATTTTAGATGACATATGGGAACCACTGGTCCTCTCTGATCTTGGCATACCATGTGGGAATGACCACATGAATTGCAAGCTTTTGTTGACTTCTAGAAGGATGGATGTGAAAATTTTAGTGGTTTTAAAGTTACGTTTCATTCAACTATCAAATGGTTTATATACAACGAGTTCTTGATCAACAATAAGATAAAGATAACAACTAGCTAATGGATAAATTAGATATTCCAGGAGACGATAACTCTTCAAATTCCTTTACTCCCCCTCAAGTTGGAGCATGTAAGTTCCGAATGCCCAACTTGCTAAGCAAAAAATGAAGACGTTGGGAACCTAAAGCCTTAGTAAATAAATCAGCAACCTGATGTGAAGTGTGAACATGCATCGGACAAACCTCTTTGGACTCAACTCGTTCACGGACAAAATAACAATCCATTTCAACATGCTTAGTTCGTTCATGGAACACAGGATTATTAGCTATGTGCCTTGCTGCTTGATTGTCACAAAACAAAGGTGTGGGACCGACAGGAGGAGCTCCCAAGTGTTTCAATAACCAACGTAGCCACAAAGTCTCACTAACAGACGTTGCCATGGCTCGATACTCTGCCTCTGCTGAAGAACGCGAAACAACGGACTGCTTTTTGGTTTTCCAGGAGATGGGCGCACCTCCAAGTAGAATCAAATACCCGGTACGAGAACGCCTGGTGGCAGGACAACCAAGCCAATCTGCATCACAATAAGTCGCAAGATTCATTCCTCCACCTTTTGGAAAAAATATTCCCTGACCTGGTGTTGCCTTTAAATATCGTAAAATTCGGTGCACTGAGTTCAAGTGTGTTTGCCTTGGATCGGAAACAAATTGACTCAGAATGTTTACTGGATAAGCTATGTCCGGCCGAGTTGCTTGTAAATAAAGTAGTCTTCCAATTAAACGTCGGTATTGACTAGCATCAACAGCAGGACTATCCTTGCATTGATCTAGTTTCAGATTTTGCTCCATCGGAAAGCTACAAGGTCGACAACCTTGCATCCCACTGTCTTTAAGAATATCTAAAGTATACTTACGTTGACTCAAAACCAAACCATCCGTAGTCCGAGCAACCTCTAGTCCAAGAAAATACTTCAATGGGCCTAGATCTTTGATGCTAAACATTTTGTCTAGATACAATTTTGTTTCTTGTATCTTAGAAGCATCATTCCCAACAATAACGACATCGTCCACATATATAAGAGCTGCAACAAAACTTCCCTGTTGCTTGTATATGAAAAGTGAATGATCCGCATGCGATTGTTTGAAGTTAATTGCGAGCAAAGCCGTTGTGAATTTGTGATACCAATTACGTGATGCTTGCCTGAGACCATAAAGAGATTTACGTAACCGGCATACTCTAGTATCACCTTCTTTGCTAAAACCTTGGGGTATCCTCATGTACACCTCCTCATCTAGATCTCCATGCAGAAATGCATTGTTGACATCAAGTTGATGCATGATCCAGTCTCTTTTTACAGCTACATCAAGTAAAGTTCGGACAGTAACAAGTTTCGCCACCGGAGCAAAAGTGTCATGAAAGTCTACCCCTTCTAACTGAGTGAAGCCTTTTGCAACAAGTCGTGCCTTGTATCTCTCAACTTCGCCATTTGGTTTGTATTTAATCTTATAGACCCATTTGGAGTCTATAGCACGCTTTCCTTTTGGTAACTCCTCAAGTGACCAAGTTCCATTTTCTTCAAGAGCGTTTACCTCTTTTTGCATTGCTTCTCTCCACTTAACATCCTGCACGGCTTGATTAAAATGTTTCGGCTCATGGTTTGAGCTAATTGAAGTTAAAAAGGCTTTGTGCGAATCGCTAAACTGATCATAAGACAAAAAATTAACTATGGGATGTACCGTCGAAGATTGTTGACTGGCGGTGGGTGCTGCATGGTCTACCGAAGATGGCAAGTCCACAATGAAGTCATCGAGATATTTGGGTCTAGACCTGCTTCTTTTATCTCTGTGTTCTTCAGTGGGTTGCATTTGATCAACTGTGTCTTCTGTAACATGATCTGCCTGATCTTCAGACGGGTTTAGATCAATGGCGGTCTCGTTCTCATTACATGTACCCGAGTCTAAATCAGGTTCATTTAGTAAACCTTGATCAGCCTCTCTTCGTGTTATTTCATCACTTTCTTCGACAGTGTTGCTTAGAAAATCATCGAGCCCTGCTTCACCATTGTTCCTTTCTATATTATCAGAGAAAGGAAAAACATTTTCTACAAACTTAATGTCTCTAGAGACAATGATCTTCTTATCGGTAAGGTCAAATATTCGATATCCTTTTTGCCTTGTGGATATCCTATGAACATGCCTGGTCTCCCCCTCACTTCAAACTTATCTCCCTTGGTTTCCGTGTTTCTTGCATAAACTAAACATCCGAAGACTTTCATGTGGTCATAATTAGGTTTTTGTCCAAACAGGACTTCATATGGGGTCTTATGTTTAATGACCTTTGAGGGTAATCTATTGATAATGTACGTGGCTGTGAGAACACACTCTCCCCAAAACTTGATTGGCACATTGGCCTCAAACTTCAACGCTCTTGCGATCTCAAGAATGTGTCTATGCTTTCGTTCCACAACCCCGTTTTGTTGTGGGGTATGTGGACATGTGGTTTCCAATATGATTCCTTCCTTGGCATAAAAATCTCTCATGGAGCCTGATATGAATTCACCACCATTATCTGCTCTTATTCGCTTGGTTTGTTTTTCAAATTGCGTTTTCACCATGTTGTGAAAATCAATTAAATAGCTGCTTGCTTCATTCTTGTGTTTAAGAAGATAAACCCAAACAGCCCTACTGAAATCGTCTACGATGGTAAGGAAATAAGAAGCACCAGAAATCGAAGGAGTACGATACTTACCCCAAACATCAACATGTAACAAATCAAAACAACTATTTGTTTTTATTGAACTAAGAGTAAATGGAAGCCTAGTATGTTTAGCTTTTACACAAGAATCACAAACTCTTTCCTTTAATTTCCTAGAATGATTTTCCAAAAAATCGACTTGGCTCAACTTTGATTCGGAGGCATGACCCAATCTCTTATGCCACAGCTCAACATCAACAGTTGTCATCATAGCACTCTTCCTTTCTGTTGCCAAGCCCATTCGGTAAAGACCACCTTTGCACTCACCCGCGCCAATCAAGTTCTTCGAGTGTAAGTCCTGCATGTAGCACAAATCAGGAAGAAAGGTTATGGCACATTGTAAATCTCTAGTCAGTCGACTAACTGATAATAAATTGCAATTGAATTGTGGAATGTGCAAGACTCCTTCAATTTTGATTCCATTCTGTAAAGTGCAATTTCCTTTTCCATCAACGGAAACAAGATCTCCATTGGGTATTGTAACTGATGGTTCCAATGGATTTCTTGTTTTGTTTTCTAGCAAATCTTGTTTATATGTTATATGTTCAGTAGCACCAGAGTCAACGACCCATGAATCATCAATCTCAACCTTACCAGCCATGTTTACTGTGGGTGTGGTGTTGCTGTTTGACCCATCTTTAGAGAAATGTTTGATCAGGTTCTGGTATTGCCCATTCGATAGACCTGGAATAGGACTAATTCCTGAATCAACGAACGCTGCCTTCGTTTTATTCTTTTCTTGTTTCGCCTTATTTGGCCACCAATCGGGATACCCGATTCTTTTGAAACATCCGTCTCTGTTGTGACCATTCTTACCACAGTGGTTGCAGTGCTCTACCTCTTCTCCTGTGACCTTCTTGATGTCTTTTGATGCAGACTTCTTCCTTTGTTGGCTGAAATCTGCAGTGATTTCTTTCTTTCCTGGAGTGTAGGTCTGAAAAGCTGCAGCCTCTGTGCTTGTCTTCTTGGATGCCGAGACTGCCCTTTGTTGTTCGTCCTCAGCCACCAAGTGATATACGGTTCCTAAAGAGGGTGTGGGTTTCATGGCAAGGATTTGTGTTTTGATTGTAGAGTACTCACTGTCAAGGCCCATGAGAAACTCGTAGAGCTTTTCTTTTTCTTTGAACTCATTAAGCCTTTTGCCAATATCACAGGTACAGTTGGAGCATGAACAGCGTGGCAAAGGTGATATGGTCTGGATCTCATCCCACAGTCCCCGCAGCTTGGTGTAGTAAGCTGAAACCGATGTTCCTTCTTGTCTTGTGATGGTGAGTGACTGCTTCAACTCATATGCTCTTGGAGCACTTTCTTTTCCAAACCTCTCCTCCAGGTCATCCCATATTTCCTTCGATGTGTCTGCATATTTGACGCTTGTTCTGATGTCCTTCTCCATGGCTGTAGTTAGCCATCCCTTGATCATCGCATCTGCACGCATCCAAGGCATATATACGGCTGAATCTTCTCCTGGTTTCTTAATTGATCCAGTTATGAATCCAACCTTGTTCTTGGCGAAAAGGAAGTTCTTCATCTCTTGGGCCCAGTCATTATAGTTGTTGTCGGTTAGGACGTCGTTAACTTGCATTTGCCTAGGGTACTCTGATGCATGGATGTAGTAGGGAGAATTGGAATCGATGGGAGTTCCATCGAGTTCCTTTGAGGATTCTGGTCTCTCACCGGTCATCTCCGGTTAGGTTCGTCGCAAGCCTGTGGAGCCTGCTCTGATACCATGAAAATTTTAGTGGTTTTAAAGTTACGTTTCATTCAACTATCAAATGGTTTATATACAACGAGTTCTTGATCAACAATAAGATAAAGATAACAACTAGCTAATGGATAAATTAGATATTCCAGGAGACGATAACTCTTCAAATTCCTTTAGGATGTATGTGAAGGGATGAACGTTGATAGGAATATCTGTGTAAATACTTTGACGAAGGAAGAAGCGTGGGTCCTCTTCAAGCGTATTGTTGGTGATGAAAAGTTAGCGAATGACTCGAGTCTGGAGAAAATTGCAAAAGAGGTGACTGAAGAATGTGGTGGATTGCCACTCATCATTCAAGCCGTGGGAAATGCTTTAAAAAATAAAAAAATTGATATATGGGAGGCGGCACTTGACCGACTAAGAAAGCATGCCCCTCTAGAGATTGCTCCAGAGATAAGGAAAGCATTTACTCATTTGAAGCTGAGCTATGACTTGCTTGACAGCAAAGCTAAATTATGCTTCTTACTGTGTAGTTTGTTCAAGGAAGATGAAATCCTAGATACTTTACGTTTAGCAGAATATGCGGTGGGTCTGCAGATATTTGATAATCTGGATAGCATTAACGACGCGGAAAAAAGAGTCCGAATGGCAGTTGACACCCTCACATCCTCTTCCTTGTTATTGCCTGAGCCGGGAGACAAAGTAAAAATGCACGATGTTGTTCGTGATGTGGCTTTGTTAATAACTTCGTCTTCTGAAGGTGAAGAGAAAGAGAAGTTTTTAGTGGAGGCTGGAAAATGTATGACAGAATGGCAACCAAGAAACAGAACCTCAGAAAGCTACACCAAGATCTCACTCATGGATAATAGAATTGAAAAGCTTCCACATCATCAGCTTCATTTCCCACTCCTTGATACTTTCCTTATACGAAGAAATTATTTGTCTGTTATTCCTGATGAATTCTTTAGAGGCATGAAAGAAGTTAAAGTTTTAGATTTGTCTTTTAATAAGATCACATCCCTCCCACAATCACTGAAGCTACTCACAAAACTCATCACTCTTGATCTAAGTTTCAATATATATCTCAATGAGATTTCTATACTCGGGGAGCTAAAAGACCTGGAGATTCTAAAAGTTAGAGCTACCGGAATCAAAGTGATTCCTGAAGAGATAGGTGAATTGACAAACTTGAGGTTGTTGGATGCGGGGGAATGTGATGATTTATCTCATGTAGCGCCTGGTGTCATATCAAAGCTCACTTGGTTGGAAGAGTTGTATTTTGGAACCGTTTACAAGAACGCAGTGTCACACCTTGGTCTTGTGGAAATAAGTAAGTTTGAAACGTTCAGAGCTCTGCACTTAAAAATGGATTCAGATGATTGTCATCTTTTTCCTGAAGGCACCTACTTCGAAACGTTGCAAGAATTCTTTTTTCAATTTATCCAAAGGAATATTGATTTGGAAAGAATCTTTTCTAAATTTCTTAACCAAAGGATTAATATTGATATGGAGCGATCAAAATCATATTTAAAACGCCGGCTATACATTTCAGATTCTAACTTCCCATTCAAGATGCCAATCAAGAAACTGTTTCAGGTAAGTGATGGTATAAAACTAAATGTGATAAAAGATTTGGATAACATCATACCAGACCTTTATGGAGAGAGTGTCGATGAATTAAAGTCTATTGAATTAGTTTGTTGTGACAATGTTTCATGCTTGGTGAAGACAACGGATGAGGTTGCAACTCAAAGGAAAACAAAGAAAAAGTTTTTCTCCCAAGTGGAACAAATCCATCTAAGTGACCTTGATAAACTGAAGCTTCTTTTTGATTGTTCATTACAATATATAAGCTTGCGTAATCTACAAGTTATTAAAATTTCACGTTGTTCATACTTGTTGAGCCTATTCCCTTTAAGTGTAGCACAAGGGCTTTCCAATCTGAGAAGTATATCGATTTGGTGGTGTGACAGTTTGATGGTAGTGATTTCTGGTAGAGATGAGCGAACAACTGGTGGTGACATGATTGAGGAAACAGAGGATAGTGAAACCGAAGTGGGCATACATGATGATGCAAATATTGAGTTCCCTAGACTTACCCATATTGACCTTATCGATTTGCCTAGACTAAAGACCTTCTATTCTGGAGATTCTACAATCAAATATCCTTCCTTGGAGTTTATCCAGGTGAAAAATTGTCCTAGCATGAAGAGATGGGGAGACGGAGTCCACGAGATGCCTGACCACAACTTTTGTGATGAATGGAACCTTAATTTGTTTCATTAATTATCTTATCGCATTTTACCATGAGGTATGAAAAGACGACTATCCCAATATACAGCTACAGCTACTGATAGTACATTTTTTTTTTAAATCGCACATATACATATAAACATTTCAATACCATAAATTACTATCCTTTTTATTATATAGCCATATAATCATTGTAGGAGATGAAGCTTCTTCCTTTGAATAAAAACAACTCTTCAAATAAGAAAAAAGGTGAACCGTGATTTTCAGAGAAATTAAAAAGAAAAAGAAAGAAATATGGAAAGAGTGCAGGTTGCTTTATTCATCATCCAAAAGTACCTTAAGTAGGCTAAACATCCAACCAAAGTACACTCTATAGTCTATATACATCCAACCAAAGTAAACAATACTAAGTCACCCAACACTCTATATTTCGCGGTAAAAGGAAAAACAAACAGTTCATCCCAACTTTAAATCTAATTAATTTGTTGAAAATAACTAAACCCATTAAACCCAACAATCATACTTTAAACCATACCGACTGATTTTTTAATGAATTTAACTTCATTTTTTTTTTAAGTTTTTCCTAGATGAAAAAGATGAAAAATAATGAAGAATGTGTTGGTGCAAAAAGAAGACAGATCTTAGGTAAGTTGACAAAACTCCATTTTTTAAAGACACTTGTAGAACATATTGGTGTAGTTTTTGCTTTTTGAATTCATTAAAGCATTAGGTTAACACTGCCAAACATACATTTTGGTTTTATTTCATATTCTCCTATTACATTTTTTTAGTAAATTACATGAATGGTCCCTATGATTTGGGGTAATTTGCGAGTTTGGTCCCTAACTTATTTTTTTAACTTGGAAGGTTCCTACTGTTTGTTTTTGTTACGCATTTGGTCCCTACTGTTTTTTTGTTACACGTTTGGTCTCTGTCTTACCTAAAAAGATTATTATTTAAATAGAGAAAAAATGATAGGGTACGTACGGTAAGGTGAGGGGGTGGGGTTGGGGGTGTGTTTATTTAAATAAATAAATAGCAAAATAGTCTTTTTAGGTAAGACATAGACCAAGCACGTAACAAAAACAAACAAGTAAAAACCATCAGAGTTAAAATAATAAGTTAAGGATCAAACATGCAAATTACCATAAACCATAGGGACCATTTGTGTAATTTCCTCCTGGCCCTAACCCTTTTCCTCTCAGTCGCTTGTCTCTTATTCAAACTTCACCAATGTTGACCCCTTTTTCCTCCCTTGAAACTTATTTACCTATGGCTACCCTCCTCCACATGCTCACCATAAAATTAATCCAGTCAAATTATTTATCATGGCGTAATCAAGCTCTATCTCTTTTGACCCATCAAAATTGGTTCCACTTTGATGATGGGTCGTATCCAGCTCCATCGCCAACCATCATTGTTGCAGACAAAACCAACCCTAATTCGGAATACACCTCCTAGCTTGCTACAGATCAAAAGGTGCTGCTTCTCCTACAATCATCTCTCACTGAAGACTCACCACTTCTCAATCCTTATGGTGTGCACCGAAAGCCACTTACATCCACTCGTCTTCTAAGAGGGCTCAAAACCTCAAGGATTCTCTCTAACATCTAAGAAAATACTCTCTCTGTCTCTAAGTACGACAGGAAATTCAAATCTATTTGTTACCATCTCACTGCGATTGGTCATTTTGTGTTTGATGATGATAAGACCCACTGATTCATGCGTGGATTAGGACCGACTTCTGAGACTTTCTCAACAGCCCACAGAGCCGTTCAACGTCGTCCTCGTTATTATGATTTGCTAGTCCTTGCGGAAGGTCATGAGTTGTTCATCGCATCCTTACACTGACTATAGTCGCCTCCTGCTGTTTTCAATGCCACTCATCATCCTACTAATCACTCATCTACTTCTCGTGGACGTGGTAAGTCTGGACGTTTTTCTGGTACCAATTCTTCAGGAGGTCGATGCCCTCCCCATTGCCAATTATGTAGGCATGATGGTCGCTATGCTAATGTGTGTCCCGAATTACCAAATTATGGTCTCTAATCCTCTTGTTCTACATCAAATCTCGCCCAAACTTTTCAATCGGACTGTCACTTAACAAATTCCACACCGACTCGCATGTAGACTCAGGTGCTACAACCCATATGGCTCTTTCGTTGACTCATGTGGACTCCTCCACACCCTATCATGGTCTAGAACATGTTGCCTTCGGTAATGGTACTATTCTTCCTGTCTCTCGAGTTGGTACTACATCACTTTCTTCCAGATTGCCTTTACATGATGTTCTTATAGTACCACATCTAAAAAAGAATCTACTTTCCGTGAGTAAACTAGACTTACCGGTTGATGTCATTTTTTCCCGTTATCACTTTGCTATTCAAGACACCCAAACCAAGAAAATTTTGGCAAAAGGCAAGCATAAGGATGGGCTTTACATCTTAAGTTCGGAGCATCAAGCTTTTTTGGCTTCTACTATTCCCTTTTCTAAAGCATCGTTCGAGACATGGCATCAACGTTTGGGTCATGTAGCATTTGACATTATTTCTCATTTAAATAAAAACAGTTGTTTAGTTATTACTTCACTTTTACCTAAACCTATGATTTGTTCTTCATGCCAACTTTCTAAACAACACTGTTTACCTTTCAATTTAAATGAAAAGCATGCTTTGAAAGTTCTTGATTTAGTTCATTGTGATTTATGGGGACCCGCCCCGATAACCTCTATGGAAGGATTTAGATGCTATGCCATTTTTATAGATGATTTATCTCGTTTCACATGGTTTTATCCTTTGAGGCCCAAATCTGAATTTTTTGGGATATTAAAAATTTTCCTTGCATTTGTTCAAACGCAATTCTCTTGCAAACCGGAGGTTTTTCAAAGCGATGGTGGCACCAAGTTTGTTACTCATCAAGTAAATCAAATCCTCTTAGAAAAAGGTACTCACCACCAACTTTCTTATCCCAACACCCCGCACCAAAATGGTCACGCCAAGAGAAAGCATCACCATATAACTGAAACTAGCTTAGCACTTCTGTTTGGTGCCAATGTTCCTGCTAAATAAATTTTAGGTGGATACTTTTTCTTCCGCTGCATACATCATCAATCATTCTCCAAGTCCAGTCTTAGCCAATAGATCTTCGTTCAAGCTTTTATATCACGCTACTCCAAACTACACTAATTTTCATGGATTTGGATGTCGAGTTCTATACTTGAGGCCTTATTCATCTCATAAGCTTGAACCAAGAAGTATTGAATATATTTTTATTGGCTACAATGCTCACTATAAAGGTTACACGTGTTTAGATCCAACAACAAGTCGTGTGTAGATCACTCATCATGCATGTTTTGATGAAGAAAATTTTCCCTTTTCTGGTAAGGCTCCAAATTATGTTGAATACAGTGATGGAACACCACAACCCATACAACCTTCAATCCCAACACCATCTAAATTACCTCGTAACTACCCCCAACAACTTGTGTCTTACATTTTTGGTCCCATGTGATAAAACCACCTCGCCTTCTCCAGCACCCAGTCCCTTAGCAACTACGTCTAGTGAGTATGATACTTCTGATCCTTATGTTAAGTCTGATGCTTCTTCTTTAGGCCTGAACACATCTCCTGTGGGTTCAACCACTTCATCGCCAACATCGCTCCAATGAGAACTCATGGTAAGGCATGAATATTCAAACCCAAGCATATATTTAATCTTCTTGCGGTAACCACAAATCGATTGCATTCAACCTTATTTGCAGAAAAAATTCCTAAAGGGTTTAAATCTGCTTTAAAATACCAATGCTGGAAGGATGCTATGTCAGATGAAATATTGGCTCTTCATCAAAATAAAACATGGACACTTGTTCCAAAACCGAAAGGCTTAAATGTGGTTGGCTCCAAATGCATATTTCGAACCAAATTTCATTCTAATGGATATCTTGATCGTCATAAGGTTAGACTTGTGGCAAAGGGTTTTACTCAAATACCTGGATTTGACTTTTCTAATACTTTTAGTCCCGTGATCAAGCTACTACGGTTCGGGTCGTTATATTTTTTGCAGTTACAAATCATTGGGTTCTTCATCAACTAGATGTGAAGAATGTTTTCTTAAATGTCTATTTATCCGAAACCGTCTTCATGGAACAACCACCTAGTTTTGTTGATCCACGACATCTAGATTATGTATGGCCTAAAACAAGCTCCAAGAGCTTGGTTTCAACGCCTAAGCTCGTTTTTGCTCAAGCAAGGTTTTCAATCTGGTCAAGTCGACACCTCTTTGTTTGTTTCTCAACAAGGATCTTGTCTTTTATATCTTCTCGTCTATGTTGACGACATCATTCTTACCGGGAGTGACGAGACTTATATTTCTCATTTCATTGAAAGGCTACATCGGGAGTTTGCAATCAAAGACCTTGGCGAGCTAAACTACTTTTTGGGTCTTGAAGTCACCTATAATTCTAATGGATTGTTTCTAAATCAATCTAAATATGCTCATAACGTTCTTACCCATTCCACTCTCCATGATGTGTTCCAAATCAATCTAAATATGCTCATGACGTTCTTACCCTTGTCACACTCCTTGATGCTAAGTCTGTAGCTACTCGTCTTGCTATACATGATGTTTTTTGAGCACCAGCACACCTTATGCAGATCCTACGCATTATCAATCCTTAATCGGGGCACTACAGTACCTTACCATCACTCGACCAGATTTATCCTATGATGTAAACCAAGCTAGCCATTTCCTTCATGCTCCAATAGTTGATCATTTTCAGTTTCAGATTTTTGGGTCAAAGGCAGCAAGGCCGGCCCATTGGTTAGATATCCTGATATGTTGAATATGGAATAGATATATATATATATATATATATATATATATATATATATATATATATATATATATATATATATATATATATATATATATATGATTATGCTAGTTATTGATATGTTAGTCTGGTAGATCTGTAGGACTACCTATGTTTCTGTCTGCATGATTATCTGTATATGTTGGTTATTTGTCGGTATATTGTGTTGGGTTAAGGTTGTACTCCTTCGTGATACGAGTTATGGACCGGTTGGTATGGCAGACTCATATTGAGTGCTTGAGGGTATTGGAGCAATCCAGATATGAGTTGAGGGTCGAGTAGGGCATGTCAGACTCATACTGAGGGCTAGGGATGTCAACGGGACCAAACTGGAGCGGAAATAGCTGCCCCCGCTCCCGCCCCCGAAATCAATTGTTACCCCCGCTCCCGGTCCCGCCCCCGGCTCCCCCGTTTACATAGCCCCCGGTCCCGCCCCCGGTTACCTCCATCGCCTCCGGTCCCGCCCCCGTGCCCTCGGTTCCCCCGATTTATAGGCTTAAAATTCGGTTTTTTTTGCTAAACAACTACTTTGGTTTAGGCTAAAAAGCCTATTTTTAATAACTTTAAAAGTTTAAAACATAATCTTTTAGAAACTAAAAAATTAAAAATCCAACATTACAAAACGACAATTCCAACAATCTTAAAAATATAATATATGACAAATCCAATATTACAAATATAAAATACTTACATATCCAAAAATATATTATCAATTCACTACCTCTTCAATATCTATTAATTGGAAACGGGAAAGTGAAACCTAACCTAAACCTAAAATTAGAAAATCTATTTTGTATATATATTTTATATTAAATATATATATATTACATAAATGTACAACTGGGGCCCCCACGAGAGTACGGGACGGAAATACCAACTCCCGACCCGGGTCCCGAAAATAAGCGGGGTTTAATTATGCCCTCGCTCCCGGTTTTTTTAAAAATTTAGTCTCGTATGGGATCGGGGTCCCACGGGGGTTTTTGACATCCCTACTGAGGGCTTAATAGCATTCCAGATACGAGTTGTGGACCGGTTGGTATACCAGATGTGTACTAAGGGTTGAACATTTGTATTCTAGTCCGATGACTGATTAAGTTGGGAGCAAGTCAGACATAAGTTGTGGCCCTGGGGGCAAGCCAGGCTTATGATGTGGGCTCAAGAGCAGGCCAGATATTAGTTATGGGCCTGATAGGCAAGCTAGACTCATAATGTGGGCACAAGGGTAATCCAGTCTTTTTGTTGTGGACCTAGTACATGTTATTTATGTGCTACCTGTTTGTGTGGTAGTATTTTGAAAGAAATCACTAAGCTTCGTGCTTACAGTTTGTTTATGATTTCAGGTTCTTCATATGATTCGTGGCAATGCGAAGGCGTGACCGTACACATCATCGGTTTTACAATGAACTGGATCTTAGGAGACTCTGATTTTAAATCATGTTTTAGAAACAATGTTTTTGTAAACACTTTTTGTTAATAAATGGATTGTTTTGAAAGGTTTAAATTTGTTGAACCAAACACAAAGTAATTTTCATTGCTATAATCTTGTTGATTTTTCAATAACACAATGTTCTAATATAAAAAGAACCAAGTAAAATATCGTAACCGAATACATTTTCCAAAGTAAAATGCTTAAATAAGAAACAAACAGTATTAAAATTCATCATCATCTTCCTCGGCTATACATTGTGCAAGTTCTTGCTCTTGCTGTTGTCTCTCCCTCCTCTTCTCCGCACTTTCCTTCTCCTTATGCGAATTAGGCGGAAACCGAAGGGCACGTACAGCCTCATTATGCATATTCAAACAAAAAGCAATTCTAGAATTAAAAGCCATCTGAGGTTCATTTGTCGAGTAAATATCACCCGTTTCCTTAGAAACCATCCACCCGTTTGCATGATCCAACGTGGCATCAATGGCACCATCACGGATGGCTTTCGACACGATGCTCTCCGCATCTGCAATTGGGTTTGGGGAGTCCAAACGGAGCTTCGTTGCCACGTCAGCAAGGGAGATACGCGAGTATGAGATGCTGATGTTGCGGAGCCCAGTTCGTATGACATTGTGGCGGAGTCTCACGATTAAGTTGTTGGTTCGGTCGGAGGTGAAAGTTGTTGAGAATTTCTCAGCCACAGTTTTGAAGAGATCCAGATCTCCGATTCTAACTGCCTAAAGGTTTACATATAGTCAAAGTCAAAGTCAAAAGTCAGAATTGAGTTTGTTAGTTAGTTATTAGTTAGTTACAACTGAACTGGGGTTTGTTATAAGTGAAGTGAACTTACATTTGTGAGGTCAAAGTAAGGCTTCAATGCATTCTCCATGCCTTTTTGCATGAAAACAGTTCGTTCAGGGATCTCTCCAAGAAGTAGACGAACAATGATGGCCCACTTGTTGCATTGGACCCGGAAACCAAGGGCAGCTACAGGGGCTTTTCGGGCAGCTTGGAGAAGAGATTCTTTTGCATCTGTGTATTCTAGTTGAATCGTTCTAATTTTACCCAGGTAAAAAAGGTAACGACAAAACTGTAAAAAAAATATGAAACAGTTAAAAAAGAGCATTGGAGGTTGTGGAAAATGAAAATGGTTGGAAATTTGAGAAAGAAAGAAACTAAGAGATTTATGGCCCCTGAAATGAGTAGCATTCTACCAGTTTTGTAACTAAGGGTTCCAAAAAACAAATTGATGAATGATGAAATGAAGAAATGAAGTAATTAATTACCTGCTGATTTGAATGAGCTTCAAAACGTGGTGCCTTTGATCTCAGCTTCTCAGCTTGATCATATAAATTGTAATGGAGATAATTGCGTAGTAGCAGGTTCAAAAGCGTTTCCTGCACATCACACAATTCAAAATTCATAAAATAACCAGCAATAATGATCATAAGAATAGTTACCATGATGATAAGAATAATAATCATTATAACAATAATGATGATGATAACTACCCCAATCAAAAAAAAAATTAAGAAACAAACCTGCCCCAACTCATCATGACGCAATGTTGCAACCCGGTGCAAAGCAAGAAGATTACTGCATGTATATATCATGATCTTATTCAGAAGAGATAATGGATAAAGAATAATTCATCACAAACTAGTTGATCCTGATACATTTTTTTTTCCAATTAGTTTTTTGTCTAAATAAAGTGGTATCTGGATAGACAAAATGACATTTGAAAAAGATTTGAGAAAAGGACAGTATATTTGGGAAAAAAATGTAAAAAGTTAGGACTTAAATGAGGAAAGGATCTTTGTCAACTTTCTTTAGTAACTCCTTTCCGCATTAAGTCAAATAAGCTTACCATATTAAGTTTTGTCCCCATTAAGTCAAATAAACAGGATTTTTTCCTTCATCTAAAGAATAAACAATCAACAATAACTTAAATATATGTACACACACACACAAAAAAAAAAAAAAAAAAAAAAAAAAAAAAAAGTTTTTTTCACCCACCCACGAATTTCAGAGAGACTTTCAGTAAGTTCATAACTAAGAGAGTAATAGAAGTAAAGTCTGGATGCCAGAACATCAACTGTTCTTCTGTTCAAGTTTTTCAAACGGGCAATGCTTGCTGATGAACAAGCCTTAGCCTGAATAAGAGATAAAATAAATAAATAAATAAAAAGGTGAGATGATGCAACATAAAGTAATCTAACCAATCATGTTCACCTCATTGTATTTTTTCTGATCGATCAAGAATATCAGAACAAGCAAGTAGCAGTAGATCTCAATCTCATGAGAGTGCTTTACAGTAGTTTGAGTTCCAGAAGATGCAGTGTCAACTTCCATATCATGTTCATCCTCCTTTACAAAACATAAAAACATGTAAAGCAATTACTTAACCTAAGATTCAAGTTCCTAGATTCTCCTTTGTCCTTACACTAAATTTAGAAAGTATTTGTTCATATTAAACTTAAGGCTACTTGAGGCTTCATTTCCATTGAAAAATGTTATCAACAAATGAAGTGGGAAAGCTATCTGTTCAGCTGTATAATGTTTGAATATGCCTATATTCTACATATAGACAATCATCTTGCTCTTTCCATATCTGCTACTTCATTAACGCAAGAATATATGGCTAAATTGATTGAAATTTGGTGGAAATTAAGATATATAAAACCCAAAAATAACCTACCTTTGGAAGATATGAAACCAAACGAGAGTGTGCTTCGGATCCAGATGCAAGAGTAAAACTAAGAAACGATGAAATCACAGAAGCATTTAACTTCCTCCTCAACGCAATTGTGAGCCTAATAGCTCTCAAAATGCGACGAACTTCACGAGAATAAGCTCCCGTCTCGATCAGTGCCGCAATTTCTTTCAAATCTGAGAGCCAATTTCACGTGATTAACATATTGGAATTCTAAATTCGAAACAATAGATAATAAACAAAGTTTGCGTTCGTTCCTAGAGCGTATACACGTATTTTTTTTTAAATCAATCGATCGATAACACATAATCGAAATCAAATTCATCAATAAATAAACAATATGATCAAACAATCAATCATAGAGATCAAATTTAGATAGATTCGTACGCTGTAAAACGGAAGGATAAACCGAGTTAGAAGGAGCTGCTGGAACCTGTTGTTCTTTCATTTCAACATCTTGCGTCATTTTTCCTGTAAAATTGCAGTCGAATCACACCATACAGAATCCATAATCACAAATAAACGAATTTTTGGTGCTCAATCGTAAATCTAAATTTACCAGAGGAGGAAAATCGATTGCAATGCTTGATTTGAAACCTGGGATTAGATCAATCGACCGATTAGCAGTCTAGCAAGGGATATAGTAAAGCTTCTTTAGCCCCAAGTTAAGTATTTAGTTCTATTTTTTATTTTTATTTTAAATGATTTTTGTTCCATTTAAAAAAAAAGGTTTTTGTTCCATTTAAAAAAATGGTTTTTTTTACGGAAAATAATTCAACACGATAATATATTTTTTTGTTTGTTAGTAAGTGAAAAAAAAAATCCATATTTAACTATTTATCTTTTTTTTTTTTGGCACACATCCTGTCTTTATAACCAACTACGGATCGTTTGATAGTTGCTGACTGGGTTATAAGCAGATTGAGTTTGAAATGCTGACTGAGCCCATATCTGACTAAGTTTATGTTGTTTGATTATTTATCTGAATGGTTGTGCTGAATGAAAAAATAACCATATTACCCTTATGTCGTCTCTTGTGCTGGATAAAAAAATTATAAAACCACAAATTATCATATAAAATCCAAATTAAACATACATCAATTAAAATCCAAATACAAAGTGTAATACAAAATCCAAATACAAATTGTTATACATAATAAAAAAAAAAAAGTACACTATTTGACGTGAATCATTTGAAAGTAACTGATTAGCAATCTGATCACGCAAAATAGTCATATAGTTAACGGCTTCTGAACCTCATTCTATGCCTTCTATGTTTTGACCCTCATTTCCTCCACCACCCACATTATGAGTAATCATAGTGTTTTGTTCAAAGTTCGTAAATAATTCATCTTCAATATTGTATTTCCTTATAAAATTATGGATCGCAACACAAGAAATGACTATGTTTCTTTGCACTGGAAAAGGATAAGGAGCTATTTGTTTTAAAATTGGAAATTTCGCCTTCAATACACCATAAGCACGTTCAATGTAATTTCTAAGTTGTGCATGAGCATGATTGAACATTTCTTCCTTAGTCAAAGCTCTGTTTCTTCGAAAATCGGCTAACCAATACCTAGTATTGCAGTAGGGAGCCATAAATCCACGGGTGTTAGTGTATGCGGCATCACAAAGGTAATATTTATCTGTAGATGTATGACAAATTTATCATATAAATAATATAGATAATAAAACGTATAGTAAAGTTACAAACCTGGTGGAGGGAATGGAAATCCGGAAGTAGGGTTAAATGCAACTTCTTTCAAAACTTTATAATCATGTGCTATGCCCTCTCATCCAGTCCATACAAAGGTGAATATCATATCAAAATTACAAATTCCAATTACATTTTGATAACATTCACATTTTCCTCTTCCCCTATAACGAGTTTGTTGATCAACAGGCACAACTGCATGTACAAGTGTTCCATCTAGTGCACCTATTGCTCCGGGAAATATCTACATTAGCCGTCTATGTCGTTCTGAGGTATTTCTTATTGAATTAGACGATGTTGGTACTATAATTTCTCGTGCAAAACACATCATTGCACGTAAGACCTCATGAAAACATTGATGAATCGTTTGTGTGGAGTGATGAAATCTTTCTTTAACGGCTCGAAAACGTTCATTATGTCCTATAACATGTAAAAACATATCCATCTTCTCTTCAACGCTTATCGTCCTACTAGATTGCAACCAATTTCTTTGAGTAAAGTGATTGCATAATAGTACAAATGCATCTTGTGAAAGACGTATCATATCGTAACATTGTATAGGACATCCGTGTATCAAATCTTGCATATACACATATCCCTTTGCTACCTATTCGCTAACTCTTATTCTTTTAATTATTCTTTGCCTTTGTCGAACCAACATCAACCAATACCACGAGAATATAAGAAAATATAAAAAGTCACCTTCTTTATCCATGTGTCTTGTTAGATGTCAAATACAAATTACATTTTAATCAATAACATAACAATCAATAACATAACAATCCATAACATAACAAACCGTAACATGTAAATACGAAAAACATAACATTCCATAACATATAAATTCATATAACATAACCGCACCTAAGAAAAACAATCCATAACATAACTAAACCATAGAATACTAATGTCTAACAATGAACCATAACATACTAAAGTCAAACAATGAACCATAACATACTAAAGTCAAACGTAACATGTAAATACTAAAGTCAACCAACTAATCCAAACTTTTTTCCCGCATTTGTTACCCACGACTCACAAGTTGACAAGTTAAGGCGCAACCAAATTTTCCTATTACCAGCACTTTCAGCAAATAACATAAGAGCAGTGGTGTATTTCGGATCATATTCTCCCCACTCCAAGCTTGTCAACTTCTCCATAAAAGCATCCATCTCCTTGTCAAGATTATTTGCTTCGGTGAATGCTTGTGCAGTCTTGATAATCTCTTTTCCAACTTCTTTCAACTCATCATCAAGTGTGGTTTCTTTAGGACCATTTCGTTTGCCCCCTTGTTTTTTGTCCGCCCAGATGATTCCTCACTAGTAGGTTGAGGTACTGTTGAGCTTGGGGTATCTACATGAGGTGCTGGCTCATCAATCTCTGTATGTAGCACCCGGTTTCCGGTATGGGAATTTTATTTGAGTATTTCCCTATTTTAGCCTTGGACTCGGCGAGTCATAGGTCCGACTCGCCGAGTAGGGACGAGACTCAGGACACGTTTTAAGTTGGCGACTCGGCGAGTCCATATCCCGGACTCAGCGAGTCACCGCTGCTGGATGAAACCCTAAATTTCAAGGGTTTGCACCCTATTTAAACCCTCATTCCGCCCCAAACTCGTCCCCATTCACCCCCAGAACTCCCAGCATCATTTATACCCTTATTTCCTTGAGAGATTGAAGTGTTTTGGTGTGTTCTTGAAGATTTTGAGGAGAAAGAAGAGTAGATCAAGAAGAGGAGAAGGAGGCCAGGCATCTTTGTGTTATCTCAACGTTTTCCTTGAGGTATAGCTCGTTTCCCCTCTATTTTCAAGCTTGTAATCTCTTTTAGCTTCATAGAAGTCCTTCTTGGGCTCTTCCCCAAGCTTGTTTGTGCTTTGTGGGTTGTAATAAGTTGTTAGCCTTTAGATCTGGGCATGATTTAGTCCCTGGAGCTTGGATCTAATGCCTTTATGGGGTCATATTGCATGAAAGCCCTAGATCTACCTCTTTTGGTGCACTTTGAACCTTAAAATCCATATTAGTGAATATCTACACGTAAAGTTGGAAACTTTACGTGTGATTTGTGTCCTAGAAGCCCAGATCTGTGAATGGCATGGACTGGAATCGAGCAAATCGGTGTATTTGATGGATGCATGGCTGCGACTCGGCGAGTCGCATATGTGACTCGACGAGTCTGGTCGCGAGTCACTGAATTGGTCCTTTTATGATGTATCGAGTTGAGCCGTGAGTCACAGGGGGTGACTCGGTGAGTTGGAAGCTGAACTCACCCATGATAGGACTCGGCGAGTCAATGCCCTGACTCGGCGAGTCCAAGGCAATCTTCATAGATCAAGAACAGACTCGGCGAGTTGTTCATACAACTCGGCGAGTCTTAGCATAAGTGTTCTTCGGATGAAGATGAACTCGACGAGTTGTTCATACAACTCGACAAGTAGGATGAAGAGGTTGAACGTCAGTTTAGAAGATGAACTCATCGAGTCATAGCTTAACTCGACGAGTAGAAACAGGGACTCAAGACAATCGTCTGATAGGGACTCGACGAGTTGGAGAGCCAACTCGGCGAGTCGGGTCAACTGAAAGTTGACCCTGACTTTGACTTAGAGCTAGACCAGGGGTAAAATGGTCATTTTACCCAAAGGACAGTTAGCAGTGTTTGATTGAGTATGTTGTGGGAATTGCAGCCGGAGGATTTCCGGAGCAGCAGCAGTCAGTTAGTTCCCGATCAGTTCAACAGCTACTTTGAGGTGAGTTACCTTCCAGTAGTGGTGGGTCTAAGGCCACAATACCGGCCCACCAGTAGGAGACGTATGATAGATGATTGTCTTTGTGATATCATCTAGGTTTGCTATTACCTGATATGTTATATGCTATCATGATACGTTATATGCGATAGTAGTAGAGTTCGGTTGTTAGGACCGCAGGGTAGTCAGACACCCCAGAAACGTCTGATAGTATGTGATGATATGTTTGTATGTTGGCCTGTTATGTTATGCGATAGAGGTAGCAGGAGGGGACCAGTCCCCGAGGATCGGTTGATAGGACCGATGGGTAGTCAGCACCCCATAATGGCTTGACGTGGGTAGTCAGCACCCCAGAATGGCTTGACACGGGTAGGACGGCACCCCAGAATGGCCGTATGGGTAGGTCGGCACCCAGAATGGCCGTACCGAGTAGTCAGACACCCCAGAATAGCCTAACAGTACGCATGTTATGTGTTTGTATGGTATGTGGTACGTTGGGGGAACTCACTAAGCTTTGTGCTTACGTTTACAGTTTTGTTTTCAGGTACCTCTTCACCGAAGGGGAAGGAGCCGGCGCGGTAGCGGCACATCATGCACACACACTGGTTTCCGCATTTACGAGATTCACTGGGATTGTACTCTGATATTTTGATGGGATGTATGGTTTGACTTTTAAAACATGGTTTACGATGTGTTATGGTGTGATCAAACAATGTTTTTATTTATTAATGTTTTCTAAAGTAATAGTTTAAACGAAATTTTCGGACGTAAAAATTGGGTCGTTACACTGTATCCTCAAAATCATGTGTACTGAAGGTTTCACTGGGATGAGGTAATGTCGAAGATGGCCCCCAACTGTGAACACCGGTCGAGGTCGCCCTATCAAATAGTTGGGTACAAAGTTCACGGCAAGAGAGGGGTGCATTTCTCAGCTTATCTACATACTTGTTCAACTGTTTTACAAATTTAATAAATATTATTAAAGTAGTAAAAAAATAATCTACTTTAAAAAATATGTATATATGTACATTCGCTTCCGCTTCCCATTCTTCATTAGTCATGTTAAAAGAATTCGTAACGGGATTATAAATATTTCCTGTTTTGTTTTTAAGTTTTAACCACACTGCATACTTTGCTTTTAGATAATCGTATCGGTTTTTCATTTGTTTTTTGTCGACAATAAAATTATGATCTGTTTTCAATTTCTCCGCGACCACAGCCCATGAGCTTGCTTTTAGTCCGCTACCCTCCCGGCCATTGCTTGTTAATTCTTGTATACATGCTTCCAAAAAAGTTTTATCCACCAATTCTGACTTCCAGCTAACCCTAATTCTTTTATCTGTCATGTCTATTGTAAAAAGAAAAAAAAAATCTAAGCATCCACATAACACACATTTACAAATAGTTAACACTATTTGCTTGATGTCAATAAGATAAAACATATATTTTTTTGTTTAACTGAAAGATAATACAACTTGAAGACAATACTTGGGAGATATCATATACACACAGTACATAACCTGAAGACAAGATCTCATATATCAGTTTGGTAATACACATATACCTATGTAACAAATTCTAATCATTGTCTTGAGCATTTTGATCTTACACACATATGCACATAAACATATCATATACACACAGTACACAATTCATTCAATTTAACAACTATATAAGGGGTTGTGATTTCACACATTAGTTCATACAGATTTCATACACAAGCAATTCATTCCTTCATATAGATAAAATCAGATTTCATAACCAAAAACACATTATAAATTGATTTCATGCTAACTCTTCGTTCTAATTGAATCCAAGAATAATGAAAGAAGTAATTTCAAACCCTAATTTCAGAATGAAATCATCAATTTGACAGCAAACATGAAGGGTTTTGTGATTTCAGGAAAAAAACGAAGAAACGTTACCTGCAGTCGATCTCCTCACCGGGGTTGTGTCTTCGTCGCCGGAGCTGTGTCGTCGTCGGCGCAGGAGGTGAAGTGGCCGGAAGTTGGAGGAGAAATTGTTGTGTCGTCGTGGCGCAGGAGCTGTTGCAGCTTGTCGTCGAGCTGAATATTGAAGGAAGAGGAAGAATGAGCGGCGATTTGTGTTAGGGCGCAGGAGAAGAAAATTGCATCGGTCAGCCTCTTTTTTTTTTGGACCAAGTCAGCCCCTTGGTCATTGATTGCTTACCGAGTCAGCCACAATGGAGGCCCATCAAACAGTCTGACTACTGACTGGGTCAACAATTAGCTCTGACCAAACTGGGTAAGTGCAAATCAAACGACCTCGTAGGTTAAGCTGGAAAAAATAATTTAATAGGGAAATATATTTTTTAGTTCGTACACATTTAATCATTAACTAGGTGGGAAACTCCCGCGTTGCGTGGGTCGGATGCGACAGGTCTTTCAGTAAAATTGAAATATGAACAAAATAACTTTACATTTTAAGAATGATTTTTAAAAAAATTAAATTCCTATTTTTACATATTCATTTTCACTATAGGATGTAAAAAGTTTGTTTTTTTATATATTTGTTTTAAAAAACAAAAATTACACTTTAAGACGGATTTGAACACAAAATGACCAGGAAAACAGAACTATTCCCAACACGTGTATGCACAAAATATGGATACTGGCATAAAATGGCCTAAAGACGGATTTGAACACAAACACATAAACATAGGACTATTATTGCCAAAAGACACATAAGTTTACTATTCCTAAAAAATATCCTCCTTTAATATATATATATATATATATATATATATATATATATATATATATATATATATATATATATATATATATAAAGAATGTCATTGTACACATATAGTCTTTATAACTGGTTTTTTCATATTTCGCTCATTGCCTTTTATATGGGACAATTATTAAAAAGATGTTCTCATATGTTGCTTGTTTCTCACTTATATCAGTAACATAATTCATAAATCGGTCAAATAATGTTGGGTCCTAGTTTCTCTAAGTAGAAGATGCCATCGACTTCAATTTCATTTGTCTCCATAGAAAACAAGATTTACTTGTGATTGTTTCCTCCGATTTGAATTTACATTTCCAAAACAAAAGAACATACTGACAAAAAATTTAGAGTCTTTCCTTATATATACGTCGTATGACTAACAAAATGAAAAATATATTATTTTATTAAGTCATTTTCCTTTTCTTATGGCCAAAACCATTTCCAATGGACATGTAAAACATAAATACCGATAAGAATAGTCCAATAAATTTCTATATTCAACATTAATTGTGTTAATGAATAGTAAGTAAACATTTTAGTGATGCACTAGATGGCCTTCATTTATACGTTAATAATATAATAATAGTTAACATGGTTAAATAAATCTTAAAATGAAAGGAATATATTATTTATTATTAAAATGTTTTTTTTTTGTGTGTGATCGGAATAAGAACTACATCTAGTGTTACAAAATTCATTATTATAGTGGTTTGGGTATATTGTGATTGGAATTGGTCTAAAGAACAAATATTTTGTAAATATACGAGAGTTGTAAGTAGGGGTCCAGACGAGCCGATTTGAGCCCGAGTCTGATCAGGCTCGCCTCGAGCTCGTTTATGTTATATGGGGCTTAAGCTCGAGCTCAGATCAATTCGAGCGTTATTATACTAAGTTCGGTTCGAGCTCGTAAGGAATTATACAAGCTTGGCTCGAGCTCGAGCTCAGCTCGTGTTTTGTCTAACATGCCTAAATAAGCTTAAGCTTGGTTCGAGCTCGTTAAGAAGCTTGTTTACTATTCTAAATCCCTAATTCCCCAAATATGTTTTTTATTTTAATCTATAAAATAATAATAAATTATATTATATATAGACTCGTTTAGGCTCGCGAGCTTAATCAATCTTAGTGACATCTAGGGGCAGACATAGGATTCCATAGTAGTTGTTGTCGGTGGCATATTTTTTTACGTAGTGGCACAATAGTTGGAAAAAACGAAAAATTCAAAAAAATTTATACTACCTCCAAAATAACAGGGGTCATCAGTGCCACTATGGTGCGTGGAAACGCCCTTGGACATAGGCTCGAGCTCGAGCTTGTTTAATAAACAAGCTTACTATTATGCTCGAGCTCGGCTCGGACTCATTTAAAATCAGTTTCGAGTCAAACTTTTAACGAGTCGGTCCCGAATAGTTCATGAGTAGTTTGACTCATTTACACCTCTAGTCGTAGGTCACGCTTTGTATCAAGAGTTTAATCAGTCTATTTGTGATATACTATGTATTTTTAAGTTTAAGTTTTACACTTTGTCATATATCTTTTTTATGTTGGTGGAAAACACATAATGAATGCATTTGGGTTACGTTATATTAAGATAAAGAGGCCAGACAAAAATATATAACATTCATAGCATGAACAAAAGATGTAAAAAGTAGTAAAAAATAGTTTTATAAAATCAAATTCTTAAAAAATAAAGTTTTATAAGAAGATTCACTCAAAAAAAAAGGAAATTTAAGTTTAAAACAAAGTGAAAGTTGAACCTATGTGAAAACAAAACGAGGAAAATTTGTAGAAACTACTTGTACAAAATTTTGAGAAAAAAAAATTCCAATATTGAAAGTTTGTTTAGGTGGTGTTTGTTTTTTCGAAACGAAAATGTCTTAAGTCTGCGGACCACCTCTGCAATCCTCTGTAGCAGAAGAGGTGGAATAAAAGGCTGCAGCATTTAATAAAAAATATGTTTGTTTTTTAACGTCTGCAGACTGCTGCAGTAAGTTAAAGTAAGGCGCGAAGAGGTTTGAAGCAGTTGGTTTAGTGTTGCGCCACGCAGCACACGCGCAACATTTTTAAGTCAGAAGTCTTCAGAAAAACAAACAGCTGCGAAGGGCCAAGTGTTGCGTGTGTTCTGCGCGGCGCAGCAATAAGTGGTTTGAAGTGGTTTTTTTAAAAAAACAAACACCTTAGATTTGTTAAACACCCATTAAATTTTACTATAACTTGATGTGTCCTTATCAATAGGACCAACATTTTGGTAAATTTAATATAGTTGATTTTGTCAAACACCCATTGAAAGTTTGTTTAGATTTATTAAAACACCCATTAAACTCACATGAGCCGATCAAAAACTATTGCGTAAGCTTTGGGGGTAAGATTTTGATGTAAGCCTACTAGTCTCAGTTATTACTTGATCTTTTGAGGGTGGCGGTAATAGAGGTGTGAGAAGGAAAACACCATTGCAACACATGATGACCACCCATACGGCCATACCAAAGTAACAAACACATGACCATTTCTGTAATTTACTCTAAAAGTTAATAGTATATAATCACATTAAACAATTTGATTTAATTATAAAGTTAAAATATATTGATTAAAGATTGTAGATGTTTAGTAACGTTAAATTAGTTATTTTACTATTAAATTAAAATAATATATTACACACCGACTCACTTCAACATCGTACCATAATTTGCAATAAAATTGTTATCACAACAAAACTTGTATTTTGAAAGTAAACATACCTCATGATACGCCACAAGCACTACCATGTAACTCAAACACCAAACATGGTTTCTTGTAAAACCAAAAAGTGAACTTTATTATCACGACAGAAGGATTTTAACCATTTCATTTTCACCAATTCACAAATTCCACTAGTATTCAATGAAAGGACGTTCTTTTCTTTTAAACAAAGGAACTACACACACCATCAATAACTACATCTAACTCACGTTCATATCAAAAACCGCATAATGTTTTCTTTAATTCATTTGCCGAAGACCCAACTGTAAAAACGACCCCTCTCCTTTGCATCTTGCTAAAAGGCTACAGCAAAATTGTTTCAACACCAAATCCTCACATACTAGTGATTAGTTATGGAAACGTTTTCAACACCATAAACTTTTAAATATCTCGACATATTCAACATAAAACTATGAGTTTAATAACTTAAGTATCAAAAATAAAAAACAAGAAATGTATAAAGTGCATTAAGAATCATACTACATGAATAATAGAATATTATACATCAAAGTTTTTCCTTAAAATGATAAAAGTAAAAACACAAATGCCTGCAATTGCTCAAAATACCAAACAATGTTCTTGTACACACTTTAGAAACCACATCTAAATTACAACGAAAAACAGCTTTAAAATATTTCAATCACCTAGATGCTGTCTGGAAATTTGGCCTCATAGTTTTGTGGCACCTTTATCAAAGATTATAAACATTTGGTTAGTAATGGGCTTTAATACCCATAATAGAAACACACTTACAATTTTATCTATAATAGCAACGAACTTGCATTTCATTAATGATAATAGCAAATATATAACCTGAAACTTGTAAAATACTTGGTGTTTCTGTTTCATGTCACAATTATATTATTATACTTGATATAAATGTATCAATTTTGTTGCTAATATGTGTAACAAAACAAAACTAAGTTATGTGTACAAGGTACATTATTGAGCCAAAATGGTTGAAATTTTTTTGACAAGTTGAATAGATTGGATAAAAAAAAAGCGTAGCTTGTTTGTATAAATAAGTATGTTATGTTTTTCTTTATTTTTGTATTTAGCAGTAATATCAAAAGCAGGAAAATGGGAAAATGTTTTTTTAAGTGTTGAAAAGAAGTATAATATGGTTTAATCATTACAAAAAAAAAATACTTGAGAGGTTAAAAATCAAGAAAAGTACATCTAATATAAATATTATAGGTGTGTTTTTTTCTGTATTTTAGCCTTGATTGAAAAATAAAAAAAAATAAAAAAAGGAGAGTGATAAGTGGAGAAAATGAAATACCATAAATGTAGCAGTGATCATCTTTCCAGCAAACCATCTTCCATGAAGAGCTTGCTGAGCAGCTACAGCAGATTGACTATTCTCAAAACGTAAATACACAAATCCAGCACTCTCCCTGTACATGTTCATCAATAACACCAATCAACAGAAGTATTAGATGATGATGATAATGATGATGATGATGATAAGAAAACACAATCATCTTCAGTTTTATTAGGCATGCATAAGAAAAAGAAGGGTTAAATGCAAGAAATAGTAATGTACTTTCATTGGTTTGTTATAGCAAAGTCATCTTAATACAATGCTATGAATAGGTAGACTTTGCAAACTATACGATACAGATTCAAAATTGTTGGGCTTTGATATAAATAAACTAGAAATATTACATGTGCATTCTAGAAGGGGCAGAAGGGCAAAAATGGAAAGTGGCTAGAAAGTTAGTTAGAGAGACAGAGAGAGAGAGTAGAATAAAGAGGGAAGAGCAACTTCATTTTGGGGATGTCGATTAGTATTGTTCAATGTTCTTGGCTTTAGCATTTAGCTAGTGAGAGAGGGAGATTCCCTGGGATTGTTTGAGGGTCTTGCTTCATTCAATATAGTTTGTAATTCATTTCATTAGATTCAATGATATCATCTTCTTCTTCTCTAATTCTTCCTGTTTCTCTTTAGTTTCATTATCTATTGATTTCTGTTTCTCATCACTATAATATCCTAACAAGAAATAAATTGAAAGTAGAATGCTACAACTGAGTAGAGATGCCTTAAGACAAAAAAAAATAGTGAAAGTACATTGCTATTTGTTGCATTTAGCAGTAAAGACTAACAAGAAACTTACTTCTCGACATAAATATGTCTTAGCTTTCCGTATTTTGCGCATTCAGATTGAACGTCATCCTTGATATCAAGATCAAAATCTGGCTCATCCTGAAAATAAACAGAAAACCATTAAATTTTTATCATTATATATTAATATAATATATATTATGGTTAAAATTAAAATACCTCTAACTCAGGATCAAACATGTTTTTCAGCAACAGACATTCACTGGGGATACCAATGCTCTCTATGGGTGGAACAGGAACAGGTGGGAGTGGGAGTTGGAGTGGCACAGCACCAGGCATCGATGCAAGCCCAGAAAAAGGAACGCCAGCTGGCGCTAGGCCTGTGCTATTATTGGTCGGGATGCCAAGTGCACTGTACATATGTATACATGAGTGTTAAGTGACAGAAACAGCAATGTACTTCGAAACTCTATACATTAAAAGTAAAATGTTATGATTGGGTGGATTTTTCAAAATGCTCAAAAAAAAAGTGAAAGTAGCATGTTTTAATAGAAAGAAATGAAAGTAGGATGTTGTAATAAACAAATAAATAAAGTACATTTTCATTGCTATATAGGGTAGATTTTGTAGAGGTAAAATGTTCCAATAAGAAAATTAACAGAAACTATAATTAAGTAGATTTTAAAAAGTACTGTCTTAATGGAAGTAGCATGTTATAATACACAAATAAGTGAAAGTAAGTTGTTATTTCTTGCAATTATCCTGATATATAACATAAAGTTACCTTGTTGTGTTTCCACTACGATCCAACTTCTGCATGAGAAGTGCTCGAGAACGTGCATTCAAAGACTGAAAACAAATGGATACAAGTTGAAAAGATAAAAAGGACCTGATAATCATATTTAAAAACCATATGAGTAAACATAACTGTTTGTGAAAATCCGTGATATAAACAATTTCTTTATTAATAAAAAAATGTTGTTTATGAGATCCAGTAAGGCAAAGAAGGGGTGCTAATACTAGTACTAACCAGGCCACCTCCTTCGTCATCATCGAAATCACCAGGATTTACACCCATTTCTTGCATTCCAGATTGATCAGTAATGGCAGATACCTGTAAATTAGTAGATTATTAATAGTGTTTGAAACATTTTTAGAGAAAATGACAGCAGATTTGGAGGAATGTATTGAAAAAATTATTCAAGGCAAACTTGTAAAAAGTTAACACTTTTCTGCTAAGGTGTTCTTTCTGCATTAAGTCGGAAAGAAACATCTACATATAGCTTACACGATTAAGTGCATGCTTCTTTTTGACTTGATAGACTTAATATTTGTTTTTTAACTTGTTAAATAGTGTGTCAAATTTAAACTGTTATTGATATTATATCCAACTTAAGTTACTAATCATGTTGTGATAATAAAATAATTGCAATTGTATATCATTATTTATATCAAATAACCAGCCATTTACAATTTCAGTATGTAAAAGTTCTTGATTAAACAGTCAGTTCTTGTTCAGCATCACTTCCAAACAGAAAGGGTAAAATGGTCATTCACTAACATCCAGACGATTAATCTTAAAAAATTTGTACCTTCATCATTCGACCTGCAATCTCCAATTGTCCATTTAAACTCTGTGCAGCTCTAGCATCTTCAAGGCGTGCAAACTGAATAGCAACACAAAAAAGTCTTGTTCTTATTAATCCCTTTAAATCACTAAAAAAACAGCATCTAAAATCTATATACATGGTTAAAGTAAACTCACCTGAATGAAACCAAAACCTTTACAATTTCCAGTCTCATCAGTAGGCAATTGCACCAGCTCTACAACACCAAACGATTCAAACACCTGACAAGTAAACAAAGCTAGATTATTATAAACACATTTAAAAAGGTCAACTTTACATCTTGTAATATTTGAAATTTCTAAAAAAACAATTAAGAAACCTGGCGAAGTTGATCTTCTTTCATATTGTAATGAAGATTGCCAACATACAATTTTCTAGCCCCTCCTGCATATGCTGCACCACCTGCAACTCCAGCAGCTGTTGCAGTGGACTGTACAAGATTCTTTTCAGCTTCTGATGGTTTGACCATGACCGGTTGACCAAGAAGAGGTTGACCAGATAGTGCTATTGCCATAGGGACAGACATTGCATCATAAAACTCAATGTACCTGAAATTGTAAAAAGTATAATATAACGTTTCCTGAAAGAATTGAGAAAGTGGACAAAGGGTACTATTGTAATTTGTAAAGCAGAAAACCATACCCAACCCCCTTTGAGCGCCTTGAGTTTCGGTCCATAATAAGACGTACATCTCGAACCTGAAATCACAAATTATCGTATTACAGTTGCTGCATTTTCAAAATTTTCACATTTAGACATTGTGTTTCGAAATTTTTATATGCTTTCTTATTCTTATTAGGGCATTATACTTTGACAAATCTACCCAATTATAGCAGTGAATATAGTTTTGTATTAAAATGACATTGTCGTAACTGGTTAGATTTTTCAAAATACAATGTTTTGATAGGAGGAAATGAACACAGAATGCTATAATAAGAAAATCAATTAAAGTACATTGCTATTTCTTGCAATTTAACTTAATATAAAAGGAAACCAAGTATCAAAAAAAGAAAGAGAAGAGATTCTAGAATCGACCTTGCCAGCCCTTGAGAAGAACTCATAAACATCTCTTTCATCAGCCTTGAGAGATATCTGTATTTTTAGTAGAATGCGAAATGAACCACATAAGAAGTGAAGTTAGGGGGCAAAACAGTCATTTAATATGATCAAATAAGAGTCATGTTATATTACCTGATATGCAAAGACAGTGCGCTGATCTCTTTCAGGATCAACCTCCGGCTCTACTGCTCCTTCCTTTTTGTCTTTATATCGCCTGAAAAAGAACATTTCAAATTCATCCTTAATAAATTATTTGCAAGCATTTATAATGAAAGAACTATTCTTCAATTTGTGTAAACCACATATTAAGTTCTTTGTTTGCATATTCAAAAGCAACCTGGAGAAGAAAGTAATAGTTAAACGCAACAGAATAGGCATACACCACTATGTAACTCAATTCGATTTTGAGGTGACAATAAAAGATAGGTTTTGTACCTTTTCTAATGAACCTAAGCTTACTTGATTGAACATCAGTGGATATAAGGGTGACATGATAATATTAGTGTTTGAACCTGCTAACAGCTTTCATTTCATGATTAGACATTTCCAAAGGGCAGCAAGAGACTTGCATTCACAGTAATACATAAAATATAAAACTAATGCCACATAGGGTATCCTAATATCCATACAACAACAATCAAAGAACAACTGGTATGAAGTATATTATGATTTGAAGCCCAAATGGAGATACATGAAATTTTTTAAGCATAAAATAACACCTTCATAACTTACAAAAATGAAGCAACAATAGTGTTTGGGATCTATGGTGTTGATAACCATTTGGTTCATAGAATCTACTTGGAAGGAATGGAATATGTCAAAGGAATTAGAATCTAAAAGAATTGGAATTCATCAAGTGGTTGGTTGGATGAAAATGGAATGGAATTCAATCACAATCCTTTGTTATTTTCTTTTTAATTTGTAAATCAATCAAGGAAACTGGAATGTAAATTATATTAAAGGAAGAATGTGTTTGCATTTTTGATGGGTTTGTGAGGAAATTTTGGTTTTGGTCATTTAATGAAAAAAAAAATAGAACTCAATCCCTACCAACCACCCCATGAAATGACAAAACCTCTCAAACTTGGACTTGTGAAGAAATATCCTGGAATATAATTCCCTTGGTTTAGCAAACAGAAAACCCACAATGGAATTCAAGATTCCAATTCCTTCAGTTTCCCATTGAATCTATGAACCAAACACACCCTAAACTACTAATAGACTCGTGTTGCTAAATACTGTAACTGTAACTCATTTTATTTATGTGATTCTAGGACAGGAAATATAGGATTAAATAACCAAATCTATAGCACCTATGATTCGTTCACATATATAAAAACAAACTGTTAAAGAAAACAATGGAATGGGGAAAGAAAAAAGAGGAAAACAAATCTTTCATGGTCCTGACAACATGGACAATCAGTAACAAAATGCACAGGCAAGTCAAGGCAAAACTTAGATAAAGAAAGATGAAGTGGCACGTGAGCTATTGGTGGTATTAGACCTGAAATGTAATAATAATTATTATATGTAGTATATATATAACACATGGCAATATAATATCCTGCAAAAAAAATGGCTCTTGTAGACAAGTGAACTGATATCCAAAAGCAAAGCCTCTGTAAAGCAAATCCCACTACTCCCATAACAGCATTTCTGCAACAGAACAGATACGAATAAGATGATGCTACTGGAAAGGTGGAGGATAATGAAAATCATAACATGACATCATCATCACCCTGCCAAAAGGCCCCACCAACTTCAAAGTTCAAACCCCCAATCTTGCAATTTCAATCTTTTATACCGATTTGTAAAAGCCTAAACCCGAGTCCATGAGTCTGGCTTAGAACCCAGAATGACCATCTGAGGATTGCTCTACCACATCTGCGAGTTCCCAGAATCTAGGGTTTAATATTCTATTCTCAAAACATATGTTCAATATTCATAATCTATGTTTCCACTAGCAGAAACACACCATTAAGCAACCCACGAATGCACGTACAAGGAAATAAAGATTCCCTTCCCGAACAACAAAAGAAGCTGCAATTAAAATAGGGAGGAATATTGCTAATATTGAACTAATCATCATGTCTCAACTTAAGGAGGTTAGAAGAGAAGCAAGGGTAAACAGGTAAATAGTGAAAGCAGATACTTGCCACAAAGCATAAAGCACATACTACCAATACAAGCAGAAAGTAAAGAGAGAACAAGAACATAAAAAAAATACCTGCTTTCACGATCAGGTTCTCTAATTTCCCTTTCTTTTTCTTTTTCTTTTTCTCTTTCTTTATCTTTAACCTCTCTATCACGGCTCTTTTCCCTGTCCCTTTCACTCCCGTGTCTTTCTGATCTGCTTCCACTTCGATGTGGTCTTTCATGTTCTTTCTCTTTCTCTTGATCTCTCTCTTCCCTTTCTTTCTCAGGCTCACGCCCATGTTCCCTTTTTACCCTCACTCTGTCCCTCTCCCTATCCCTATCGCCACCTCTGTCTCTTTCTCTTTCTCTTTCTCTATCTTTATCTCTACCCTTTCCATTTCTGTCCTCCCTGCTCCTATCTTTATCCCTATCTCTGTCTCTTGTTTCACGGGTACCCCTTTGTTTGTCTCTATCACTCCTATCCCCATCTTTTGGAGATGAACGATGGTGAGAAGAGCCTCTTTCTTTCTCACGTTCACGTGAATCTTCACCTGATTTTGCACGTTTTGACCTACGATCATCACTGCTTTTCTCACTTCTATGCCTAGAGCTTCGGCTTCGTTCTTTATCTTCATTTTTACCAGTTTCTTCACCACCATTAGCTCTTTGATCTGACTTTGGTGGTTCGGGATTTTCCACCATTTTTTCCAAGTAATCATACTCATCAAAATCCATTGTAAAGTCAGCTAATAGGTCCCAAAACTGCATGGAAAAGAAACCCATAAGGACATAGCACATTTAAGATCTTCCGATTACAAACGGGGTTCTTAAAATTAGTATTATAAGGGGATTGTCACCTTAAGATGGTTAAAAGCAATTTCAGTAAACTAAGGTTGTTCAAGAACTTTTGTCATTACTATTTGTAGTTTCTTGTAATTGCAGTTTCTAGTAATCCATAAGTTGAATACTAAACTTTCCAGAGATAAAAACAATCGCTAATAAGAGCCTAAAAACAATCTGACAGCCTTCTTTGGACAACTCCAACTCCATTTTTGTTAAAATTAAGTAAGCCAACATTAATTTAAGAAACTGAACTTCTAACTTCTAAGAGATTATAGCTCATCAGTTTATGTTACACTGTTTTATCAATTTAGGCACTTACAGGTTTATGCATTAATTAAACAAATTGCTTACATGAACTGGTCCAAAAATCAGTAAAAAGTGAAACACGGAGGTATATATATGTTGTATAAATGCACTTCGTTGCATAAATTGATAAGTCACTGATTAACCCTATTCTGTTATTTGTAGTGGTTATTTCAAGGGGTTAATCTAAAAATAACTGTCGCTCACAAATTAACGTTGATTCCAACTTTGAAGTCAAAAATGTTCATTTCAACCTGACACATCCAATACTATCTATTCATATTAATTCAAAACAAATTAATAACTATACAATCAAACTTCTTAGTTAGCAAAAAACAATTCTAAGCACCAGAAGCAGATATAACACAGTGTTTAATCACAAACCACATAGATACCATCACATTTCTCAGCGTTGCGAATTTCAATGCGGATAAATTCGATTTTGCTTAACCCTAAATTAAGTGAACATCTAAGAGTGGTCATAAATAAACATTGAAGCAATCAACATATGCCAAAATTAGGTCTGTGGATGGAATTTCGGTAATTTTAGGTGTACCTGAGCAACGTATTGACGACCGCCGTAGAGAAGAGGTGACTGCGGATTGAAACCTTCTGGTTGTTGGAAAGAGTGGAAGTGTTTTCTCGAAGGCCGACACTCCGAAAAAAATCGCTGCGATTTTAACAGCATTCTCCCGTAGGTGGGCCGGTCTGAACGGTATGTAATATTAGACTGGGCCCAATTGACTCAAAATCTAGGCAAGAGTAGAGTACACTGTAAACTGTAAAGGGGCAAATTGGTCTGTTTTCTGGCCCAACCATTTTTATCCAAACCGGTTCGGACCATGTTTATCTTTTTGAACATGCTGATTGGTTGAGTTCTTGAGGATAGCGTCTATGGACCAGATACAAATACGGGTTTTATGCCCGATTGCACCGGTCAAGAAACCTTGACACATGCAAGCCTATATCACTAGTAGATGTATATTTTCAACAACAATTTGACAGATATTATCAAAGACACATTTCAACGAAGATATGAAGAACTTAGTCGGTCTATCTAAGAATAGATGTTATAAAAATGTGGGAGTGACCCATTTGCTAAAATCCAAATTGCAAAAAGTTTTTTTTTAATCTAGAAGGTGGGTGGCATAAATGTGTTATGTATGTTATGTTATACCCGACTTACGGTATTCGTATATTGGCATATCAGCACTTTAAATAAATCTACGATCCTGTGTCCAGACATCTTTCCAGTTTCAAACAGATATTTTTTGTTGAATAGGTCGGAAAGATTGTTTGATTTGCACAAAAAATTGGTTTTTCCTGATAAGATATGTTTTTCTCACAAAGCCCCAAACCATATTATTCTAGCTTAATGAGTCAAAAAGACAATCGTGCCTCAAACCTCGCATCTTTCTTTGTTCTCTTTGATGCTCTTCATCGGATATCATCGCCTCCTCACCAAGCTCCCTACTTCGTCACTGGCCAGCCTCCCCCGTCGGAGCACCACTATAGCCACCAACTCTGCCCACAGGAAATCATCTCATGTCTTTTTTTATGATTTGTTTTCTTCTGATTAGAGGGTACCATACGTGAACCTTCATATGTTTCATATTATTTGTTTTCTTCAAGCCTTCTTGGTTGTTGATAAAGATGCATGGACTTGATCTTGCATCTTCGTTTGTTGTTAGGTTTCCAACTCTAGCTCTCTTTCCCTCTGCCTCCACCAAAGTGGAAAGAGTCTTGTGACTCGAGATACACGTGTGCTCCCGTATCTCCGTCCTCAACATGTCATGGTAGCGATCCATCATCATCTCCTCTAAAGTCGCATACAGAGGACAAACCATCACTCTCTCTAAACTTAACAGTGATCTCATTCACCGACTTTGAAGTCTGCTCACGTGCCAAAACCTCCTGTGTCAACTGCTAAACCTCAATTGTCGGCATTAACTCCCTCTTAAATCTGATAACAAAATATTCCCATTACATGGACTCGGCCGTATTTGGTTTGAGGTCCTGGACAACCTCACACCACCAATCCCTAGTTATGTCGCGCAAAATACATGTAGCAAAACTGACATTGGCCTCCATCGGACAGAAGCTGGTGCGAAAGGTACTCTTCACATTAGCAATCCAACGCATACTGATGATCGGCTCCCTACTCCAAAAGAAATGAAGAGCTCCACAAGCATCAAACTTGTTAAAAGTGGTTCTAACCCCCCATGACCAACCACCCACTAACTCGGCCCGCAAAAACCTCAGGCACTCGTCTATCACTGTGATCAACTCTTCCATAATAGTGATGATCAATCCAGGAAAATCCTCTCTAATGAACCTCGAAATCTGCAGGTATGATGTTGCGAACAACTTCTTCACTCAACTTTGAATCACTAACATGGAAGATCGTCATCCTAAATCTAAAAGATGACAAAAGCAAATCAAAACAATGCACAGTGCAAACCAACACTATGCATACCACCTACAAGTTCCTTAGTATTTCTAGAACACCTCCGACCCAAGTAAGGATCCAATGATTTCAATAATACGGGCCCAATACTACTTTTCTGTAACATCCCAAAATTCAAAGCAAAAAATTTCATTTTTAAATAAGTTATTATAAGACCATAAGTGTAAAAACATCCATAATAACCTCTCATGTCAAAACCAAAGTGCCAATATTCAATCATGTTATCATAGAATAATATCCGAGTGTAATCCCAAAGATCTCATGTGCGGAAAACATAGTGTAATGCGTTGCGACCAAGTCGACTCCTTTCCTTTGAAACGAAGTACCTGAAACCAAAATTGTAAACTGTAAGCACGAAGCTTAGTGAGTCTCCCATCATACCACATACAACATAATACCCTCGGTATCTTTCTGTTTGATTAGTGTCTAAGTCCATAACTATTTTGGTATGTACTTGACCCGGTGGTGCATGGTCCTTTTAGGTTGCCTTCACCAAAGCAACTTGATAGGATGAATTATGGAGAGAAAGGATTAATTATGATTTATTAATATATTATGAGAATACTATATTAAAGGAGAAATCATATTGTTTAATTAATATTAGTCAAGAATTAATAAGCATTCGGTTTGTGGCTAAAAGACATTAATTAAACTTAAGAGACTAGAACTGTCAATTGTGTGATAGTTGAATATTGGGCTAATGGACTTCATATTAGAGGGGTGGACGAATTCTATGGGAAACCCATTAAAAATCGTCCTAGGCCTCTAAGGAGGGAGTCTGTGGGTTGCTTAAGGCCTAAGCATCCAAATTAGGGTTTCCTTGTTAGATAACCTTAATAGCCTCACTATTTAAAGGACCCTTGAGACTCAAAAACGTGGTGAACTGATTCTTTAGGGTTTCCACACGTTTTGGGCAGCCTCCCCTCTCCTTATTCTTCATCCTCTTGCTCTTGGTGTTTGTGAACCATTAGAGGAGTGACACTTGTGACTCTAAGCATTCTAAAGTCATTACAAGGAGGATTTGAGATTGTTATTGCTACATAACAATCAAGGTAAGATCTAAAAAACCTTTCACATGTTAATATGATTAATTGTATGTTAGAACTAGGGTTAAAGTCTTGGATGATTTGCATGTACAATAGAGAAACCTAGATCCAAGCATTAGGGTTGCATGAGCACATAGGATGTTCTTATGACTAAAACCCATCAGTGGTATCAGAGACTTGATTGGTTTCTATTGTATTGATGCTTATTTGATCGAAGTTATCACTGAAAATCGAATTTTTTTCTTCTAAATGTTTGACTCGCCGAGTCACTTGGTGGACTCGCCGAGTCACTTGGTGGACTCGCTGAGTCAGTTGTACTCAACGAGTCCAGGTCCAGACTCGACGAGTCAAAGGGTCTGACAGCTAGTTTTCACGATTTTCTTCCTGTATTAGCTTTGGAAAATTACCATAAACATATTTTTGTAATAAAATCTGAATTTTATCAATATTTGGTGATTATCCTTACCAAAATAGAAGATAATTGTCAAAATTTAGATAATCATTTGTTTTATTAGATAAAGTTTGATTATTTGTAATTTAGATTTGCATTATCTTGTGAAAAAGTTTCAATTTTCCCCTTTTAGATTTTATAGTTTAAATTTAAACTCAAAAATTTTGTTTTTGAAATTTAAATAAGTTAAACCCTAATGTTTTGAAATGTTTCAAAACTTGCCCTCAAGTTTTAGAATTTAAAAGTTGATTAAAAGTTTAATTTAGAAATGTTAAATTCTAAAATCTTAGTATAGTTTTGAAAAGTTCAAATCACACCCTTATGGTTTTATTAATTAATTAAAGTGTATAATTAAAAGAGATTTAATAAATCCATAAAGTTTTGGTTTACAATTTAATTGAATTAAAAGTATAATTATTAAATTTGACCACCTAGTATTTTAAAAGTGTAAAATACACCCTATACTATATATAACATTAAAAGTCTAAATATTATATATATGTATGAGTAAAAGTCAGTCTTACCGTTAGTAGGCCTCATTCACGAAGTTGGTCTATAAGGGGTGTTTAAGGAAATTGCCTATAAAATGGCGATTGAATGGGTATCCACTCTTACCCACCGCACTCTTGACTAGTGGAGGGTCGTTAGCCGAACGGGTAGGATAGGACAGAAACCTTCCATTATAAGTATAATGAAGTACAAAAGTAACTAAATGCTTTTACAAAATTCTCAATCTTAGTTACTTTAGGCAAAAGTGAATTGATGCAGTTCCATGAAATTACACTTTGTACCCTTGCGAAGACGTTAGTGGAGCGTGTGTGGTTAACCAGCACACTAAATGGTTCTAAGCAAAGGTAGCAAAGGGTGACTTATTGTTTTTCATAGTTCGGTGGAGCGTGTGTGGTTAATCGACACATCGAATAGGTGACTGTAACATGTGGGGGCACCATGTAAGTTTGCATGGTTATTCACACCCGCTTTGTGATCCTCGGTATCCCAGTCACAAACTAGAGGGGCATATCGAGATTTAAACATGCCATTGAAATGTTCAATGAATCTCAAAAGATCTAGCAATTTTCAATAGATTTAAAACTTAAATTTCTTTTCGTTTTTCATGGTGGAAATTGGTAAATCGTCATTTACCTACCTTCAAATATTCTGCAACTAGATTAAGGCATCCCTTTTCTAGGTTGTAGTATATTGTGTTGGATCCTAACCTCGACGTTTCATTTGGGTGTCACATCGAGGATTCTAATCAACTAACTTGAATTTGTTTTCTCCCGTTTTATAGATGTCAAAGTATGACAATTATGGTATTCCAAAATCCCGTGGAACAAGCTTTCCACATGAAGATGATATTCCACGATTCGATCGAGGAACAAGAGATCATGCTTCACTTCCTCCACCTCCTCCAATTATTCTCCCTAACCCACAAGTTCAAAGGCTTGAAAAGTTCAAGCTCACTCAAGACCTTTTGGCAAGTAAACATGAAAAAGGAAAGTCGGTGTGTGCACACATCCTATAGATGAAGTCACACATTGATAGGTTAAGAATGTTGGGATCCATTGTCCGTGAGGAGCTGGCTGTTGACTGGGTTCTTCAGTCACTTCCTAACCCATATAGTGAGTTCGTAAGAAAGTATTATATGATAAATCACGACGAGACACATATAGATCTCACCTACATGCTTATTGCTGCTGAATCAGCAATGATTTGGCAAAGCGAAGTTGATTGGTGAATCTGCCTTCCAGACCTCTATGGATATAGGCAATGGCAACGAAAGACATGCCATGATCGAAAAGTTTGATCATAAGAGAAAGGCAAAGTCTGAAGTAGTTTCATGTGTTGTTCCAAAAGAGTCAATTTGCTTTTATTGCCAAGAGAATGGGCATTGGATACGAAGCTGCCCTATTTACCTAAGAGATCTAAGAGATGGGAGAGTCAAAACGTATGGCTCTGCTTTAGGTAAAATCCATTAACTAACTCTTTTAAGTTCCTATTCTAGATTCTTAATACATGATGTGATAAGATTACAATTGATGTTTTATAATCGAAGAAAAGGAGAGGAAGCTTAAGGGAAGAAGTGAGCGGAATCTAATCGTGAAGAAATGGATTTCGATCGCATTGCTTGAAGATTGGATTCTTGAGCTACTACTTACAGTTAGAAAAGATTGCTAAGAAATATGTATTAACATAGTTTTTCGATGAGTTGCATTGTAAGGACAAATTTTTCCGCAATAAAATAAAATTTTGTTTTATATTATTTATTTATCCTTACAATGGCATGCATGAAAAATTGATGTTTGAAGATTTCTATTATTAGCAATAATGGATTTGATTCTTAATTATGTTATTTGTGGAAAGGTCAAGAATTTACCAAATAGGGAAAGTTTCTCATCGCCCAAGTTTCAATTGGATAGAAACTTGGAATCATACAACAAGTAGTGCATGATGAATGAGAAGTTTCATATTTGGAAATTAGAGTAATTCGTTGACAAAGTGTCAAGTGAAGGACTAGGAGACCAAGTACACAAGGTTGTGTGTTGATCAAGTCCACCACAAGAGTGACAAAGATATTCGTCATGATTTAACAAAGGTTAGTGGATATGATTATACTTATAAGATTAAGTGTAATTCCGAGTTGATTTGAAAGAGTTTAAATCAATAGCATAAGGAATTAGAAGAATCAAGTAGGAAGAAAGATAAAAGTTTCTATGTTCTAAGAAGAAGGGAGAGTACCTTTTATTATGTTTTATGATAGGTCTTAATGATTAAGAACCATATCTCAATTGATCCTCTAAGTGAGTCTTAGTACAATTGTATGTCTGAGAAGAGGGATCAAGAATTGAAGAAATGGTTAAATCAAGAAATCAATCATACTTCCTTCCAAAACAAGTCTTAGAGTTAAGATTGTGACATTAAGTGACAAGTATTAAGAAGGTTTATAACATTCATCAAATGTAGAATTTGGAAAAAGGTTTTCTTATTCTTGCACATTTGAAATTAGTAAGTTGTGATGTCTTGGATTAGACAAAGACCAACGAGGACCAATTTTGTGAAGTGTTCTGTCTTGATAAAAGCTACAATAACTCTTGAATATTTGGTTGTCGAGAAATGTTTACTGACAAGAGAATCTTATATGTCAAGGAGTCAGTGGGAGTCTTAATGGTCTTGAAAGGGTTCAAGAACAAATCAAAATAAACCTTATCGAACATCACTAGCACACGACTTGAGGTTTACAACCTATCGTGTTAACACTATCTTGTTTCTGTACAGTTCCAATTGAGTTAATTATGCATGTGAGTTCTCATTTGAATGCATAAAAGGCAAGGACCTTGATCAATGAAAAGTACATTGATAAGAAAGGATGAGCTGCTTAACTACTTGGAAGACATGGTAGGCACTTGTGTTACTATAAGGCAAGAAATCAAGATTAAAAAAGTTCGGTCCATAAGAGTTTGGATTTGTTGCAAACTTTGGTTTTGACGAATTCGCATGGATAGGAACACATACACCATTAAAATCTAAGTGTCATAAGATTCCCTCCTTCATGAAAATGACTGTGAGGAAATGCTTTCACTAAGAGAGATTTTAAGAAGATAGTGATTATGAAAATTGGATTCTCGAATTCGATTATGGTTACGGTATCCCTTTCCATGATTCGAATTGTGAGATTTAGCAATTAGTCTAAATTGTTTAAGACACACATATGAACTATCTAAGGAAAAGGTGTATAAGTTTGAGAAGCTTAGATAAAGGATTATTAAAGCATTAGAAATATGAACTTAAGAAATTTAATAGGAATTGTTTTCTGGAAGTTAAGTTGTTTCTGAATACATGTCAAAGCTAGTGGGAGCATAAGAGTTATGCTTATGTGATAATAATCATCATAGTGGGAGCATAAATGTTGTGCTTGTATGATTATTATGGTAAGTATTGCAAGTTATCAATATTAATTATAGAAAACAAAAGTTATACTTTGCAAAGTCGTAAGGATTGAAAAGTTGTTTTGCTATAATTAAGGGAGAAAATATTATGCTTCATTTCAAATCTAAAGGCTTAGGTTGTGGAATGTTAATAATTTTAGTCAAGGATACATAGTGCGTTCTCAAATTTTGATTATGATTATGACATCCCTATTCATAGTTCGAATTGTGAGAACGTGACACATAAAATATTATGGCAAAAGATTGATAAAGTATCGTATCTTTATGTAAGACATTATGCATCGTGTCACATACGCTTCAGGTATAGGATTGATTGCAAATGTTATAATATTTGACCATTCTAAAATTTTCCAAATGTCTAGCGCATTTAGAGGGAAAAAGGACAAGAATCGGTTTTAACTAAGATAGTTAAACAACTATCAAAGGACGATCCAAAGTTCGCCGAGGATTGGTTGCTTGTGAGTAGTTGGAAGTATAGTATTGGATGGACCATATCGACATTATTATGAATAGATAAGATTCTATTAAGAATGAGTTGTCATATGGAAAATATGGAAATGGTTCCATATTGGGAGTTGGATATTGAGAGTCTATGTCTAGATTAGAAATTTTATGCAAAAAGATGTTCAAAGGAATGTACTTTGAGTGAGAGAAATCATGTATATGGAATTGTATTGTAACAATCTCAAATAGAGGACTTTGTAATTTCATTGGCAATAGTCATTGTGACTTTTGTGCTATGACATTACGAAAGGATCATTGCATAAAATGTTAGAATATAGCATATTCTATAAGTGGCAAGAATTTGATATTCTTTCACTTGTGAAAAGGATTAGGAGTTGTGAAATGAGTATGATTGGAAATGTGTTCATTTGATCTATTTCACAAAGTAAGAACCGTAGGTAAACATTGTGTGCATGCTAAGAGCATGGGACAAGTGTAGTAATAATTCAAGTAAGAAGTTGATTACCCGAAACAACAAATAATGAGTAATCAATATGGTGATAGATAAAAGGTGTTTTATTTATACTCAAAAGTTTGGGGCTATGTGGGATTAGTATTATTCTTGTGTTTCACTTTGCATGTTTTGACTTCCTGAATAATTTAATTGGTTCAGAACAGTTAAATTATTCGAACGGACCACAGCCGTTCATATGTTGGAAGTAGGTATGAATGAAGACTGTCGTGAATTGGTGTGTGGATTGTCTAAAGTGTATTAGACATAAGCAATTGTTTGTTGCAACATTCATGAGTGCTTATGAATATGATTTGAGCATTGGATTAAACCCACACTCACTTGGATCACTTCATGAATTGTATCACGAGTGATTGGTGAGATGATAACATCTTATATTCTTGAAACCGAGATGTGTGAGTTGTATCTTGCAAGTCGTTTGCACATTGATAATATGTAAACGCACCAATAACTTGGTGTTATAAAACATATTGTTGTGTGTAATTTGGTAAGTGGGTGCAAGCAAGCATTGAGTCAATGTTTATTCGTTCCTTTTATCCAAAGTATGAGAAATCATATTGTTTAATTAATATTAGTCAAGAATTAATAAGCATTCAATTTGTGGCTAAAAGACATTAATTAAACTTAAGGGACTAGAACTGTCAATTGTGTGATAGTTGAATATTGGGCTAATGGACTTCGTATTAGAGGGGTGGACGAATTCTATGGGAAACCCATTAGAAATCGTCCTAGGCCTCTAAGGAGGGAGTCTGTGGGTTGCTTAGGGCCTAAGCATCCAAATTAGGATTTCCTTGTTAGATAACCCTAATAGCCTCACTATTTAAAGGACCCTTGAGACTCAAAAACGTGGTGAACTGATTCTTTAGGGTTTCCACACGTTTTGGGTAGCCTCCCCTCTCCTTATTCTTCATCCTCTTGCTCTTGGTGTTTGTGAACCATTAGAGGAGTGACACTTGTGACTCTAAGCTTTCTAAAGTCATTACAAGGAGGATTTGAGATTGTTATTGCTACATAACAATCAAGGTAAGATCTAAAAAACCTTTCACAGGTTAATATGATTAATTGTATGCTAGAACTAGGGTTAAAGTCTTGGATGATTTTCATGTACAATAGAGAAACCTAGACCCAAGCATTAGGGTTGCATGAGCACATAGGATGTTCTTATGGCTAAAACCCATCACTTTCAACCGGTATCCGTCATCGGTATCTTTTAACCGGTAGCTGCCTTCGGTATCTTCCAACGGGTAACTATCATCGATATTTTTCAACCGGTATCTGCCTTCGGTATCTTTCAACCGGTAATTGGGGATTATTACACCCCCTACCACTATCACATAATATCATCACATAATCATAATCATACTGCTAGGCATGCATGGGTTCTGATGACCCCTTTGATGTCTTTCAACTGGTATCCGGGAACTACCTTCCCCCTACCCCTATCCACATATATAATAAAGCATCCTAGCACACATATAACAACATACCAGATAATTATCACAAATACCATAATCTAACCAAAAACTCCTACTAGTGGGTCAGCATTGTGGCCTTAGACCCACTTCTACTGGAAGGCAACTCACCTCGGAAAGCTGACTGCAAAAATCTTGGGTGAGGAATCTCTAACAGCTGCTCTAACGACTCCCCGACTAACAATCCCACAATAAAATTTGGTCAGAATCTGATAATCCTTTCTAAGGTAAATAACCATTTTACCCCTGATCAAAGTCAATGTCGGGTCAAAGTCAAAGTCTAGGTCAACTCTCAGTCGACTCAAATCGTCGAGTTACTTCCCAACTCGACAAGTTCCTGTACTAATCAAACTCGTGACCACCTCGTCGTCTTCCTCTGACCAGTCGACCGGAGACCACCATTCTTCCGACCAGGCGTATATCTTTCCCAGTTTGCTCCATTTTATGTTGTTCCTTTTCGATTTTGCTGTGAATTTTTCGATTTTGCTGTTTAAAGGAAATGGTTTCGTATGAATCATAGTAGTCGTATGAGCAGAAAAAAAAAGTTCACAACAAGTGTTCGATTATTTGCCAATAAGAGTGATGACTTGGTATAGGTTGTGTTAATTGATGGTATACTCGTATTGTACAATATTTGATGCATTTGTGGTGGTTAACTGATGCATAGTGATGAACAATACTATAATATTCATAGCCTTTAAAACAAATGAATCCTAACTATTGCATTGATCAATCCCACAAACTGAGTATCACCAGGTAAAGATAAATCCTCGATTAATAATATAAATCCTTCAAGTTTAACCGAAGGTCAAACTGGTCAAAAGCCAACGGTCAACGATCAACAAGTTAACGGTCACCACGACGTGGAACGCTCTTCGCCATGTCGTGTGCATATCTAAACCAAATAGTCGACATACAGGATACTACCACATCGTGGAAATGTCAGGACAATACAATCGTGAATTTGGACCTTGCCACGACGTGGGCCTTCCTTGGCCACGTCGTATAAACTAGCAGATTGTACCAAAACTCCATTAAGAGCTTAATCCTTACGGATCAAGGCTCAAAACCTCAAATCCACTTCTTCCCAATGATTTAATGGATAAAGTTTCAACTTTATCCATTAGGACCTTACCCCAAAGCAAGATCTACAACCCTAAGTCCATTAAGCACTTAATATGACCAAGACTTGAACATGGGACCAAGAACACTCAAGCTAAGACTCTGTTTTCTCCATTAATAGAAGTTCATGACCACAAGAGTCTCATAATAAGCTCTGGCATTTCTCCAAACTCCAAGAGCTCCCAAGAAGGGACTAAAACCACTCATTAAAGACCTTAAACATGGATCTTGAAAGAACAGGGTCAAGGTGCAAGCTTTTTACCTCCAAAGATCCAGAAACTTGAAGAAGATGATGGATCTAGACTTGCTATATGCTTCTTTGCACCAAGAAGGAGTTCCTTTCTTCACAAGCTTCACTAAGACAAGATGAACCACATCAAAATCAATCCATCATGCTCATAACCATGGAAGAGGGGCTAGGGTTTCATTTTAGAAGATGGAAGCTGAAGAGGATCCCCTAAAGTGGGAGTTAAGGTACTTAAGTATGGGAGAAACTGTAAAAATCCATGGGCTTGGGCTGCAAAGATCACCACGTTGTGGCCATTCTCTTGTTATGTCGTGGCGCTCACCTAAAGCACGTGTTCTTCATCTTTCATGCTGCGTGGTGACACTTCATGCGTCATGTTGTGGCATATGGTTTTCCTCAAAATCATACCTTAGACTTTTTTTTATATCATTCACTGATCTATTATGGGAAATGGGTGTTACATCATCATTGTGGGAGATTGAGGTTGGGAAGGTTAAGTTATCATTCACTGATCTATTCTGGGAAATGGATGTTACATCATCATTGTGGGGAGATTGAGGTTGGAAAGGTTAAGTTTGAACTTGTTGAAATTGGTTTGGTGTTTGGTAAGGGTTTAATTGTTGGTATAGTTGTTGGAAAAGAAGGTGATTGTGTAATTAGTGAGTTTGTTGGAAGGAGCATATGCATGAAACCTATTGGTGGTGATTTGAAATTTTGGTAATGGCGAAATGTTGTGTTGTGTGTGAATGCATCGGTAGGTGTGTTTGGATTTTGATCCATTTTAGGGATTGTAGTCCAGAGAGAGAAGTGAAAATATTGTGTTTTGTAGTATAAAGGTTGATTGGTATTTATAAGTATAATTTACAAGGTTTAAAAAAATGTTTTTTTTTGTTTTTTTTTTTGTTTTTTTTTTTTTTTGTTTCTAACAGAAGACCATTAGTTGTTTCTCTTTCATTTGTAACACAGTTACACAGGTTGTGGGAGTTGTTTGGAGCTAACTCATGCATGACTCGGTACACATAGCTCTCTTGGGCATTCCATATAGCCTAAGATGGAAAGTGGGTTGCGACTCTACTCTAATCTCTAATAGATTGTTTTTACTTTTCGCTTAGGTCTTGATTCATGAATGTGGAGTCTAATCTCTAATAAATTGTTTTTTCTTTTTGATTTGGTCTTGATTGATGAATGTTTGAGCTAAAGGGGTTTCAAGAGCATAAAGAAACTCATTAATAATGTCGGTATTTTATTTTAGAGAAATTAAATATCCTCCTACTTTTTGTTCCTAAAAATCTTCCTACCTAATTTCTCTTTATTTTATTCCTTTAATGGCTCATTCATTTGAAAATTCAAAGAGTATCATAAAGGAATAAAACATCACTACCAGTCCAGCCACTATATCCATAAAGAAATATGAAAACAAGCCGATTAAATCATATCCCCATTTTCACCATTATCCACTAGCAAAGGGTATAACCGTCACACTCGTATCAACCAACAAAATACATTGACATTGTAAACGAAATTGGCTGAAAGCCATTCAATACAAGAATGAGATAACCTCAACAAACTCAACTGCTAAGGGACAGATTTGCCCCCGATGAAAAAAGTCAGTCAATCAAGCCCAGATTATTATCAAATTTCCAACAAACTTATTTCAGGCTTTTGCAACAAAAAAGTAAAAGAAATAATTAACCCGTCAACGCAGACGCTCCAGAAATAATCTCAATCAGCTCAGTTGTGATAGATGCTTGACGAGTCCTGTTAAAATCACATCATAAATAATCAAAAGATAAGCATATATCAAAGTGTCAAAATTAGCAACCTATTTTCTTTTATTTGTGTATTACATCATTCATTCTAATTTCATCTTTTGGTGTGTGTGTGTGTGTGTGAGAGAGAGAGAGAGAGAGGGGACCTGTTGTATGTGAGAGTGAGACGATCAAGCATGTCACCAGCATTTCTGCTGGAACTGTCCATAGCAGACATACGAGCTCCTTGTTCACTACATGCATTCTCCAACACCGCGTTGAACATCACCTGATAACATTCCCAAAATATTCAAATTACCATTTTGCCCTTTGCCTATTAATTACAAAAACATATCATAACTAGCCCACAATACATAGGCCACAGCACTGTTCAATTTACATTGTGACCTTATAAAATACTTTCATTTCTTTATGTATAAAAAAGAAAACAAATAAATGTAAGAGTGAGAGGGAAGTTACGCATGAAAACTGGAACTCTGCAAGATTCTGAAGAACTTCTGACTTTGTTTCACCACCTTCGATTTCATAAGCATCCAAACTACCAATCTTTCCTCCAGCCTCGGATTCTCTTTCCACAATCTTCAAAAGAACAATACCCAAACATAAACATTTAATCAGACAAATTATCATTATTAATACAAGGATTGAAATAACATTATTTACCTCAGGAGACAACACAGTTGCAGTTGTAGGCAGAAATGAGACAACAGATTGGAATTTATTGAATACGATCCTCAAAGCATCAAACTCAACATTCTTCAAGATGTCATCTGCAAGTACAGATACCTGAAAAAAAGTATATATTTTTTTATATTCTATGTAAATAAAATGTATAGTTAACAAAAAAAAAAAGAGAAAACATACCTGGGTGTAGTTGAGAAAATTCTTTTGCAACTCAGTCATAATGAGTGAAATGTCTTTCTTAGAGTCACGGATGAGTTGGGCCTTTGCCTTTTCTCCCAAAATCACATATTTAGTTTCTGTGTCTGGACCTGAATAGATGCAAAAATAAATAAATAAATAAATAAAAGTCAAGCATGTGATGATATTGAGAGTTTAATCAAGTGAAAAGCTTCTGTTATGTATATATATTTACCAGCATTGACTTTGTAAAGAGCCCTGCTTATCTTCACTGATGTAGAATTAATACCACCACAAAGACCCTTGTCTGATGAGATTGTCACAATCACATTCTTCTTCACACTCACACCTGTCATAAAACAATAAAAAAAGAAAAATATAAATAAAATTTAATTCTATTTCATTTTCTACCATTCAGACAAGACTTAAATCTGTTAACCTATATATGCATGTTTCTTTTTTTACTTATTACAAAAAGAACGAGTTTTAATAAAGAAAGCAATTGTTTACTTTTGCCAAACATTTCCCAAGTGTGATATCATTTTCTTAAATATATTTTAAAAATCTTTTATACAAATAAAAACTATGTATGTGATTAAAAGATAAAAACATACTTGGGGTGTCACCAAGGAGAGCAGTAAAAGGTTGCCAAAGTCCACGAGAATTTTCAGCTCTAACTTGAATTGCTCTCAGCTTTGAAGCTGCAACCATCTTCATGGCCTTTGTAATCTTCTGGATATTCTTTACACTCTTCATGCGGTTTCTAACTGCACAAAATTAAGATTTACAACCATTAACACACCAAGATGATAGATATAATAATTTAAAAACTTTAAACACCACAAAATATTGAAACAAGAGCAAAATACAGAAAAAATACAACATACTTTCAACACTGTATCAATTTAGCCACTTTACTATTGTCTGCATGATTCTTATAATAATAGTTCAGTGGCTAAAGTCGTTAAAATGGAGAAAGTAAGTTATGCAATTTTTCTTAATCACTTCAAGAAAAAGTTAAGTGGCTGAATCGATAAAACAATGAAAGTATGAAAGTAAAAGTGTTTTTTCTGTATTCTGTTCTTTAAATATTGACAATATGTTAATTATGTGATTACCAATTTGAGTTGAAATGGAACGAACCCCAAGACCTACTTGCTCCCTGCAAACACCAGCCAATCATATAATAATCATTAATCAAATATTACAAAGGCACATAGCAAAATATACAGGCATAACAGCAGTTTACTTGATCCAGTAGTGTTATTTGTACAATATTAAATACATTATAAACCAAATTTTCTACTTTAATTAATACTAAAAACTGCTTGTATCACATTGATATAAAGGTCTTGTAACCAACAACTATTGATATCACATTCTTAGACTTAACAACCATCCACAATTAGATACATATAGTCATAACACTTAAGTTTTAACCAAATTAATGCAACAAGTTAAGAAATTAACAAGGAATATAATGTATTTAACAAATATAAAATTCACAATGATTGTTTGAATACTGAACAAATTGCACAGCTTTGTGTGTCACTTTTATGACAACTGCAACATCAAGATTGCCTCCACCATGAAAGGTCAAAGCACCTACATCACCACTTCTTTGTGCGTATTGATGTCTAATGAGTTATAGTATTTTTTTGTGTGCTATTTAATCCTTGAAAAGTAATATTGAATTAAAGTACCAAACTTTCTTTTCAGTTTTCAGAATATAGCCAATACATATTACTTGGAGTTTTAATGAAAAATATATCACTTTCCCACAAAAGAGAAGGATAAAATGTGTTTTTAACAGAAAAAAATTGTTGTTCTATGCATCTGTGTTTAGCTTTTTCATTTTCTTTGTTGTGGCACTTGCTTAAAGAGGTCCTGTAGTTTACAAAAGACGTTAAAAAGGGAAGAGAAATTTTGTTAATTCAGAGACAATAATATCCATATTTATATAAAAGACATTTCAAGAATCCAAATGAGGTATGAGCACACTGAAATGAAGCTGGATCCTAGAATACAGGACCTAACAGCATCATCAGGCTTCCTAGGTATATTGGATTCCACCTTCCTTAATTTGTAACTTCGTAAGGACTCTCCAACTTATATTACTAATGTAACTTTTAGACTGCTGTGCTGATTTTAGACACCAAAATCGCTACAAACTTAAGGGAAAACCAGACAAATACGTTAAAAATCATAACAATGTTACAAATACATTCGAAAATCCACATCAATTTCTAATCAGTGATAACATATGTTTGACTTTACCACAACCCTCCCGTCTACATCCGGGTGTAAGAATAAGGGAGAAATTGCGAACCAAGAACAAATAAACAGAATCTATAGTAATATAACACGATTCAAAAGAAATGATAATATCTAAATCGAACAGGCAGTTTTGCAGCGGAACATAAAACAACAAAAAAAAATCCAATCCAATTATGAACGAAACCGTAAAACCAACAAATACAGATTGAAACAAAATAAAAATATCTGCGAGATCAAGAAATGAAGACAGATCTTACTCGGTAGGAGCAAGAGTGGATCGAATCGCATTGATAGGGCTTGGAGAAGAAACAAGAGGACCGAAACGCCTCCCTTCTCTTCTCAGGGCAGCCATCGCCATTGGAGTTGGATTGTGTGTTGCTGAAAATCAACGAAGTTTGGTTGCTTATCGCACAGGCCGATCGATCTATGAATGTTAGGGTTCCGAGAGCTTTGAACTAGTGTGCGTTGTTGGTAATCGCAGCAAACGTTGATGTGGTCCGAAGCTCGTGTGAAAAGCACTGGATCCGATTCTTAAGGCCTACCATGCACAAATTTATATGTGGGCTTCGACTGGCCCAACCAGTAATCTCACAAACGCACACGAGGTTCACGTTAGCGCAACATATTTGTAGTTCCATAAATTGGAATTGAAAGTGAGAAAATAGGAAATCTATAAATTCCTTGAGGGTGCTTTGGATTGTTTATTAATAGGGTTTTGAGGATTGATTAATTAAAACATCCTATGTTTGAAAAAATACACAAAATCACAAAGTTTATCAATTTTTAGTGGTTTTGTCATGACATCCACTCTTTTTAGGGTTTATTTGGTTTAGTTTTTTTTTTTATCACAAAAGTGATTTTAAAAAAAATATTTATTAGTTTATGTCTTTTAGGAAAAACTATTTTTAAAGTGGTTGGATAAGAAAAGTTATTTTTTAGAAGTAAAATGATTAAAAACTAAATGTGCGTTTAGTTACGTAAAAATGAATCGTTTTCCGGAAAAAAAATTCAAGAAAAATAAGAATTTTGAAAACGCGTTTAATTCGTCTATGAATAACATTTTTACGGAATATGAATATAACATTTTCACGGAAAATGAAAATTTTCCGTTTTTTAAAATTATAAAGAAATTGGAATTTTTTGGAAAACCAATAATCATTATTTTCCACATTTTTTCTAATTCCAAATTTTTTCTAAAATATAAACACACGCCTACTCTCACCCCACCCAACCACCCACCCCACCCCCCACACAACACATAGACACCCCCTCCCCCCACAAACACACACACACACACACACAAAACTCACACAATCCCCCCTCCCCCCCCTCCACACACACACACACACAACCCGACATCCCTCCCTAGGGCTGTTCACTATTTGGATAAAACCGAATTATTCAATTGGACAATTTGGATCAGACTATTTGGTTTGGATGTTTGGATTTTCATATTGGTTTTTGAAAGACCCTCACTTTCGTATTTCTGAAAGACCCAAACTTTCATACTATTCCAACATTACTCTTAAGTTACCTCCTCAAAACATGTTACATGCATATTTATAAAACAATACTTTATATTGACAAAGTGATTACAAAGAATTTGATACAAACCGACTAAGTTTTATTACATTACATATCTACCCAAGAATCTGCTATTCATATACATATATGAACATTAAATACAGAGAAATAGTATTAACTATTCTAAATCTTTCAGCAGTATAAAAGTATACTGGATACTCATCACCTGCAATTGTTAAATATTGAGAGGGATAAGCGATAACGCTTAGTAAATTCAATAAATAGATACAATATAATCTTATGCCTTATATATACCAATATGACAGAAGCAAAGAGGAACAAGAACAACAATATCATATGCGTATCATATGTCAGACTTTCAATATCAACTCAAGATTTGATTCAAAGATATACAGTCAAACAGACTTAACAATATCAATACTTGATATGCATTAATAACGCTTCGGCTCAAATGACAATGAAGACAATCAATTTTCTGATTAAAACTTTGCTAGAATATACAGGCTTTCAGCCCTACATAGCCCTTTGAATACCGGAAGATACGTGTTAGGTAGGCTTTACATGGTCAAAGGCACGAAGCCGATACCAGAAGTTATACAAGCCATGAACTTTAATATTAATGTAGATATCAGGTATTCACGCCCTGTCTACCTTTCTGCCAATGCCATAAAATAGAGTCATTCACTTACGGGAGGACATGTTCTACATGGCCAGAGGCTACATATCAATACCACTATGAATCTGAGTTCTTAAACTGATCACATGGTCAGAGGTATAGCTTTGCTACCAAAATAGCAGAAAATATAACATAGGAAAGCATCTCTAAATAAGAACATGCTATTAAAATAGTGAATAAAAATTACACGAGAAAATAACCCGGAATAATATTACTGAAAAGCACATAGCATATATAACACATAACATACAATTGTTCCTATATATTGAACTCACATTGAAGTAACCGGGGGTTATAATATTAATTTGGGCAGTACTTCGGCTCCAAATATGACTTTCTGCGACGAAACCGGAATTTTCTTTGAAACCGGCCTTACACGGGCATAGTTTCGACTAAAAATATAATTTTCTTGGGATCTTCGGGGCGTCGGGACTTGCTTCGGGTGTCGGGATTGATACTGGGACTTCGGGGGGTTAAAAGTGGGTAAAAAGTATGAAAGAGGGTGAGAGAGATCAAGATTTGTAACCAAATTTCGGACAGCCTCGCGTCCTATTTATAGGAGTCCGAAGCTACTCTCTACGTGGGGCGTAGACTCCTAGTACACGGGGCGTACAAGGCGTAGCAGCAGCTCGGTTCCCGGGTCTCGGACGTGGCTCTACGTGGCGATCAAGCGAAGGTGGGCTATGTGGCTGACTCCGGATCGGATATGTGTGAGGTACGTTGGGCGTATCCTCGTGTACGTAGGGCGTACGACCTCGGATAAGATTTCGATTTTTCATTTATTTTTATTTAAAAACCTAAAAAAATCATATCTTTTGCGTACGAGCTCCTTTTTTGATGTTCTTTATATGCACACGTAGGTGATAATATACTCTATAACTTATATTTAGACTTCGTCGGCTAATTTTGAATTCATTTTTATTATTATATTTTAACGGGCCGGGACAGGAAAAGTCCGTTAAAAATTCATAATTTCTTTATCTGAAGTCCGTTTTTGTCAGAATTTTTACCGTTGTACTACTATTGACAAGACCTTTGATTCTTATTTAAGTTGTCTTGGCAAAATACCGTTCGATCTAAATTTCAAGTTTTTAGCTGTCTACTGCTACGCTGAAACTTGGAAAAATCATAACTTCCTCATACGAAGTCAGATTTTGGCATTCTTTTTATCAAACTTCTCGGTTTAACGAAGACTACAACTTTCATTTAGATTACTAAGGCTAAAAAGTAGTTTATCAAAAACTTACTTTTTACGTCATTCGATGTCGTGTCGGTTTTGTCGTGGATCTTCGATTGGTCATAACTTCTTCGTTATAACTCGGATTTCGATGAAGTTTTCGCCTAAATGATTCTAACAAGATTCTCTACAAATTTAAATAATAAAATTTCACTTATTTCAAATTTTATATTTTCGCTAAATTTCACTATTTGGCTTTTAACTGGAATCTCATAAGACTCCCAATATTTTATGAGTGATTCTAAACATAGTTTTACTTTATTTCTAGTAAAAACTATCTGTTAGAACTCAACACTCAATTTTATTCACTTTTAATAACTACATAACACGATTTCAGAACGTGTATGTTACAAATACCTCCTCCTTTTGAGGATTTCGCCCCCAAAATTACATCGATTAAAACAAATGGGGATATTTCTCTCTTATCTCATTCTTGTTCTCCCAAGTATAATTTGGGCCTCGATGGTGTTTCCACTTGACAAGCACTAACTCTACTTCTTTATTACGTAGATTAGTCGTTCTTTCATTTACGATCTCTTCTACTTAACTTATTATCTAGTTTCACCTCGGATAAATGAAACCGTCTCGTCATAAATGTTCAAACATTTATGAAAATAACTCACATGAAACAAATCATGTATACCTGACAAATCTTTAGGCAATCCCAAACGATATGCCTGTTTACCAATTTTTTGGATAATCTTGAAAAGTCCAACAAATCTAGGACTCGATCTCCTTTTGTTCCAAAATTTCATAATATCTTTCCACGGGGTTACCTTCAGTATCACCCTTTTGGAATTTTATCGATCGTCTCCTCCATTTCTACACAGGACTTTTGTTGATCATGGGCTGCTTTCATTCTTTCTCATACAATATGGTCGGGGTAAGATAAACCTCTAAGGGTGGGCAAGCTGGCAACTTAAATTTAAGCGAGTGCAGTCCAAAGAGATACACACCCAAAGGATATAAAATATCAATTCATTTTCAGTTCATACACAAACTAATATGATAAAAAAATTAAAATGCTAGATACGTTAAGATCAAACTGTAATAAACTAATAAAAGATAAAAAGAATAATTAAATTCCATTTCAACTACTAATAATAGATGTGTTAAAAAAAATAAAAACTAATTATATCAAAATTTAAATATAAAATGCTAGATACGTTAAGATCACTACATGATCATGTTATTCGATAGTTGGTGTAAAAAACAACATATATTTTGTAACTAAAAACCACTTACTTTTAAAACAATATAGCAATGTACTTTTATTTTAACCCAAATAATAACGTCTATCAAAAGGAAAAGGAAAATATACACCGAAAGGATACAATTTAACGAACGTCAAAATGAAACTAATTTCTGGCCGAAAACTAATTATCGGAAAGAGGCAAATTATCGCCGCTGCATCGCGCGGGTACACCACTAGTATATATATATATATATATATATATATATATATATATATATATATATATATATATATATATATATATATATTGTAACACCCCGTTTATTTATATAAATAAATAGACGAAATTAATGAACGAATCGTTGCCCTAAAATTTATAATTATATAGCAAGGTGTTGGTTTTGGGAAGCCAAATGCCATAAGTTGGATTACTCGGGGGTCAAAGTATAAATTCGAGATTTATTTGTAAATATTTTAGAAGACAGGGGGATGCTTGGTAACAATTACGACTTAATTTGTAAAGGAATTATGGAAGCAGGGTTCAAATGGTAAATATTGGATTAAATTCGAAAACAAAAGTGTGAGGAGGGGCTGAAGTTGGATTTTTGGATCAAAGTTTAGAGGAACACGGGATATACCCGGTAACCTCTTACCCCCATTGTTACATTACCTAAACCCTAACCCTCACATAACTTCCTTCAGCCGCCACCCTACTTGTAGCTCTTCTAGCCGCCGCCTCCTTGCCATGGAAGCTGGATTCAACCTCTACCAAATCGTTGGCGAAGCCGCTGCCAGCAACGAAGAGCAGCATAAAGACACCAGCAGCGAGCTGTCGCTACCCTCCTCCGGTGAAGCGAGCTGTGTTCGCCGCTGTGCAAGTCGAGTGCGAATTGGAAGCTCTCGGTAAGGATCGCTTCCACCCATTTATTCCTTTCCCTTTGTTCTTTTTGTGATTTGGTGTCGTTCATGTCGACAGGGATTACCGGTGGCCTTGGGTCACCATTTATGTGTTTTCCGGTCGTCACCTGCCGCCTAAAGTGGCTGAGTTGGGAGTATTTCGATGACCAGATCGTGTTTACGAGCATGTGTGTGTGTTTGCTCGTCTGGGGACCAAGAGAAACCACCACCACCACCGTACGGTGGTGGCTATCACCGCAATTGCCGCTGCTACTGCCGTTTTGGTGCTGTTGTCGCTGTCGTGAGCCACCAGGTGGGTGGCCGGGTCCTTTGAACAATCAGAATCATATACATGAGTGGTAGATGATGTTTGTTTGGCCGGAAAATTAAGTATAGCCACCACCACCGTAGGGTGGTGGCTGCCATCACGTGCCACCACCGGCCGCCACTAGGTTGTTGTCTATATGTATTTGTATTTATGTGTGTGTGTGATTATTGGAGTTTAGCATTGTAAAATGTAACTAGAAATAAGAATAATGGACAGAAACTCAAACCACCAACATGAGATGGTGGCTGCCGCCACCAGCCGCCGGGTTGGGTGGCGGTGTGCTTGTTTGTGTTTGGATGTCGTTTGGATGTTTGGACAAAGGGACTAAAACCCTAATTGGCCTAATAAACTCTAGTAGGCCCAATGAAACCCTAATGGGCCCACTAAAGCCCAAACATGTGACTAATGGGCCTAGTGAAACCCTAATAGGCCTAATGAACCTTTATTGACGAAAAGACCTATCTATTGGGCCTATTGGGCTAAGATGGGGTTGGAAACCCTAATTAGGGTTTAGAAAACCCTAATATTGGATTTATGGGCTTGGACTTGCCGGGACCCACATTTGGGCCATTGGAATGGAAGTGAGTATTAAGCCCAATCACGCCATATGATTTATTTAGAAAAGTGATGGACTTAATGGATTAGGTGAGAAACACTTAACCCTAATTGTCATTTCATATGAAACCCTAATTTCACTTGGGTTTATGGTTGGGCCTTTCTATTGGGCCTTGATGATTGGGTTATTAATGGGCCATCTAAGATCAAACAAATGGACTAGAATAATTAATGGGCTTTGTGGTAAGGCCCATATGAGGAGTTGGGCCCAATTTGGAAAATTGGGCCATAGATGGGCCATAGTTTTGGCGTTTATGATTATGTGATATTGGGCCATTAGTATGTTGAATGTTGGACTGGACTAAATGGTTGGGCCTTATGGTGAGACCTTATAAAGGTTTGGGCCCAATTTGGAAAATTAGGCCATGTGTTGGGCTTTGACCCATAGTTAACTTTTGGGCCTTTGGATTGGGCATTGGGCTTAAATCAAGCCAAGATAGGGGTAAAGCAGTCTTTTATCCAAACATGGACTTATGGACATGTGTTGGAACCTAATTCTTAATTGGGTGATGTTTGATATTGACAGATCGAGAATCTGTCATCCAGCAGCTAGGATTGTGTCTACAAGACTTCAGCAGTGTGAGGTGAATTACCTTCCAGTAGAAGTGGGTCTAAGGCACCAAGTCCGACCCACTAGTAGTTGATTACAGATGAGATGATTGTCTTTGTGATAATTTTCTGGTTTGCTATTACATGATGTGTTCTATGTGCCAGTATGTTATGTTCACTGTGATAGCGGTAGTAGGAGGGGAATAGTCCCCCGATCGGTTGTAGGGATGAAAGTGGGTCCAAACCCGGATCGGATGGACCCGGACCTAGAAAACCCGAAACCGGTTAACGGGATTTTGTAGAACTAGAAACCGGACCGGTATATAGGAACCGGTTCCGGTTCGATTCCGGGTAAAGTGGGTCTATAACCGGAAAACCCGAAAACATCAAAGTGGGTTGGTTGGAACCGGATAAAGTGGATTTAGAACCGGAAAACCCGGAAAAACCGGAATTTTTTGGTAATTACTTACTACTTAGTGGGTTGAACTTTGAAAATTTTCATATTTATATCCGACTTTGGGTGATTGTAACTCATTGAATATGAAACCAAAATTAACAAAATTATAGTCTAAAATCATGTACAAACTCTAAAATACACTCTGGAAATAACCGCATGTCAATCCGACTTTAAACGAATGAGATTTTCATGTGTTAACATTTTCACATAATACAAAGTACAAAAACAAACAGCTGAAAAGTTGAAAATTTTCAGTTTTGATATCCCCACTTCGGAGGCTGTAAATCATTGAATGTTAAACCAAAAATGACAAAATTATATTCTAAACTCATGTACAAACTGTAAACTACAAGTTGAAAAAAACCACATGTCAATCCGACTTCAAAAAAAATTAGATATGCATGTTTTAAAACTTTCACCGAATAAAAAAACTGAAAAAATAAAAACTTCCAGCTTTGATATCTCGATTTTGGAGGACTGTAAGTCAATGAATATAATACTAAAAATAACAAATTTATAGTCTAAAATCATGTACAAACTCTAAACTACATGTTGGAAAAAACCGCATGTCAATCGAAGTTGAAACGGATGAGATATGCATCTTTTAAACGTTTCACAAAAACCGGTTCCGCCCCTAAAAGTGGTTCCGGTTCCAAACATCGGTTCTGGTTTTTAGACACGGTTTACCCGGACCCGATGGACCCAAACCCGGATTACCCGGAACCCGGATAAAGCCAATTTTTAAACCCAGAACCAGAAACGGTTCTATATATTCCGGTTCTAACAGTTCCGGTTCCGGTCCGATTCCAGTTCCGATCCGGTTTTCCGGTTCTAAATCTCATCCCTAATCGGTTGTTAGGATCGAAGGGTAGGTCGGACACCCCATATATGTCTGACAACATGTTTATGATATGTTATTATGTGATAGTAGTAGGGGGTGAAATAATCTACGTGGTCGGGTGAGATAGACCGGAGGGTAGGTAGGCACCCCAAAATGGCCTGACACGGGTAGTCAGCACCCCAAAATGGCTTGACACGGGTAGTCAGCACCCCAGAATGACTTGACATGGGTAGGTCGGGCAACCTAGAATTGCCCGGCAGTATGTATGCTTCGTGGTTGTATGGTATGTGGTATGATGGAGGAACTCACTAAGCTTCATGCTTACGGTTTTTAGTTTTGGTTTCAGGTACTTCGTTTTTGAAGGACAGGAGTCGGCTCGATCGCAACGCATCACACTATGGGTTTCCGCACCTGAGATCTTTGGGATTACACTATGATATTGTTTCATGATAACACGTTTTGATTATTTCTACTTTGGTTTTGATATGTCATAATATTATGGATGTTTTCTTATACTGTTGGTTTTATAATAACTTATTTAAGATGAAATTTTTGGCCTTGAATTTTGGGATGTTATATATATATATATATATATATATATATATATATATATATATATATATATATATATCGAGTACTCATCGAGGTCAGTTTCGGGTATAGGTATAGGTACCCGACAGGTAGAACCATCCCCATCCCCATCCCTGCTTTTTACATTCGGGTAATACCCATCCTCGCTCAAATCGGGGATTAACCCGATCAACTCGAGTTAGGGTTTCGGGTACCCATCGGGTACAGGTTCTTTTGCCATCTCTAGTTATAAGTAGCTATTTTTAATCCCAAAAAATAGTTTCTTTAAGCCCAAAAAACAACTTCTTTTAGCTCAATAAAAATGTCTCAAAATCAATCGGGACGGGGAAATGGGGGCGGGGGCGAGGGTAATCCATGAATTCGGGGACGGGGGTGAGGGTAAGGAGGCTGGAAATTTCGGGGGTGGTGGAATGGGTAAATTTTGGGGGTGGGGGAATGGGTGAATTTTTGGGGTGGGGGCGAGAGATGCAATCCCCGTCCCGTTTTCCCCCGTTGACATCCGTACCTTGAACTCTAAATAAGACAACATACAATTGTCTATGAGAAAAAACAAGATCTTTAAGATAGATACCAATCTAAGATAACGAAGGCCCTTGACTCTTATTTAATGTCATTGCCAAACATTCATAAACTACACCATCACCACCTTTTTCACCATTAAACACAACCTTTTCAGTCACTTTCCAACCATAATTGGTACATGCAATATAGAACAATAATGTCTTGTTGAATCCCATAACTGGTTCCAAGAATGATGAACTTATTAACCTGTAGTACATAATAAAATTATTCAAAGAAAAGTAACGCAACAACATATTAAGTAAATTAGTATAACGTAAAAGAAGTATTTTAAACATATCTCTTCTGGTTCGAATAAATCGACAACATTCTTAAGCTCGTGATTAATCAAAAAATCATCATGTTTAGAATATGATTTTGACATTTATACTAACAAAGATGATGCGGGATTTTGATGTCCTCTTTGACATACCAAACTATTTGTATAATATATTAATTATAAAAATAAATAATCAACCTTTAGAATCATAAAAGCATCTCCAACCCACTTCCATTTTCCATTATTTTCCCCATTTCCTCCCCAATTTCTCTCCAACCTACCGCATTTATTCTCTCATTTTGGGAGAAATGAATAGTATAACACAAAATATGGTGTTATACTATTGATTTCCCCTAAAATAGAGATGAACATTGAACTGTCCATTTTAATCTCTTTTTTTTATATATTTATACATTTTTGGTTTTTTTATCTAATAATTATAATTTAAATGTAATATTTAATATTTATAATATTGTGTTATATATTAAATTATATTAATTAATTATAAATATAAAGTTTGTTTTTTGTTTATCAAATTCATATTAAAACTTAAATACACATTGAAATTTTAAAACACGATAATGTATTTTACAAAAACCTTATACTTAAGTGTTATAAATATAATCTTATTTATTAATATTATCGTAATGAAAAAAATATAGATTATATATTTGTTAAAACCAAATTAATAGAAGGAGGGTGTTTGATAATTTATATAAGTTAGAAGAATAGAATATATTTTTAAGGGTAAAAATAAGATAAAGTTAGAGATGAAACACTGTTTACCCAATGTTTTAAACTATTTTGGGGAAAAATAGAAATGGTTCCGAGATTATAAAGATAATTCTTTATGTTATATAGAGACAATTGAAAGGAAAAACAATATCGTTCATGAATTTGAGGATGAGAAAGACAATCCAAGACAATAAAAAAGCCCTATATTTCACAAAGTCCAAGAAATATCATTTTTTCTTTTTGCTGGTTTTAAAAAAGGGAGATTTTATAGGTTTTTGTCGTCATCCAGAGTTCAATTTGAAGATATTTTGCTGGAATTTGATCAAAACCCCAACGCCGACTACCCAGTCTCTGACTTGGGTGCGTTAAATTTGTGTGGTGTTCCTTTGTTTAATAGAATAAATCATATCCGTTATGATTTGGGAATTGTGCTAATTGGTAAATGATAAAATGTTGATGCTTACCAACTGTTTGATGAACTGCCATGGCGATATTATGAGGGAAAATAAAGCTAAAGAGCATAGTGTCTCCTCTTTGCTTCTCTCTATTGAAACCAGAAAGCAAAATTGAGCGAGCCATAAGAATTCAATATTAAATCTTTGAGGATGAGGATGAGGATGATGATGATGAGACTTGGGAGTTGGGAAGATGAGATTGCTGATGGAGAAGAAGAGGAAGATGATGACATAGAACCACTCTGTTTTTTGCAATTCTAAATATTCTTCAAGTAATTCACTCTTTGAACACCATTGGTTGTTTGAGCCACAATGTTAAATTTGGAAGCATCAGAACTACAACAAACCTTGATTTTGTATGATTATGAGTTAATCTTAGGTAGAGCATGAAATCTTGAGGGGGGAAAAAAGAAGAAATATGAGTCTTTGCAACATATAAATTGATCTCCGTCTCCTTGGCTGTATATTGGGTGGGATGCTCGTCTTTTCATACCTCTCATGGTGTGAAAAGATCATTAACCGAATAAATTAATATTCACTTCATGACAAATTTTCCATTGGGCATATCGTGGACTCCATAACCCCATCTCTTCATGCTAAGACAATCTTCCACCTCGATAAACTCCAAAGAAGAATATTTGACTATAGAATCCCCAGAGTAGAAGCTCTTTAGTTTGGGCAAAATTTTAAGGGAAATATGGGTAAGTCTAGGGAACTCAATGTCATTATGAGTTGTTTGCTCATCTCCACCAGAAATCACAACCATCAAACTGTCACAACTCAAAATCTCTAAACGTTTCAGATTGGAAAGCCCTTGTGCTACTCTTAATGGGAATACGGTCAACAAGGAATCACAATATGCAATTTTAATGACTTGTAGATTACACAGGCTTATATATTGAAATGAACAATCAAAAAGAAGCTTCAAGTTATCAAGGTGATCCAGATGGATGTCTTCCACTTGGGAGAAATACTTTTCCTTTGATGTTTTCCTTTGACCAAGCATCAGGTCATTGGGTGCAACAAAAGTTTGTGTTGCATCCTCATCCTCATCCGTTGTCTTCACCAAGCATGAAACTTTGTCACATTCCTCCAATTCAATAGACTTTAATTCATCAATAGTACTCTCTCCATAAAGGTCTGGTATGATGTTATCCAAATCTTTTATCCTCTTTAGTACCATACCATCACTTACCTGAAACAGTTTCTTGATTGGCATCTTGAATGGGAACTTAGAACTTTCAATGTGTAGTCGACGTTTTAAATATGATTTTGATGGTTCCGGATCAATTCGCAAAAATATTCTCCTAATCAAAGTATTCTTTTGGATAAATTGAAAAAAGAATTCTTGCAACGTTTCCAAGTAGGTACCTTGAGGAAAAAGATGACAAGCATCTGAATCCATTTTTAAATGCAGAGCTCTGAACGATTTCAGTTTACTTATTTCCAGAAGACCAAGGCGAGACACTGCATTCTTGGCATCGGTTCCAATATACAACTCTTCCAACCAAGTGAGCTTTAATATGACACCAACTGTTACATCAGATAAGCCATCACATTCCCCCGCATCCAACACCCTTAAGTTGGTCAATTGACCAATCTCTTCGGGAATCACTTTAATTCCGGTAGCTCTAACCTTTAGAATCTCAAGGTCTTTTAGCTCCCCAACTATACAAATTTCATTGAGAGATCTATTGAAACTTAGATCGAGCATGATGAGTTTTGTGAGCAGCTTCAGTGATTGTGGGAGGGATTTGATGTGATTAAAAGCCATATCTAAAACTATAACTTCTTTCATGCCTCGAAAGAAATCATCAGGAATAATGGAAAGACCATTGCTTTGTATAAGGAAAGTATCAAGGAGTGGGAAATGAAGCTCATGATCTGGAAGCTTATGAATTCTATTATCCATGAGTGAGATCTTGGTGTAGCTTTCTGAGGTTCTGTTTCTTGGTTGCCATTCTGTCAAATCTTTTCCAGCCTCCACTAAAAACTTCTCCTTCTCTTCACCTTCAGAAGAAGAAGTTACTAACAAAGCCACATCACGCACAACATCATGCATTTTTACTTTGTCTCCCGGCTCAAGCAATAACAAGGAAGAGGATGTGAGGGTGTCAACTGCCATTTCGACTCTTTTTTTGGCATCGTTAATGCTATCCAGATTATCAAATATGCGTAGACCCACCCCATATTCTGCTAAGCGTAACGTATCTATGATTTCATCTTCTCCGAACAAACTACACAGTAAGAAGCAATATTTAGCTTCTTTGCTTTCAAGTAAGTCATAGCTCAGCTTCAAATGAGTAAACGCCTTCCTTATCTCTGGAGCAATCTCTAGAGGGGCATGCTTTCTTAGTCGGTCAAGTGCCCCCTCCCATGTATCAATTTTTTTATTTTTTAAAGCATTTCCCACCACTTGAATGATGAGTGGCAGTCCACCACATTCTTCAGTCACCTCTTTTGCAATTTTCACCAGACTAGAATTATTCGCTAACTTCTCATCACCAACTATACGTTTGAACAGGACCCATGCTTCTTCCTTCTTCAAAGTGTTTACACAAATATTCCTATCTACATTCATCCCTTCACCTACATCCATCCTTCTAGACGTCAACAAAATCTTGCAATTCATGTGGTCTTTCCCACATGGTATGCCAAGATCAGAGAGGACTAATGGTTCCCATATGTCATCTAAAATGATTAGAACCTTCTCCTTATTAATCATTATCCGCTTTGCAGCTACTTCAACATTCTTCTTAATCTTTTCAACATCTACAGTCTGTGAGACAGTTATAAACACAATCTCTGCAAATAGATTCTTCACTTGTGCAGCAACTTCCTTGGCTAATGTAGTTTTCCCTACACCTCCTGATCCATAAATTCCAACCATTTGTATGCTCTCATCTTTGATAGCTTGAATGATTTCCCTCAACGCCAACTTGTGGGTATCGATATCATCAAGATTCTTTGGTTGGTAGAGGTCTACCAATCTTGGGGTGGGAGTGGGAATGGAGACACAATATTCATGAGTTTTGCCATCTTCTTGATGCTGAAGAAGAAAAGAGGTCATGTTTATCGCCATCTTACTGTAATGGTAGAGTGTGCTCAAATTGACACAAGGTCGTAAGTTGAAGCATGTCTTCTTGGCGTTGGCTTCTTCTTCAAGAAACTCTCCCACCTTGGATATTTCAATGTCTGCCTTGTCCAACCAGTTCTGCACACCATCTAAGAGAGCTTCTCCCTTTTCTTTAGCTGCATCGATTCGTTGTTGAACCCTACCCCTCATATCCTTGAGCTTTTGAGCTTCATTCTTCAAGATGTCAACATTTTTAGTGTAATTTCGGATGTAATCAATCTCCCGTTTAGCCGCACTAAACAACAAGTCCACTATTTTCCCAGCCACAGTATTAGCGACCTCCTCCGCCATTCTAGCTGGGTTACTTTTCTTTTCTGATGGTTTGGATGGCAAAGTAGTCGACAATATAGCTAATCTTCAAACAAGAAACATTTATGCTAAAACAGAAAAAAGAAGAAGATAGTATTTCCTTAGATATGAAAAACAATATTATGATCAACCAAAAACCGAAGGCCCTGATTCCTAATATTGTACACACATTGAAGATGAGAGTGGTTGATTGGCTTACAAAAGCTGTAAACGATAAGAGTGAATATTGTACACAAAAAGTGTTAAGTGTGGTGGCAGACCAAGACCAAGAAAAAGGAAAAGGCAAAGAAAACGAAAAGTGAAGTTGGCAGTCACTTATCATTTTTTGACACCTGGTAATGGTCTTGTAGCAAATCATGGAAGGAAGATTTACTTTTCCTAAATTGACGACAATATCATCTTCTATTCTAATAAAAGAGGCCATGTGGCATCTTTTCAGTCCCTTCCAGCGTTTTTTCCCACCCATATTATTAAACTAAAATTCCTATTCTACCCCTATGATACTATATTGTTGCCTGTCCCATTAATTCAACTTCTTCTCTTTTGAAATTCAAATTGTTTGGGAATCAACTATTCCACTTATTTTAAAAACATAGCATTCCAAAGAATTATCAATTAAATCATAAGAAACCAGAAAACAATATCAAATCCTTGATCAGTTATGGTTACTTGATGATAATGGCTGATCAGGTAATGTGTCGAATTCTTTACATAGCACAGGTTAAAAAATGCAAGAAAGATCGTTGTACTTGTATCAATTTGGTTATCATAGCATTCTACTTCCGTTTTACTCCTGTTAAAATTCCATCATCCATAGCAATGTCATTCAATGCTATAATTGAAAGAAAGGAAAGTAAAACACTATAAATTGCAAAGAGATGAAAATGCAATGCTATTTATTATCCGGGATTGAAATGCCATTATGTTGAAACGATGTAATTTTTGTTGTAGGATCATGAGGGTTCACATATCAATGGACTTTTGATCAACTTCTTGCACTCATTTTGGCCATCTTCACTAAAAGTCCATGAGTTTGTACTAGAGTTCATTACTCCAATTGTTAAGGCTACTCTAAAGAAGAGTAACTATGTTATATCTTTTTAAAATATGCCTTAGTATGAGGCATGGAAGGAAAGTCTAGGGCACGGAACAAGGGATTCTAAAATAACCAAAACAAAACTGTTGGCCAAGAAGCCACAAAGAGTGAGTTTCTTTAAGCTTCTAATTAAAGCTATGAATCATGGAGGGGGGGAGTGATCTTCAAGATGTAAATAGACCCATGGAAGAGCCTCATGCCGCCTCTGGAAAAAGAGTGAGTTTCTTTAGGATGTAACTTGAATCATGGATGTGAATAATGTAAAGAGATAAGATTCATTTGGATTTGGGTTTTTGTTCATGCAGAGTGCGGATGGAATTTGATATACACCTGAAGCCACAAACGGATTCTTGAGCAGTAAAGATTCATCCTATGGAGAAGCTCGAGGCACCCAAAGTCGTTTTCGAATAGAAAGGAAATTTTTCGATATATCTATCTAACTTATGCTTAGATAATTTATTGATTTAAAAATTTTCTTTAATACTATTTTACTATGTCTAAAATGTTCCATTTATTTCCTCCATATCTAGTTTTTTATATTATGACAAAACAACAAGTTTAATCATAACTTCAATAAAATGTTGCAAATTTAATGAAAGTATAGATGGAAATAATGTACTTTCATTAAATAGACATGTCGTTTCTTCATATTACAACATAAAAATTTTCATCATCTTCTACTCTAATAAATTAAAATTATTTCTGTCACATGTCATTTTCTTGTGGGTTTTGAAACATATCATTTTTTGATATTTTTTTAAAGTAAAATATAACCATATGTCAATTTATGGTTTTTCTTTAATTTTCATAAATTAAAAGCCACAGTATACTAATATTTATATATGTAAAGTATTAAATACAATAAATCTACTCTAATAAATCAATTAAATAAATTTGAATTCCATGACAAAAAAAAAAAAAAAAATAATAATAATAACTAAGAAATGCTAATAATATCCAATTTTAAAAGGTTTTAGCTCCATTTTTTTGGTTCTTCCTTTTCTCAATGGTAAGTTTGCATATAAGCTTTAAATGGGTTAATTTTGAAGGATTTGATTGAACTTATGCAATCAAATTTTATGTTTTTCGTATCACTAAATAATATTATATTTATTTTTTAGCATACGATTATTTTTACAATAAAATAATGTTATTTTATTTTTATACCAAAATAACAATATAAGTTTACTTAATCTAAAACACCACATACTTTTAATTCAACCTAAACAATAACATAATTTTCTTTATAACGAAAACGTTATTATGTTCAATTTCCTATGAAATGTGTATGGAGATTTCTAGAGCTTCGTTGGGAGTCAAGACAAAATGGATTTTCGATCGGTAGAATTCATACAGTTTCTCCTAACCTTGATGAAACATATTTTTTTTGTGAAAACTTTTAAATACAATCGAAGTTCCGAAGTCATTTGTAGAAATCTGTATGGCAAAAGAAAACGAACATGCTACTTTTAGAGAGGCATGTTGATAGCCAATTTGAGCTGGCGAGACTCCCAAAAGAATAAGAAGAGATAAAGCTTGGAGCAATTTTCTGATAATCTATTTACACTTAAATACTTGAGAAGTAAAAGCTTCAAGTATGCATTCCTATAACTAAGTCTACTGGCATAAGAAAAGGAGAATTAAAAGGAACATGGGAAACTAACGTGCAAGCCTTTTTAAAGGACACATGCTTTATTGGTTGACAGGGCCAGTCCAGACAGTGGACAACCTGGGCGACCGCTCAAGGCCCACGTCACCAGGGGCCCCAAAATTTATGGGCTATGTAATGCATATATATAAAAAATTATTACCTAAATGATTTTTAGGGCTTAAAGTTGGTTCAAAATCAAACTAGCTCAAAAGATAAACAATTTGGCATGCTTGTTATTGCTAATTGAATGCGTTTATAGTGAAAAATAAATGATATTTTTTTTGAATCTTTATTATATTTGTCTTTAAGGGGCCCTTTTTTTTCTTTTTGGACCGGCCCTGTTGGTTGACCTAATCCTAATTGACTCAAACAAAGAAATTGACTAATGACTTGTAGTCGAATCCTTCTTCTTAATCACGATAACGGGCTGGTATAGTCCAATTACGTTTGGGCCTGTCTGTTGTGATGTGGGCTCTTTAAATGATGTTGCTATCAATGCCGGCCAGGAGAACATCGACCTTGTCCTCCAGGTTGTGAGTGGTGGTGTCTGGTTTATTGGAGCCCTAAAAGATTGGGTAATTGTTTTGAAACTTAGTGAGGTCTTCCCAAGTAGCTTCACTAGAATCGCAGCCTTGCCAATGTACCAAAACTTGATGTTGGTCGGAGTCAGGGGGACCGGATGGTCTAAAACGGATGATGGAAGCAGGTAGCATGACCGGGTTGTCGTCCATTGCCATCAAGTGAAGAGGAGCTAGACGTGGAACACAAGATGGATCCGACTACCGACAAGAAGTTCCAGTCGGTAAGCAACTTGTCCGATTTTGGCTGCTATCTTGAACGGACCAAAGTATCGACGGGCTAATTTGTGAGATTGGCGATTGGCGACTGAGGTTTGTCGGTAAATGCGGAGTTTGACATATACCCATTCACCTGGTTGAAAGTCTTTTGCTACTCGATGTTTGTTGGCACTTTTGGTCATGCATGCTTGTGAGGCAGCCAGGTTGGCTTTTAGTTGATCCAAGAGCCAACTATGAGTAAGTAGTGTGCCATCGATGGACGCGATGGTGGAGGACCCTGCAATGTAATCTGGGAGAGCTGGTAGTGGTCTTCCATAAAGTGCCTGGAAAGGCGACATTCCAATGGAGCTGTGGTGGGTGGAGTTGTACCAGTATTCCGCCAAGTAGAGGTAGCGATGCCTAGTAGTGGGTTCGTCACTGGCGAAACAACGCATATATGACTCGAGGCAGTGGTTAACCACCTCCGATTAGCCGTCATTTTGGGGGTGGTAAGCGCTAGAGTGCCGAAGAGTCATGCCTAGTTTTTTAAATAATTCTTGCCAAAAACGACTGAGGAATAAAGGGTCGCAGTTGGAGATGATGGAATGTGGCAATCCATGAAGACGGTAAACGGTATGGAGGAAATGAGTGGGTAATGTGACCGCGGTGTAGTTTGGTGGCAATCCAACAAAATGTACACTTTTAGATAGCTTATCGACGATGACCCGGATGGTGGTCTTCCCCTGTGATGGCGGAAATTTGGTAATAAAGTCCATGGCTAGGTCATCCCAAACCTGGTAAGGGTTACACGAGACCGTATGGCTTATGAGTTACATATTTAACCTGTTGACATGTGGGGCAACACTTGATGAACTCTCTGATTGATTCTGTCATTCGTGGCCAATAGAAGGAAGAAGAGAGGCGACGTAGTGTCGGTTGTTGTTGGAGTGGCCACCGAGTGGAGTGGCATGGTGCTCAGTGGTGACCCTACGACGGAGATCAGAGACGTTAGGAATAACAATTCGGCCGGCATGGTAGACTTAGCCATCATGGACACGGTAGTGTGGGAATTGATGTGGGGAGGAAGCTAGTTGTTGAAGAAACTGGAGACCCTCGGTTGTGGTGGAGTAGTGTCGTCGGATATCTTCAAGCCATGGGAAGGTGGGGGTTGTGAGTGACATATGTTGTGGGTCCTCAATGCGACTTAGGGAATCAGCAACTTTATTTTCTCGACTCGGTTTGTATAAGATCTCAAAGTCGAAGCCTAGTAGCTTTGCAACCCACTTATGTTGATCGGGGGTTTGGATTACCTGGGTTAAAAGGTGCTACAGGCTGTGTTAATCCGTGTATATATTAAAGTGGCGGCCCAGCAGATATTGGCGCCATTTATGCACCGCTTCAATGATAGCATACGGTTCCCTAGTATAGGCATAGGACGATTGCATGTTTGGCCCCATCTTCTTACTGAAGAAGGTAATGGGGTGGTCTCCCTGAGATAATACAACACCTACTCTAATACTGGAAGCATCTGTGGTGACTTCAAAAGTTTTTGAGAAGTCTGGTAAGGCTAGTGTGGGTAGAGTTGTCATGGCTCGTTTCAGGGCCAAGAAGGAGGCATCGGCAGTTTCATTGCAACGGAATTGGTGTCTTTGTAACAAATCCGTGAGGGGGCAGCGATAGATGCATAATTGCGAACAAATCGATGGTAGTAACCAGTGAGGCCCAAAAATCCACGTAGTCTAGTGGTAGTAGTGGGTGGCGGCCAATCTAGGATGGCAGTGATTTTATCATTGTCAACAGATACCGTGGTAGCTGAGATAACATGACCCAAGTAGTGGACCTGTGGTTCTGCAAACATGCACTTTGATCGTTTGGCATAATATTGGTTGTTAGCGAGGGTATCGAAGACTGAGCGTAGATGGATGAGGTTTTGTTCACGGGTCAGGCTGTACACCAATATTTTGTAAAAAAAAAACGAGAATGAAGTGGTGGAGATGGTCCCGAAAGAGGTCATTCATGGCTGCTTGAAAGGTAGACGGGGCATTGGAGAGCCCAAAGGGCATCACGAGGAACTCGTAATGCCTCGATTGTACGAAAAGCCATCTTTGGTGTGTCCTCGGCTGCCACTCGAAGTTGATGGTAGCCGGAGCGGAGGTCGATTTTTGAGAAAAAACGAGAACCGTGAAGTTCATCAAGCAATTCATCCACCGTGGGGATCGGAAAACGGTCCCGTATTGTCACGGCGTTGAGTGCGCGATAATCAACGCAAAACCGCCAAGAGCCATCTTTTTTACGAACAAGGAGCACTGGGGAAGATAAGGGACTGGTGCTAGGTCATATAATTCCATCGTAAGGTCGGACATTAACTGGAGCAACATTAGGTAGCATGTGGATGTGGTGGTCATGGGGTTGAGTGGGGGGGGGGTAGGCCAATTGGTTTCTCAAAAATGGAGCGATAGTGGTGCAGGAGCTCTGTAACATCCGGGGGAAGGGGATTTCAACGGTGGGAATGGGGTCTGGTAGTGGGTCAAACATGATGGCAAAATAGGAAGAGATAGATTGTTTTTGGATTAAATGACAGATGGAAGAAGGAGACACATGTGTTAACATGGGATCACCACGTAAGGTAATGGTCTTGCCGTCATGTGGGAAAGTAATTTGATGGATGGAGTAATCTGATGTGTGGGGTCCAAGGGAACTCAACCAAGTCATCCCCAGGATGATATCAGCACTAGCTACTGGAAGGATAAATGGGGAGATTGTGAAGGTTGCCTCTCCTAGGTGCAGGGTTATATGGTTGCACTGACCGATACATCTGATGTAATTACCATCACCGATCATGACAGGAAAGGATGCCTTGGTTTCGGTAGCGAGGCCCAAGAATGAAGCGACCTGGGGTTGGATAATGTCATGTGTACTACTAGAGTCCACCAGAATACTGACCGGGTGATGTGGTGCCATGGAGTGCGGAGGGGGAAAGAGCTAGGAAGTGGTTGTTATCGATGGACGGTGGAATGGCCATGGAGTTGTCCTCAGTGTAAGTCAATGAGTCAGGCACAAACTCATCTGTTGATTGAATGAGAAATTGGGGAGAGTTGCAACAATAGCCTGGGTGAAACTTCTCCGGACAACGGAAACAAAGTCCTTGGGCACGACGGGTTTGAAGTTCCGATGGAGACAAGCGGCGGACTGTTAAGGTGGCGCTAGTGGCGGTCGGTGGTGGCAGTAAGCCTGGGGAAGTGGAGGTGGACTTAGAAAGCGATGTGGGTTGATGAGGCACATATGGGGGTTGTGGGGAGGCGTGGTGGTTTGCAGCAAGCTTGTCTTCAATGAGTTTGGCGAGTCCATACGTTTCGTGGAGGGTGGTGGGGTGGTGGATGGCAAGTTCCCGTTGGATGTCCGACCGTAGACCTGAGATGAAGCAATTGAGGAGGGCCATGGTGGGCAAGCCAATCACGCAATTGCTAATGCGTTTAAATTCCGTTTGGAAGGCAGCCACAGTTCCCATTTGTTTCATCTTGAATAATGCCGCCTGGTGATTATCGAAGGTGGAAGGCCCAAAGCATAACTCCAGAGCACGAGTGAATAAGGACCAATCGGTGAGGAGACGTGCATCGCCTTGAAAGTGGAAGGCGGCGAGGGTCGTGCGTTGATTGGTGGGAATATTATGGTAAGTGAAGTATTGATTAGGTTGAAAGATCCAATCGAGTGGGGAGGACCCGTCAAACAGAGGTAAAGCGATTTTGGGTGGTCGAGGAGTGGGGAACGGTGGTGGTGGTGGTGGGGGGGAGGGGTACCTGGTTTGGGAGGTATAGTGGTGAGGGGTTTTTGGTCAGTATTAGTGAGGGGTTTGGAGATTTGATCGAGCTGGGTAGCAGATTTAGTGGAGATTGCTAGTAGTTTGGCCATGGTGTCGGCTAGGGCTGCTATAGATTGTTCAATAAGGGGTGTCTCTGTTTTTGGTGGCATAGTGCAAGAGGGAAAGGTCAATGAAAGCACCAATTGATAGCCAATTTGAGCTGGCGAGACTCCCAAAAGAATAAGAATAGATAAAGCTTGGAGTAATTTTCTGATAATCTATTTCCCAAACTGAATTACACTTAAATACTTGAGAAGTAAAAGCTGCAACTATGCATTCCTATAACTAAGTCTACTGGCATAAGAAAAGGAGAATTAAAAGGAACATGGGAAACTAACGTGCAAGCCTTTTTAAAGGACACATGCTTTATTGGTTGACCTAATCCTAATCGACTCAAACAAAGAAATTGACTAATGACTTGTACCCGAATCCTTCTTCTTAATCACGATAATGGGCTGGTATAGTCCGATTACGTTTGGGTCTGTCTGTTGTGATGTGGGCTCTTTCAATGATGTTGCTATCACATGTTATGTTGTTGGACTTTTAGAAGATGATAGGGATATATTGATGTCATTGAAGAAGCAAGTCATTCAGGTTCTGATTATTATCTACGTTCACTATTTACAACTATGCTAAAGTCTAATAGTTTGTCTAGACCATGTTATGTTTGGGAAAATACATGGGAATACTTGTGAGATGCAATTTTGTACAATGAGATTAAACTCCATATATTATGATGCTTCTAATTATTTAAATATATGAATTAATTATATATTTCTTAGTTACTAAATTATATTTTTCAATCACAATAACTCTGTTTTTTTTATACATGGATAAAGATTATTAACATTTGGATCTTATGTGGCATAATTGAGTTTAAAAAATATAGGGATGGCATTGAATCCAATTTCATATATCTTCTTCTCTTCTTCTCATCTTTTCTTCAGAGTATTTCTTCACAAATAGCGTCTGAAGGTCGATTCAGGGATTTAAACTCACTTACAAGTCAGTGAAAAGGGCGTACTCAACATTTCAGGAGATGCTATTGTGGTTTAGAAACTAGATTTGCAATCTCTACGAGTGATAACAATCTTTTATAAATATACTTTTGTTGCAAGTACTTTCCAGACAACAAAGAAGATTGTGGCTATTTCGAATGGTATGATGAAACACTTCCAAGTTTTTGGTACAAAGATAACCTTAATGAAATCAAGTTTCAAAACAAGCACTTCCTAGTGGATCTAACTATATGTGGTTTTTACCATCATTGTACGGGTCTTTATTTACTTGTTGTACAATCATTACGTTGTTAGGTTAGTAATTGATCTATTGATTGACATCACAACAAAATTGTAAATGTAATGACTTGCTAGATCGATGGTGACCGGTCAATTAGTTGACATTGCAAAAAAATTATAAATGTAATGATTTTCTAGATTAATGGTAACCTGTCAATTGGTTGGCATTGCAAAAAAGTTGTGAATGTAATGACTCGTGGAGATTGCAAATTGAGTTTCTAAACCACAATAACATCTCCTGAAAGGTTGAGAACACCATTTTAGCTGACTTGTAACCGGTCAGTTGGTTCACATTTCAACAAAACACAATAAAATCAAAATTTTTGGTAAACTTAGTAACTTTATTGCAATTTGGGCAAATTAGTTACCGAGAGATCAATGAGAACCGGTCATTTGGTTGATATTGCTATAAAATTGTAAATATAATAACATAATTGAGAAAAAAACACTATATCAAATTCGAAATTTTAGGTTAATTTAATGACTTTATTGCTATTTTCCCTTATTGAAGTTTTTATGACACTATCCAACAAAAAACAAATTAACCTAAATTTATTAGATGACAAGGTGTGGACAACATTCATCGGCATTTTTATGATATAGTAACAAGATAACGACGTTACCATGACACAAACATCGTCCCCTTCACCGTTTTTGGGCGTTATGCGGCTTGTCATTGCTTCCCGTCACCGCCACAACCTCTCTTTAATGCAATTTTCTTCCTTTGTTTTCTTCTCCTCAACACGTTCTCCATTTCTTCCTGCTTTTCGAACGTTGTTTCCAATGTGAAGAACATGAGGTGGCAGCTGGTGTGTAACATCCCAAATTTCGAGTCCAAAAATTTCTTTTAAAAACATTACTAATTCATAGCGTTAAGTCATTCAAACATACAAAAAGGATTTATATGACAAATCATAGTTTCATTTCCAAAACACTTGTTTAATTATCAGAGTAAACATCCCAGGCTAACTTGCCATGGTGTGTGCACTGCAACCCTCCCGAGCTCCTGTTCTGAAAACTGAATACCTGAAACCAAAACTGAAAACCGTAAGCACGAAGCTTAGTGAGTTCCCCAACCTACCGCATACCATACATATCTACTGATCCATACATGCCATACATAATACTGAGCACATAACCACATATTGGGCTCCCACCCGCTGCATTGGGCCTCGCCCGCTATCCGACCCTGTCCGCCACCAGGCCCCGCCTGGCTTCGAGCCCCGCTCGGCATGCAAATTCTTTTTCCTTAGGCCCCGCCTGTCTCCGGGCCCTGCCCGCTAACATATACTAGCATACAATCATATCACAACACATAACTAACATACTCTACTGGATTACTGTACTAAGGCCTCGCCTATCTTGGGCCTCGCCCCTGTCCTACTACTGATGAATCATGGAACCACGTCCACGCTCCTACTGACAGTGAGATACGAGCCCATCCCACACTCAGTCTTTTCCTAACTTGGGCCTTGCCCCTGCTCTACTGCTAATGAGGTATGGAACATCGTCCACACTCTGCTATTAGTGAGATACGGGACCTCGCCCACACTCACCTCCCTACCAGGCACATACATGTATCACACAGACAACACGTATAACTATCATACAAACCATTCCTTGGGCACCCGCCTGCTAACATTGGACCTTAGTCCCGAATGTCATACTAGCATACTGTGCCTAGGGCTAACCCCCGGGTCTTCTTACTCATAACTACATGGGCCGACATTGTGGCTGTAGACCCATTCACACAAAGGGAAACTCGCCTGCACTGCTGAACTTTGCTGATAACCCTCTGGCTGCTGCCCGACAACTCTTCGAACCACTGCTCCACTAGCTCCCCGAGCTACTAATATCAATATAACACTTAGCTCCAAACCGAACTCTAGAAGTCAAACTAAGTCAACTCTGGTCAAAGTCAAAGTCCTGGTCAAAGTCAACCTTCCAGTTGACTCGACTCGGCGAGTCAACTCATAGACTCTCTGAGTTCTTAAACTCAGAAACTCTCAAAATATGACTCAACTCACCGAGTCACCCCAAGACTCGTCGAGTTCAACGATCTCTGAGTCCCATCCTGTCTGACTCACCGAGTCACCACTAAACTCACTGATTTGCGTCTTAACCAGAAAAGGTTGAGGTTCTGCGACCAGACTTGCCGAGTCTAAGGCAATCTTCAACAAACTCGCCGAGTTGTTCTTCCAACTCGCCGAGTCCATGCTCATGTTCATAAAACTCACCGAGTACACCCATGTGACTCGCCGAGTCTCTTCAACTCTCAAACCATACAGTGGCTTTTCGAGCCATGTAGGGGCTCCAATCCATAGATCCACTCTTCTACAGTCTATCCATCACATAAAGTGACAAACTTTACGTGAAACCAAGGAGCTATAGGCCCAAAACACTCTAGGGCTAGGGTTTATGACAAAGGGGCTTCACCAACAACTTATTGACATAAGCTTTATGACCTTCTGGACCATCACAAGTCTAGATCTGGGGTAGCAATCTAAGATCTAGGCCTCTAACTCGACATAGATCTCAATCATGCCCAAAATTCCCCAAATCTCAAACATAAGATAGATCTAATTGAAATAAAGCCAAAGCAACAGCTTATTACCTCAAGGATGACCTCCCACTGAAGAATAATCCAAATCTCTGCAAAGCCCCTTGCTCCAAGCTTCTTGATCTTCAATATCTCTTCACAACCCCCCCCCCCTCTAGGTTCCAATTTGCTTCCAAGGGCTCTCTCTCACGATTTAGGGTTTCTGGATCTCAAAGGGGAGTAAAGAGGCTGGGGAAGGGATGTAATGTTCTTTAAATAGGGCACAACCCCCGGGATTAAGGTTTTTTTTTCTCGTCCAGACCAGACTCGCCGAGCCAGTCACTTACTCTATGCCCTGGATCCCGCTCCGACTCGTCGAGTTCCTCCCTGGACTCGACGAGTTGACTCATGACTTAGAGCTTTTCCTTTCTTTTCTTGGTCTTTCTGATTCTTTGCGTTACATGGTGGGCCACACCAGATAGCCTTATGTTTTTTAAACCTTAATTAGAAGTTTACTAAAAATTGGTTTTTTCATAATATCCACCAGATCCAACTTGTGTAGCTAGAGACGTCTTCATTCGTCTTTTTTATTATTGTCTGCACATTAAAGAAACTGTCAAAATGTATACAATAATATTCTAATATCCATATTTTTCTCTAACAAATTTCCAAATTTTTATGTATCAATTTCTACTTAATGTTCCATTTATCCACAACATTTTTAGTATATACCTATATTTCTCTACTAAACCAACACCCTTAGCAGGATGGTAACATCAAATATGTCATACTCCTAATCCACTTTCATGAAAAAAGATAAAATGTACAAAAGGGCTTCAGATGGATTTCTAGTTAACAAAGATATAAAATAAATAAAACACCTCACTTAGATCCTCACCACTTAAATCATTGGATGGTAGCATCAAATTTGGCATACTCCTAACCCAATTCCATACAAAAAGATAAAATGTACAAAAGGGCTTTAGATGGATTTTAATTAACAAAGATATAAAATAAATAAGACACCCCACTTAGATCCTCACAACTTAAATCATTGATTTCACTTTGGGCTTCCTGTCAATTTGAAAGAGGAATAAAAGATATCAAACACATGATTTATTATACATAAAAAACAATAGAGTAGTATAAAGATAGAGTTTCGCAACTGGGTAAATTACAATATTTGGGTTGTCATCGCCATCGCCATTTGCTGTAAAAACTTTCAATTCACTCATTTTCGGAACACCTAAAACCATCGTCCTACAACAAACAATCTTTATAATCAGAAAGTCATCCCGCACCCAGTTACAAAAATAAACAATCAATCTTTAGATTCATAATCCATAAAGGTGGTACTTGTAATTCTTAATGTTATGTTGAGACGATTGAAAAGAGAAACAATATCATTGATAAAGTTGACGATGAGAAAGATAATTCAAGTTGCTTACAATAAAAAAGAAATGAAGCTCTATACTTGACAAAGTCGAAATTTGTTTGCTGATTTTTAATTAGGGATATTTTATTGGGTTTTTTCTTCATCGAGAGTTCAATTGGATGATATTTTGCTGTAATTTGATCAAAACTCCTACGCCGACTACCTAGTCTCTCACTCAGGTGCGTTGAAATTTGTTTGGCGTTCCTTTGCTTTTTTAAATGTTATTAAAAATAAAAAAATTTAAGCAAAATGTTGATGCTTACCAACTGTTTGATGAATTGCCATGGCAATATTAGGAGGAAAAAAGAAAAGCTAAAGAGCATATGTTGTTTCCTCTTTTTTTCCTCTTAACAACTGTTTGATGCATATGTACTTGACCCGATTGTAGCATGATCCTTTTAGGTTGCCTTCACTAGTGCAATTTGATAGGATGGATTTTGAGAATAAGGTTATTTATGGTTTATTAATATATTACAAGTATAATATATTAATACGAAATTATTTAATTAGTATTGATCAAGAATTAATTTATTAATTTTTTATCAAAAGAGACTACTTGAATATATAGGGATTTATTATGTAAATCAATCATTCTTGTAGTGTGGGATAATGATCCATGATTATGGGCTAAACTAATCCATGGATAGTCCATGGAGGTTAAACCCATGGATCATGAGAATGTGGAAAGTCATGGGTTATTAGGGTTTACCAAGTGTAACCCTAGCATGTCCAACACTATAAATAGTGTTGGATTAGTGTCTAAGCCCGTAACTATATTTGGTAAGTACTTGACTCGGTTGTGCATTGTCCTTTTGGGTTGCCTTCACCAAAGCAACATGATAGGATGATTTATAAATAAAGAGGTTATTATGATTTATTAATATATTATATGATTAATATATTAAAGGAGAAATCATATAGTATAATTAATATTAGACAAGAATTAATTTTGTGGCTAAAAGAGATTAATTAAATAAAGGGGACTGTAACTGTCAATTGTGTGATAGTTTGTTTTGGGCTGTGGATCCTTATGGATCGTAGGGTGGACGAAATTAAGGTGTATGGACTCCTTGAATTCGTCCAAGCCTTATTCTAGAAGGATCCTTAGACTGCTTAAGGCCTAAGTTATCCAATTAGGGTTTCAAGCTGTAACCCTAGCAACTCAAGTATTTAAAGACCCCATGGGCTACAAAAATCGGCTACCAGAAACCCTAAGGAGTTCCTAGAGCCAATTTTGTGCCTACAACCTCTCTCCAAATCATCCTCTTGCTTCTTGGTGTTTGTAAGCCATTAGAGGAGTGACATTTGTGACTCTAAGCTCCAAGGATAACAAGATTCAAGCTTTTAAGAAGAGGTAAACATCTAGATCTATTTTGTTATGTCAATTTCAAATTGTTTACTCTAGATCTAGGGTTTGTAAGTCTTGGAGGAAAAGCATGTTCATTAGAGAAACCTAGATCCAAGCATTAAAGTTTGCATGTGCACATATGAATGTTCTTATGGCTCAAACCCATCAGTGGTATTAGAGCCTTGATTGGCTTCTCTTGAATTTGATGCTTTGTGTTTGATTCTTGCTTAAAATATTTCGTTTTTTTCTCTCTGCCTGATGAACTTAGCGAGTCCCATTGTGGACTCGACGAGTAGGATGAACTCGACGAGTCCATAAGGGGACTCGGCGAGTCGAAGCGTCAGACAGAGGCAAATTCGGGATTTCTTGTTGTTTTGCTTAAGGTTACTTACCTAAATTGTTTTAGTTTAGTAAAATCCAACTTTTATTACCTTTTTGTCAATATCCTTAACAAAACAAAAGATAATTACCAATTATTTAAATGATAAATTCCTTATTTTATTATTTAAATTTATTTGGTGAATTATCTTAATCCTGATTAGGTCAAATTCAGATAATCATAAAATTAATTTTTTAATTTAAAATTATTTGCTATTTGATCCTTGTGTTTTGAAAAGTTCAAAACTTGTCCTCAAGTTTTGAAATTTAAATTTTGTGATTAAAATGTTTAATTTGAACTATTTAAATTTCAAACCCTAGAATTTTAGAAGTTTAAAATTCGACCTTATACTTTATAATATTATACGATTAATATATATATATATATATATATATATATATATATATATATATATATATATATATATATATAAAACTTAAAATGCTAGTCTTACCATTAGTAGACCTCATTCATGAAGCCGATCTATAAGGGGGGGTATAAGGTTATGGCCTACAAAATGGCCATTTAATGGGTGTCCACTCTCACCTACTGCTTCCTTGATTGGTGGAGGGTCGTTAGCTGAACGGGTAGGATAGGGCAAAGCTTTCCTCATTAAAAGTATAATGAATCTATATAAAGTGACTAAATGTTTTTACAAAATTCCCAATCTTAATTACTTTAGGCAAAGTGAATTGATGCAATCCCATGATATTACACTTTGTACCCTTGCTAAAAAGTTAGTGGAGTATATGTGGTTAACCGGCACACTAATTGGTTTCTAAGCAAAGGTGGAAAAGGGTGACTCATTGTTTGTTCTAGTTCGATGGAGCATGTGTGGTTAACCGGCACATCGAATAGGTGACTGTAACAATGAGGGCACCATGTACATTTTCATGGTTATTCACACCCGCTTTGTGATCCTCGACATACCAATCACAAACTTAAGGGGCATATCGAGATTTAAACATGCCATTGAAAGGTTCAATGAATCTCAAAAGAATCTAGGAGTTTTCAATACATTTAAAACTTAATTTTCTTTTCGTTTTTCATGGTGGAGAATTAGTGAATCATCATTCACTTACCTTCAGGTTATTTGCATGTTAGATTACGGCATCCCTTTTTCTAATATGTAAATAATGTTGTTGGATCGTAGCCCTAATTTCTCATTTTGAATGTTTAATTAGGGATTCATTTCTAATCAAACTTTGTTCTTTTCCTTTTCAGATGTCGAACATGAACAACAACAACGCTTCTGGCTCGAGTTCCTCCGGCTCTTTCTTACGCATGAACTTGTGTGGGAGGGTAATATTCGACGGAAACAATTTCAACGATTGGATCCGTAACTTTAGAATGGTTACCCGTTATGAGGACAAAGAGTATGTCTTAGATAAGGAGCTGAAGGAGATCGACATGAACACTGCTACTCCCGAAGAGATCGCTGCCTTTGAGGCCCACGAGTGTGATGCCACGAAAGTCCATTACATCATGCTGGCGATAATGATTTCCGAACTCCAAAAGTCCTATGAGGACATGTATCCCTATGAGATGCATCAAGACTTTTTGGACCGGTACCATCAAAGTGTGAGGCAAGAGAGGTATGAGATCATCACTTCGATGATCACTACCCGAATGGGTAGTGGAGAGTCCCTTACCGCTCATCTGCAAAAGATGCAGAGATATGTTGACTGTCTTCTCAACTTGAATGTTAACTTTGATGAAGAGCTGGTGATTGACATTATCCTTCACTCCCTGCCTCCCTGCTACAACCAGTTCCGCATGACTTACCATATCAATAAGGAAGAGGTCACCTTGAGCAAGCTTCAAGGCTTGCTTAGGACTGTTGAGAGCAATCTCAAGGATAAGTCTGTTGCATCAAATCCCACTCCAACCGTTGCTCCTGTTTTGTCCATTGGGCAAGGGAGGGGTAAGAAGAGGAAGGCTCCCTCAAAGAACAACCACAAGGGTAAGCCCCAAGATGGTACCTCTTCTAGTGGAACCAAAGTTGGTTATGCTAAACCCAACTGTAACCCAAAGGAGGCAGAGTGCCACCACTGCCACAAAATAGGGCATTGGAAGAGAAGCTGCCCAGAATATCTGCAGACCATCAAGGATGGAAAGATCAAGCCATCTTACGTAGGTATTTACACAATTAAATCTAATGATTCATTACATTCCATTTCTTGGGTACTTGATACAGGATGTGGTTTTCATATTTGTTATGATTTGCAGGGCCTAAGAAGAGATAGGGATGTGGAGCATGGGAAGATAAATTTGATCATGGGGAATAGAAGATCGTCGCTTGTAACCAAGATCGGAATGTACTCTTTAATGCTTAATAGTGGATTAGGATTAGATTTAAACAATTGTTGTTATTCGCCAAATATGGCAAGAAACATCATTTCATTTCATGGTTTATATAGACAAGGTTTTAGATATTCATTTGATAATGAAAAGGGTTCTATTAATGCTTATCTTAATGGTGTATTTTATTTTGAAGCATTGCCTTGTAATGGAATATATGAAACTGTGATGGTTATAGATAACTTAGGAAATGATGTGTTGTGTGTTGATTCATCCAATAGTTTGGATAAAGCATGCTTGTCGCATTGTCGTCTTGGACATGTCAACAAGAAACGCATAGCCCAACTCCAAAAGGATGGAGTGTTGGAGTCATTCGACCTTAGGGATGATGACGTGTGCGAATCTTGTTTACTTGGAAAGATGACCAAGTCACCCTTCACTAGCATTTGTGAGAGGGGTGAGGGTCTATTGGATCTCATACACACCAATGTGTGTGGGCCATTTAAATCAACCACAAGGGATGCGAGCCGCTTATATGTGACTTTTATCGATGATTATAGTAGATATGGGTATATATACTTAATCAAGCACAAGTCAGAAACCTTTGAAAAGTTCAAAGAGTTTAAACAAGAGGTGGAGAATCAGTTGGGCAGGAAAAACAAGATGCTTCGATCCGATCGAGGAGGAGAGTACCTAAGTCTTGAATTCTACGACTATCTTACGGAATGCAGAATCGTTTCGCAATTGACACCACTTAGGACACCGTAGTTGAACGGTGTGGCTGAGAGGCGTAATCGAACCTTGTTGGACATGGTTCGTTCCATGATGATTCGTGCTTCACTACCTATCTCATTTTGGGGGTATGCCTTAGAGACTACCGCCCATATCCTTAACTTAGTCCCTACGACGAAGGTTGCCAATTCACCTCACGAGATGTGGACAGGGAAGGCTTCCTCATTAGCACATATAAAGGTTTGGGGTTGCGAGGCTTTTGTAATATGAGAGACTCACGACAAGCTCGAACCTAGTAGTGAGCTGTGTATTTTCATTGGCTACCCGCCGAAATCTTTTAGATATCTCTTCTATAAACCGAGTGACAATGTTGTCTTCGTTGCGAGGAGAGGAGTTTTCCGAGAGTGAGAACTCATAAGCCAAGGGGATAATGGGAGGCAAATTGATCTTGAAGAGATTCAAGATTCGAGCGATGAAGGAACCTCTAACGCTGGCGCTCAACCCGAGGAGGAAACTCTGGTTGAACCAATTGACGAGTCCTAACCTCTTAGACGTTCCGAAAGAGTTAGAGTTCAACCCTAGTTATATGGTTTTCATATTACTACAAAAGGGGACACATATATTAGTGATAGTACACTAATAAATCTAGACAAACCTAACAGCTATAAGGAAGCCATGACAGGCCCGGAATCTGCGAAATGGAAAGACGCGATGGACAGAGAGATTCAGTCCATGTACGTCAACCAAGTTTGGAATTTGGTTGACCATGTGCCCGGACGTAAGACGGTCCGGTGCAAGTAGATCTTCAAGAAGAAGACCGACATGGATGGGGATGTGCACACATATAAGGCGCGATTGGTCGCGAAGGGTTTCACTTAAACTCCCAGAGTTGACTATGATGAAACCTTCTAACCGGTTCCCAAGATAAAATCTATTAGGGTGATGCTGACCATTGTTGTATTTCATAATTATGAAATATGGCAAATGGATGTCAAAACCGCTTTCCTTAATGGGAAGTTGGCTAAGGATGTTTACATGGCTCAGCCAGAGGGTTTTGTCAAAGTGAAGCATCCCAATAGGGTGTGCAAGATTGAGAAGTCCATTTATGGACTTAAGCAAACGTCTCGCAGATGGAATATTTGCTTCGATGAGAAAGTCAAAAAGTTTGGGTTTCTACGAAGCGAGGATGAATCATGTGTATATGTAAAAGCCAGTGGGAGTATAGTAAGCTTCCTCGTATTGTATGTCGATGACATACTACTCATAGGAAACAACATCTCGACATTGCAGGAGGTTAAGTCCTGGCTCGGGAAGTGCTTCGATATGAAGGACCTCGGAGAGGCTTCCTATATTTTGGGAATAAGGATAGTGAGAGACAAAAGTAAGAGATTAATAGGACTTAGTCAGAATACTTACTTGGACAAGGTGCTAAAACGTTTTAGTGTGGAGAATTCAAAGAAGGGAGAGTTACTGATCCAAAGTAATGCCAAGTTGAGTAAGACTCCATGCTCGAGTACTAAGGTCGAGACAATAGAAATGAGCCGAGTACCATACGCTTCCGCAGTTGGCTTGATTATGTATGCTATGACTTGTACTCACCCTGATGTGGCATTTTCTTTGAGCATGGTCAGCAGATATCGGGGGAACCCTGGAAAACCACATTGGACTGCAGTCAAGAACATTCTTAAGTACCTTTGGAGGACCAAGGAATGGTTTCTAGTCCTCGGAGGGAGTGATGAATTAAAGGTGAGAGGGTATAGTGACGCCAGTTTTCAGACCGACATAGACAGCTACCGTTCGCAGTCGGGCTGGGTCTTTACCCATAATGGAGGAGTAGTGACTTGGAAAAGTTCCAAGCAAGAGATAGTAGCTGATTCATTGTGCGAATCAGAGTACATTGCAGCGAGCGAAGTGTCAAAGGAGGCGATATGGTTGAAGAACTTCATTGGAGACCTTGGAGTTGTGCTAGCCATAAAGGAGCCTATGGAAATTTTCTTTGATAATGAAGGAGCGGTTGCCTTGACCAAGGAACCGTGGGATCACGACAAATCTCGACATATCGACATAAAATATCATTTTATTCGACATCGGGTGGAAGAAGGACTCCTCGTAGTAAAGAGGGTATCTTTAGAGGATAACCCAGCAGATCCACTTACGAAGGGACTCAGCAGGGTTAAGCACTTGCAGCACGCTAGGAGCATCGGGCTGAAGGACGATATTAGTTTAGATTAGATAGTTTAGAAACATGTAATAGATAAACTGTAATTAACATTTGATGATTAAATAAAAGAGTATTACTTATTAGTAATGTTGTTGTCCTATGTTAATTGTTTACCTATTGTTTCATTTTCGCATGTTTTGACTTCTGGAATAATAAGAATTATTCGAACCATCCACAGTCGTTCATATGTTGGAAGTAGGTATGAATGAAGATTGTCATGAATTGGTGTGTAGATTGTCTAAAATGTATTAGACATAGAAAAAGTTTGCTATAATGTTCATGAGTGCTTATAAGTTTGATTTGAGCATTGGAATAAACCCTTGCTTGCTGGAATCACTTCATGGAATTTATCTTGAGTGATCGCAAGACGATAATATCATATGGTCTTAAAACCTAGATATATGGTTTATTGTTTGGTAATTGGTTATGCATTGATAATGAGAAAACGCATCAATAACTTGATGTTATACAACGCATTGTTGTGTATGATTTGGTTAGTGAATAATAAATGCATATAAGTCGAAGTTTATTTGTTCCTTTTATCCTAAGAGGATAAAAGAGATATCAGGGTCCCTCGATGATTTGGTTTTACTTATGTGTCGGGCCCGGTCAGGACTGAATTGATGTGTTCAATTAAGTTCTATGTCAAACGAATTAGGGATCGAGAAACAAACTGATGGACAATAAGTATGACTATGTTCCATGTAATTGTCCGCACGATATCTAGAACAAAGGAGTATACGATCCCTTATCTAAAGGACAGGTTACTGATAAGATCAGAGTTTGACAGCGTCTTTGAGAGCTACGATTGCTAATCGGATTGTGCTTACACTTATAGTTACTAGACTTATCCAAGTGGGAGACTGTTGGATTAGTGTCTAAGTCTATAACCTTATTTGGTAAGTACTTGACCTGGTTGTGCATGGTCCTTTTGGGTTGCCTTCACCAAAGCAACGTGATAGGATGATTTATAAATAAAGAGGTTATTATGATTTATTAATATATTATATGATTAATCAATTAAAGGATAAATCATATAGTTTAATTAATATTAGACAAGAATTAATTAAGAATTAATTTTGTGGCTAAAAGAGATTAATTAAATAAAGGGGACTGTAACTGTCAATTGTGTGATAGTTGGTTTTGAGTTGTGGATCCTTATGGATCATAGGGTGAACAAAATTAAGGTGTATGGACTCCTTGAATTCGTCCAAGCCTTATTCTAGAAGGATCCTTGGACTTCTTAAGGCCTAAGTTATCCAATTAGGGTTTCAAGTTGTAACTCTAGCAGCTCAAGTATTTAAAAACCCCATGGGCTACAAAAATCGGCTACCAGAAACCCTAAGGAGTTCGTAGAGCCGATTTTGTGCCTATAACCTCTCTCCAAATCATCCTCTTGCTTCTTGGTGTTTGTAATCCATTAGAGGAGTGACATTTGTGACTCTAAGCTCGAAGGATAACAAGATTCAAGCTTTCAAGAAGAGGTAATCATCTAGATCTATTTTGTTATGTCAATTTTGTTTTGTTTACTCTATATCCAGGGTTTGCAAGTATTGGATGAAAAGCATGTTCATTAGAGAAACCTAGATCCAAGCATTATGGTTTGCATGTGCACATAGGAATGTTCTTATGGCTCAAACCCATCAAATAGAACCCTCCATGAGCCGAAATCGGCTGCATACATATGTCTCTTCTCTTTGAGATAAATAGATTACTCTCTTAAATCATCCTCTTGGATATTGGTGTTTGTGAACCATTAGAGGCATCACACTTGAGGTGCTCAAGCTTTCAAGGGTCAAGAACTACATGTCCTTCAAAAGGTATGTCATCTAACTATATGTTTTATTCATTTTGGCAATTTGTATGCTAGTTAGGACAATGCTTTGGAAAAATTGAAAATATGCATGTATAATAGAGAAAACATAGATCCAAAGCATTTAGGGTTGCATTTGCACCATAGGAGTGGTATAGTGCTCAAAACCCAACAATAACAACATGCATATATAAGCCTTCATCCTGACTGGACCGCATCGTAGGGCCTACAGCCTATCTGGACCGCTCTTCGGGCATTCGGCCTGACTGGACCGCCTCTCGGACCTTCAGCCTATCCGGACCGCCCCGATTATCTTGATGTTCAGCACAAAGCAGGAATGTCTAAACCCAAAAACCATAACATGTCGACATATAAAATAACAATTAATAATCAACAAGTACAGGTAATCATACAGATCTACCAGTCTATCATATAACTATCATAACATCAATCCAATATAGCAAGATACATAATCCAGTCGGCCGACATTGGTGTCTTCGACCCATAAGTAGGATGAGGAAAAACTCACCTCAATGACAGAAAGATATCAGAACTAAATCCTACTCTAACTATTGACTCTATGGGTCACCTGTACAACACCCAGGGGCCAAGCCTCAATCTACTACTAAAAATATCCAAAATGGCCTAAAGTTAAACTTGGTCAATGTCAAAAGTCACTCCAACTAGTCACCACGTTGTGGCCAACATTGGCCATGCTATAGCCATCATTGGCCACTAAATGATAAAACATATGAGTCGTAGCCTAGTCGCCATGTCGTGGGCATTAGGTTCCTAACAACTTAATGGGTTAAGCCATCTTTCTTTGATTCTAAGGGTTCCAAAGCCCGGGTCTGGTCTATAGCATGGTCTAAGTGAATAAAGTTTCCAACTTTATCCCTTTGGACTCTCTAAGAGGCAAGGGTTTCACTCCTAGGTCCAAAAAGAGCAAAACACAACTTGGCTTAATTCATTACGCACTTAATCTTGAAGACTACGAGTTCAATTTTTTTCAGATGTGTTTCTAGAATCATAAAACAACATACAAAAACCCTTACTTTCTAGACATACATGTCCAATGCATGTCTTGGGCTCTTATTATGTTAAATTGAGGGTTTTGACCAAAAATTCATGCATGATACCAAAACTCACTACAAATATGGATCCAAAGCACCAAACACCCTCAATGGCTGGAGATTCATAATGTTGCAAACTTCATGAGATCCCACCACTCCAACAATCTAGAATATGAAGGATTAGTGACACAACTCAAGATCTAGCAACCTATCAAGATAAAAATCGAGTCTTGGACACTTACAAAGGTCGAAAAGAATGCTACCACACAGGAGGAGGTCTTGCTTGTTGGATGATAGCTCGCTTCTTATTCTTCCTTCCCTCAATGGCTTCAAGAACACCAAAATAAGGCTTAAACAAATGAGGAGTGGATTACGGTTTTCTATGATCTCAAAGAGGTTGATGGAGGCTGAGGGTAGGCAAACCCTAGCCTCCTCATTCCTTTATATATAGGGAAAAACCCATAAATAGTGTTTTGTTATTTTCCAGTTGCCACGTTGTGGCCATATATTGCCATGCCATGGCAAATTAAAATGAACCTGTGATGCTTCTTGATATGCCACCTCGTGGTGCCTTCCCCCACGCTGTGGAAAACCTTAAAACGCCGAAAATTGGGAATTGATTACCTCTATATCTAGGTGTTACACACACACACACATATATATATATAAATATATATATATATATATATATAGAGAGAGAGAGAGAGAGGGAGAGAGAGAGAGAGATAGAGAGAGAGAGCTAGCTGATAATTATGCTACCAAAAAACAGCTTTTAATATGTCGTAGCCAGTTTAAATGATCATAAATGGTCATCAATATTTTTTTAAGGAAACTTAATACAATATATTAATATTGCAAACATTATAATCGAACACCTTAACAAAAAGGGAAATTGACTGATCAAGGCAATTACCTTTTTTGTTTTTTTCACATGTGGATTTTTCTACACACCTATGTAAGAAACTTGTTGGAAGTGTTTACACATGACCATTATAACCGTTTGTAACTTGCTACATCCAGCCATAATGGTGATATGTGAACACTTCAAACAAATTTGTTACCTATATGTGTACAAAAAAGAAGTTACCCAGATGTGAACAAAACGAAAAGGTAATTACCCTGATAAGTCAATTTCCAAAAAAAAAAATCTAATACGTGAGCACTAGAATGCATACGATCAATGTAGAAAAAAATGATGTATATTTCTTAGTTGGAACATTTACAGAATATAAGAAAAATCTTATTTCATTTTTATTACTTTTTTAGATTGTCCAGACTTACTTCTATTACATAAAAACCTAAATATATGAAGATTGTTTCTCTCTCTCTCTATATATATATATATATATATACATACATATATATATATACATATATATATATATATATATATATATATTGCACTGATGTAATATTTTAATAACATAATTTCCAAATCCTAATTAATAGTTACTTATTGTGTAACATTCTGATGATGAAGTATTTCCAATCTTAACCTTAAGTATGAAGAGTTATTGCATTTTAGCCCTTGTGTATGAGAAAGCTTACAAAATGGCCCATAATGGCATTTTTGTAATTCTTGGGACAAGCTCACGTACGCTGGGCGTACGTAAGTGTACGGTGGGTGTATGTGCTAGATCTTCAAACCCTATTTTTAGGGTTTAGACCCTATATAAACATTATTGAATCTCAAATGCTCACTTTCTCACCAGTCTACAACCCTCATTTCGTCCATTGCAACCCTAATCTCTTGTGTATGTTCCTTTGAGCTCAAATGTGTGTGTTTGTGGTGCCTTTGAAGCAAGGAGAAGATATAAGCACCAACTTGGAATATTAAGACCTCATAAATCCAGGAGCGCCTCACATTCAAGTTTCATTTTGAGGTATAAAGTTCTAAACTTGATGATCCTATCACTAGATCAAGTATATGTTAAGAGTTTATGCTTATTAACCCTATATTATTGGGTTTTTTGGGTTTAAGCAACCCTAGACCCAATGAGTTGTCCTTCTGAACGTTTTAGGGTAGTTTGAGTAATAAAAATAGCATCTTGGCTCTTAGTTCTTCCCCATGCATGAGTCTGGGTGTCTTAATGGCTTAAGATGTAAGGGTTTCAAGTGTTAAGAACTTAATAGTCATGCAAGACCATAAAGTTGGAAACTCTATGGTCAAGGACAACATTTGGGACTTGGATCTGTGATTTGAACGTAAGGGCTTATGTATTAAGCACTTATTGAGAAATTGGCTGAGTACGTACGTACTTTGGCGTACCAAATGGTATGTTGCGTGTACGTAGTCAAAGCCCCGACTTCTAGGTTAAGTGGAGTACGCCCCACGTACGGATGAGTACGCCCAACGTACTCGGCTGGGTTGACTCAACTGGTTTGTTAGGTTTGACCAATCTTGACGAATGGGTATTTTGGGCAATTTGGTATTAAATTAAGTTGGCAATATTTTGGATAATATGTGTCAAGTAGGGCTGACTTACGGAGAAAATATTTATTCAACTTGTGTTTACACTGGGAGGTGAGTTTTCCTCATTGTACTTGCGGGTCGAAGGCACCAAGGCCGGCCCAATGGATTGATATCCTGTTAGATACTGATTTATGATATGTTGACTATGAAAATATGATTATCTGATAGTTACTGATATGCATTAGACTGGTAGATCTGTAGGACTACCTATGGTTACGAGGTGTATAATTATATGTCTGCTGAATATGTATATTATTTGTTATATGTCGACAAGTTATGTTAGGTTTGAGACAACTGCTTTGTGTTGTCAGTCAATAGACCGAGGCAATCCAATCGGGACGTTGTAGGCTAGGGCATTCCAACTGGGAGGTTGTGGGCCAAGGGTAATCCAACCCGGAGGTTGTGGACCCGGTACATGATATGCGGGGTAATCCAAGCGGGAGGTTATAGACCCAGTATGTGGTATGTCGGGCAATCCAACCAGGAGGTTATGGGCCGGCGTAATCCAACCGAGAGGTTATGGACCTAACATACTAATATTTATATTTTATATGTTGTGTGATGGTACTTTGGGGTAACTCACTAATATTTAGCTTATAGTTTCAGTTATTGTTTCAGGTACATCTGATGATCAAAGGAAAGTGAAGGCGAGATCATGCACATCTTCTTGTTTTTATGTTGTTGGGTCTTGGGAATACTATTATTTTGAATAATACTTTTGAATTGATAGTACTTTTTATTGAATTTGGTGTCTAAGCTCATAACTATAACTGGGATGTACTTGACCCGATTGTAGCATGGTCCTTTTGGGTTGCCTTCACCGGTGCAATTTGATAGGATGGACTTTTGAGAATAAGGTTATTTATGATTTATTAATATATTACAAGTATAATATATTAATATGAAATCATATTATTTACCTAATATTGATCAAGAATTAATTTGGAATTACTTTTGTGGTCAAAAGAGACTAACTAAATATATGAGGATTGATTATGTAAATCAATGATTCTTATAGTGTGGGCCAATGATCCATGATTATTTAGATGGGCTAAACCAATGAGATGATCCATGGATAGTCCATGGAGGTTAAACCCATGGAGCTTAAGAATGTGAAAGGTCATAGAGCATTAGGGTTTGCATGGATGTAACCCTAGCTTAGCAATACTATAAAAGCATACCCCTAGTGCCAAAATCGGCTACCCTATTCATTCTAAGAGAGTGAAGTTGATTTTGTGCCAGGTAATCTATTCTCTCAAGCCTCCTCTTGCATATTGGTGTTTGTGAACCATTAGAGGCATCACACTTGGGGTGATCAAGCTTTCAAAGGTCAAGAACTAAAAGTCCTTCTAAAAGGTAAGTCATCTAACTAGTTGTATTATTCATTTGACAATTTGTATGCTAGTTAGGGGAATGCTTTGGAAAATTGAAAATATGCATGTATAATAGAGAAAACATAGATCCAAAGCATTTAGGGTTGGATGTGCACCATAGGAGTGTTATAGTGCTCAAAACCCAACAGTGGTATCAGAGTCTAAGATTGTTTTCCTTTATACTTGATGCTTGTTAGTTTTCCAAGTTGACAAAATCGAATTTTCTGCATCTAACTGATGAACTCGTCGAGTCCATTGGCTGCCTCAACGAGTCCACTTAGTAACAGAGCAACTCGGCGAGTCAGTTCGTGCACTCGACGAGTTGTAGGCTTTATTTGCAGAATTTCGAGTTTCTTGGCCTGGATTGGATTGGGAACACTAACACAAACTGTTTTGGATCATTACAAATGTTTTTTTTATTTGGTAATGCTTGTACTCATCCAACCACAAGATAATTGTCAAAGTTTTGAGAAAATTGTTGTTTTTATAAGGTAAATAAAGTTTCTTGAAAATTATTGACCTGATATTATCTTGTTTATGAGTTTATCTAGATCAATCTTGAATTATATGATTATTTTAGTTGTTAGAAAATTGATCTAAATAAGTTTCAATGACCTCCATAACTTGTCCTCAAGTTATGGAAAATGAAAGGTCTCATCCATTAAAATGCAATTAAACTCATAAGTTATGAATATGAAGAGTTTTGACAAGTTTGAAAACTTGCCCTCAAGTTTTGGAATTTGTAAAGTCTCACTAATGTAACTTTAATTCCAAACCCTAGAGTTTTAAGAGTTAAAATTCAACCCTTGTACTTTATAATATTATAAGTTTAATAATATATATATATATATATATATATATATATATATATATATATATATAAGACAAGTCGGTCTTACCGTTAGTAGGCCTTATTCACGAAGCCGATTTATAAGGGCGGTATGAGGTTACTGCCTATAAAATGGTGGTTTAGTGGGTGTCCACTCTCACCCACTGCTTCCTTGACTGGTGGATGGTCGTTAGCCGAATAGGTAGGATAGGACATTAATTCTCCATCATTAAAAGTATAATGATAAATATAAAGTAACTAAACTTTTATTAAATTCACAATCTTAGTTACTTTAGGAAAATGTGAATATGTTGCTAATCCATGAAATTACACTTTGCACCTTGTTAAGTCGTTAGTGGAGCGTGTGTGGTTAACCAGCACACTAATCTGGGACTGACAATGTGTGGCAAATGGTAGCTTGATGTTAATCATAGATCAATGGAGCGTGTGTGTTTAACGGTGCACATTGATTAGATGATTTGTAACATTGGTTGTACCAAGCTAATTTGCATGGTTATTCACATCTTGTTTGTGATCCTCGGCTTCCCAGTCACAAACTTGAAGGGCACAATCGATATTTAAACATGCCATTGAAAAGTTCAATGAATCTCAAAGGATCTAGGAATTTCAATCCAATTAAAACTTAATAATCTATTTCTTTTTTCATGGTGGAAATTTGTAAATCATCATTTACCTACCTTTAAATATTTTGCGATTGGAGTACGACATCCCTTTTTGCAATTGTAGAATATTGTGTTGGGTCCTAGCCTTAATATTTCATTTAGGTGTAATATTAAGGATTATCATCTAACCTAAACTTTGTTCTTCTTCTTTTTTTAGATATCTATCCCAAACAATGCTTCCAACCCAATCCCTTCAGGCTCTTTCTCCCTCATAAACCTATGTGGGAGGGTCTTTTTCGATGGCTCGAACTTCAATGACTGGATTAGAAACATCAAAATAGCTATTCGCTATGAGGGCAAAGAATATGTCCTAGATAAAGAGCTTTAGTAGATTGATGTCACCATTTCTACTACTGAACAAATCGCTGAACACACTACTCATGAGAGGGATGCGACAAAGGTGTCGTGTCTAATGATTGCTATGATGACTGCTGAGCTGCAGAAGTCCTATGAGGACTACTATCCTTTTGAAATGTATCAAGATTTGATGGAAAGATACCATCAAAGTGCTACGCAGGAGAGGTATGAGATCATTGCCTCCATGATCACAACCAAAATGAAGGATGGTGAACCCACTACAAGAAAAACGCGATTTTGCTAGGGAAGATCGCTATGGAACATATTTTCGTTGTTAATTTGCGATGGATCGTGCTATGGAATGTCGTTCCATAGCAATGTTTCTACCACATTGTCTACGTATTTTATTTCTGGTAGCGAGAGTGGGAGTTGTTAGGAAAATGCTACCAACTCCATATCAGTTGGTATTATGCTACTGATAGTTCTATGGAACAAAAATTCGTAGCAATTTCCCAACGACATTTGTTACCAAATCATTTTCCGTTGTACTGTTGCTATGGAATTCATCATCGTGGTTACTATACAATGGATTTTGTGATGGAAACCAATTCCATAGTTGAATTACTATGGAAGTACCATTTGTAGGTATTTGCTAGGGAATTCTGCTATGGAGTATGATTTCGTTTGCTTGTTTTGCTATGGAACAAAACACGTAGCTAATATGTGACGGCATTTATTGGTTTGAATGAAATGTTTTTATTGGTAATATGTGGCATAAACTAATGGCTAAAAATGTAAAAATGAATTATAAAGTAGATATTGCTGGCAAGCGGACTCGAACTTAAGTTTAAGCTAGAAAAGGGCGCGGTTAAGCCAGTTGTGCTAATCAAGTTGTGTATAATTTCTTGAAAACATAGTATATGATGAATAATTAACAAAAAAATCATTACAAACTTATTTTTAATTACATTAACCGGGCATGTTAAAGTATATAATCTATGTAGATTATTTTCCTTAATAACGAATTCATTACAAACTTATTTTTAATTACATTAAGTATACTTCATCACAAAAATAATATGGGTTTACATATACTTCATCCTACTCAAACAACACAACAAGAAAAAATGACTTAACTGCCCTTTTAACAGAATGATGTAAACACAAAACCAAAATAAAATTATAGTAGTACTATACAACTTCATATACAATACAATAAGAACAATAATATTCAATGTCCAATCTATTATCAACCATTAATATTCTTAAGAAATATACAAAACCTACCATACTCTACATACCAACGACAAACCGTGCAATATCTTTGTCGATCCTCATCCTCTTCATTGCCTATTGCAAATGCACCTTTAACAGAATGTCGTGGGTCCTCACATTGGAATGTGATGTTATTCGTTGTAAATCTATGAACAACATCAACAGCCCGCAACAACTCTTTGGCACTATCAATAACACCCGTGTACTCCCCATCATCCAGAACTACCCAGCCAAAATAGGTATCAAGTAATTGTAAACCTACACATTAAAATATCCATCAATTAATCCAATGTATCCTTTTCAATACAACAGTAAACATTATACAACACAACACAACTAAATACTAACCCCAAACTACAAACATGCCTTTAATTAACTATATATACAATTTAATTTACATATATACCATATATACATACCTTCATTACATTGATGAGGCCCTCTTGAAATGTAGATCTTTCCAAGCAAATGAATTGCCTTAAGATGATCTTCATTTACTGCTTGTCTCAACAAAGACAATCCTAAATCAAAATGGCCATAATAGAAGCACTCTTCCTGTTGACAGAATAACAATATCAATATATAACATCAATGACACAAAATATTAATAAATGGTATAGATTACATACAATTAATGAAATTACACATACAATTCCTTGTCTGAACATGGCTTCAATGTTATTATGCAATGCACATGTGCGTATAAATGACTCAGGATTCAGATTTTTGGGACCCATTCCTTCAATGATGTCAATGCATGCTGTTCTGAACACTTGAGGATCACCCCCGCTTCATACATCTTCTTTGAACTTCAAAATTTTAAATACACAGTAAATAACAAATAAAGAAAGTTGTATTTCATGAAATATACATTCATTAGTTGATGTTTATTGAGAATTACCAAAGTCTTGGAGAGACGATGTCTTTCGCAAACTCTGACCCGAATACAAATATCCGACACAAAATCTCTAATGGGAGATCATCTAACGAACGACGACTTCTAGTAATCAACATTCTACTAACACAATGGACATTGGAGTAGTTGATTTCAATTTATTTTTAAAAAATAAGCGTAACTATGAAAAACAGTGTAACAGGGTATGGAAAAAAAATACTTACTTTATGATGATCTAGTCGCGAGGTGTATAGGAGTGTCTATTATCGTAGAAAGTCTATTATCGTAGAAAATCGATTTCAAGAACGATTACCCTTCGACGATTTGGGGGTTTTAGTGTTTCTATGGAGATTTATCGTCCGGAATAGTTGAGACGTTCTGAATGGTTGAGGAACTGATAACGTTGGTGTGACGTCAGAGGTATGATGGTGCCTCAACGCTTCAGAGTGCAAAAAGACCAAAGTGCCCTTGAAATCATTTCAAATATGTGAATACTAAGGATATTTGTATCAAAACATATTGTTCAAATATTATAACCTTTTATAGGTAACAGTGGAATTTTGATTGTTAAAATGGAAAACACAAAAATAACATATATATATCATAATCTATAATATATATATATATATATATATATATATATATATATATATATAAGCACAAAAGAGTTAGCAATAGGAACTTTTTGGTAACTTTGACACTTTTGGCCCTTGGAAACAAAACTTTTACATTTTGGTAAAAAAAACACAAAAAAACTGTAGATTTATGCCACAAATTTTTTAGCTAGTTTGACACTTTTAGTCCTTATTATAAAAAAATTATACATTTGGCACAATATACACGAAAAACATTTACGTTTTTTCCAAAAAAATTTAGCCAGTTTGACACTCTTGGGTTTTACAGTCAATAGTTTACATTTTGACCTAAAAAACACATAAAAACATCCCGAGCTTTCTTCCTAGTTTACATTTATGTATTGATATTAAACCAAATTAACTTTATCTAAAAAAAACATTAAACACTAAACATCTAGTCATTATCTTCTTCCTCCTCTTCTTCTTCATCATCTTTTTCTTCATTGCTCGTTGTACTAACCTCATAACTACCCTCGCTATTAGGAATACCATCATTATTTTCCTCATGAATTTCACCTTCTTCATCAATATTATTTTCATTATCTGAACTGTTGCTTGACATTTTGTGATCATCATCATAATTGCCTGTATCGGCTAGACTTGGTATAATTATTTCATTTGATTCAACTTCATCTTCTTGGAAAGCAACGTCTTTATGAGGATGATTTCATCTGTCCAACCACGAGGTTTAACTTTAAATACAGCCCACCAGTCCGAGTTGTTTGTTTTCGAACTTGGGTAAGCAATGTAACACACTTGATTGGCTTGCATGGCTAAAACAAATGGCTCGAACTTGGTTGTATTTTCTTTTGACGTTTATCTTGACCAAGTTATATTGTTTGTGAAACTGAACTCCTATGTTAGGTGTTGGATCGTACCACTGACATTTAAACAAAACCGTGGTTTTAATTAGGTAACTAGGGTACTCGACTTCTAAAATTTCCTCTACCTTACCATAATAATCACCTCGTTGGCTACTAACACACAATCCGCTATTGGTTGTTGATGTGTTCAGACTATGAGCTTCTATGTGAAACTTGTAACCATTGACAAAGTATACACTATATAACTTTACTTTTTTTAATGGAATTTTAGATAGGTTAGATATAGACTTGTTGTTTATCGGGATCTTACGTGCCTATATGAATAATGGTAAAACACTTAATTAGAGTTAATTATAACCATAACAAAAAATAATAAATTTCAAAAAATACAAAAATTACACCCACATAGTTTTGAAAACATAATGCAAAGTTCTTTTCAACTTCAGCTGCAAGGACCTGTTCATCCATATCCCCCCATAACTTCATTCAAATGTTCTTCAAATATTTTGTATCACCATTTCAATAACATTTTAAAGTTACTATGAATGTAATAAACAAAATCATGCATGTAAATGTTTTTCGATCATAGCAAAAATGATTATTAAAATTAAAATTGATGCATATGTTACGTACGAACCTGATGTAATGCTTGATCTTATCTTCATTAAGGAGTATGTAAGTTTGGGCAACATGCACTTCCTCATCAGACATCATTCTATTCGTGAATCTTCCATAATGACGCCTAAGATATGAAAATGTATCTAACATGTCGTTGTTAGCATCCACTTTCTCATCTCCTCCTCCATCATCATTTCGAGGCAACTTTCTATTACGTGTGGGGACACCAGTCTCGAAATAATGAGAGAAAAATATAGATGCTTCACGTAACAAGTACGCGTTAACAACGGACCCTTCCACTCGAACTTTATTTTTCACATGTTTTTTCAACTGACTTAGATACCTATAGTGAAGATTATTTAAATTAGTTTACAAAAATAGCAACATACATTATGATGTACCATACAACCGTTTCAAACGGATACATCCACCGATATTGGACTGGAATGGCTATCTTCGCTTCGTATGACAAATGTACTGGTAAATGTTCCATGGAGTTCAAAATACCAGGGAAAAAGATGGTCTCTAATTTACATAATATTATTAGGATCTCGGTTTCAATCCTTTCCATGTCTTTTGTTGTGAATGTTTTGAAGAAAATACTCAAATCTATTAATGCTTCCCACAATTGTTTTGGCAACATCTCATGAAATGCAATTGGCATCAAACTTTGCATAAAAACATGACAATCGTGGCTTTTCATTCCGAACAGTCTACACCCTGTTAAATCAACACATCTCCCCAAATTAGAAACATAACCTTCAGGGAAACTCAATTTCTCCACCCATTGGTATATGGCTTTCTTTTGATTCTTGTCCAAAGTGTAGTATGCTCTTTCATTATCTTCAACTCCTTTTCTCTTCCTATAATAGAGCTTCAAATCTCTTCTGGCTGTTACATTGTCCTTCGTCTTCCCTTTGACATCTACTATAGTGTAAAAAAAAAGTTTTCAAATACATTTTTAACATCAAAATTGGTTCCCCTGGTTTTATATGCGTTTTGTTTGATATCTCCCTGGGTTTTTTTTAGTATGGTGATTACGGGACGATTTGAGGCTAGATCCGGATCAGGACCAGGAGCAAATGGCTAGGATGGGCCAACTTTGACTGAGGACCATGTCAAGGAGATCATTCGTGAGGAAGTTGTTTCTTTTGTCTGGGGTCAGATACCAGAGCCGGTTGAATTTGTCAAGGTCGTTATGATGGAGTACTTCAATGATCGGTATGCTACACTTTCTGAGGTTGTTGTTGCTACAGCCACTACGACCGTTGTTGTCATTAGAGCACAAGGAGAGAGATTTACAGTATCGGGACTTCGATCGTACGAAGCCCCCAGAGTTTTATGGGGTCTCGGACCCGATAATGGTGATTATTTGGTTGTCTGACATGGAGGTTTGTTTCTTCACGTGTTCTTGTCCATATAACCAGAAGGTCAGGTGCGCTCTGAACCTTTTGAGTTCTTGAGCAAGGGATTGGTTGAGACTAGTGACTACTTCTTATACTCCTGAGCAGAGGGCCACGATGACTTAGGAATAGTTCTTGGACATGTTCCGTGCAAGGTATGTTTCCCTGGTAGAGATGGAGAGACTGGCCCAGGAGTATCTGGATCTAACGCAGGCGAGCGAGTCGGTGACGGAGATCACCAAGATGTTAACTGAAAGGGCCTTGTTCAGTTATGAGTTCGCAGCTTCAGAGCATGCTTAAATGACTCGGTATTTGAGCATTCTCAAGGCAGATATTCAACAGTTTGTGTCCATCAAGCTCTATAGTTCTCTCGTTGAGCTTCAGGATGCCCCGAGGAGGTTAGAGATTGAGATAGAGACACATGAGATGGAGCAATGTCGACTTTGGGTTAGTCCTAGCCTGCAGTGAAGTGGTTCAAGTCCGCCAGCCAAAGTTTAGGATCAGTTGGAGAGAGGCCGAGTTCTGTTACCTATCGCCGATGTGGCGAGGAGGGTCATTTTGGAAGTGTCTGTAGGCAGAGTGTGCGAGTTTGTTTTCATTGTAGTAAGGAAGACCACATTAGAGCTCATTGCCATTTTCTCAGTGAGGTGTTGGATCCTATGCCCTTAGCATGGCAGTTACCCGATGGTCGTCATGGGACCGTCGGGGTCTCGAGGACTGAGATTTGAGATTGACAAATTTTCTATTTAGCAATTGTGGTAGTATTGGTATTTATATGTCATTTGTGTTTGTGTTTCAAGGTTTAGTTGTAATTTTGGATGATCAGTTAAATGAAATTATCTTATTTAGCTTTGTGTCAATTAATCTCTTGTTATGTATGGACTAATTATCTTTGTCCTTGATTGTATGCGTATTAAAAGTTGTGAATATTGTATGAATTCATATCCTACCATGTGTCAGGATATTAGTGATCGGGATCAAGTAATAGAGTTCGAGTTAGTCGGAGTATCGAAGGACTATGAAGTTCTCAGCCTCTAGCATATTTCAAGTGGGGGAGAGCGGAACCTCGCAATAAAAAGACTCTTAGCCAAGATTCGGTTCTCTTTCGGATTTTTCTAGGTTCCATAATTCTGCGCAACTGCTAAATCTTCAGGTTTTGCGACAATGTCACCGTCAGCTATTGGATTTCCCCTTCGATTAGTAATAATCTTGGTTATGATAGCATCTGTAGGGCATGCATGTACTTATACCCTAGTGTGTCAGGAACTCTGATTGAGGGTTGATTTGTCTATTGTCGTCTGATCAGGGATGAGGCCGAGTGTTGATAGTGGGTAGCTCAGTTGGGGTGTCGGAGCAAAGTAAGAGTGTGGTTTAGTTCAACATGAGAACAATTAGTTTTCATTGTGGTGATGCCCTTTTGGCGCGGGATTAGAGTGTCGACGTTGGGTCGAGAAGCTTAGAGACCGATTGAATCTGCATATTTTCATTCATCTTGGTTGTTGGGGGGGGGGGGGGGGGAGTGCATCATGAGGTAGAAGCGAGAGCTGATTTCGAGGACGACATCTAATTTACGTGGGGGAGAATTGTAACATTCTGGTTAAAACAAAATTAAATAAATAAAATAAAATAAAATAAAATAAAGTAAATAAATAAATAATAAGCCCTAAAGCCTCAAGATCTATTTTATATTTTATCTGATTTTAGCCCTAAACCGGTAATAATTTATCAGTGTTAGCTTCAAGGATTTAAACGTTATAATTTACAATATTTGGGGTCTATATTGTAACATTAGGACTTAAATGTAGCAAGGGCTGTTCGGTAATTATTGGATTTAAATTGAAGAGGGTTTGTGGAGTCGGGGGCTAATCTTATACAATTGGGATGAAGTTTAAAATGGAGACAGGGTTTAAACCCGTCACCACCCTTCCTTTTCCCTCATCGTATACACCAAACCCTAACCCTAAAACCTCCAGTCGCGGCCACCCTTATCTCTCCCATAAACAGCGCTGCCATCCCCTTCATTGAACCACCATCGCTGCTCCTACTGTTGGCGAAGACGATGGCTGCTAGGAGAAGTTGTCTAGACCGAAGAGGGAGGTTGTGAACAACTGGAAGTTACAGGTTGTTGCATCTGTTCTCGGTAAGGCAACCACGGCTCACCCTCCTCCGCTTCTTTTCTGTTAAGCCACAGTCTACCCGACGAATACAATCGTCGCCGCTCGTACGAATCTTCTCTCGTTGCTCCGGTCATCGTACCACCCCTGAAGAGGGATGTTGTGGATGCGTTTGTGTGTATGTTTTACGTGTGCGGGTATGTTTTAGTGTTGATGCCCACGATAAGCGAGTTGGCCGAAAAATCAAGTAGAAAGACCACCATTGCAGGCAACCATGGTGGTTGCCGCCCATGCTACTTCTTCTGCCGCCGTGAGAGGTGGCTATGTGTGTGAATTGGTGTTTATATGTGTGTTTATTTTAGTTGAATGTTGTTTTTGGGTGTTGCTTGACTAGAAACTAAGGAAAAACCACGACCACCAACGTGAGGTGGTGGTTGCCACCACATGCCGCCGTTCTATCACCACCAGCCACCACTTTGGGTGGTTGTGTGTATGTGTGTGTGTGTGTTTGGACTGATGTTTGAAATTCTTTTGTCACTATTTTGGCCTAACACCATAATTGTGAGGTGGTGGCTGCTACCGTGAACCACCATTGACCACCACCGCGTAGGGTGTTAGTCGGTGGTGCCCAACTTATTAAACTCTAATTAACCTAAAAGCCTAACATGGAACCTAATTGGCTAGTATTTAGGTTGGAAGCCATAATTAGGGATTAGAAAACCCTAATGTCGTGAAACACTAATTTTGGAGTTGGTCGGGACCCACATTGAAACTATTAATTAAACTTAAAATAATACTTAATAATGCCCCTACAATTAACTTAATGTAATATTGGGCTTAATATAGTAAGTCCTTAAAGGTTTAAGTGTGGAACACTAACCCTAGTTATCATTTTATGTGAAAACCCTAGAATCGAGAGGCTCTATTTTGGACAATGATCAGGCACGTATTTGCATTATTGATTGGATTATTATTTCACCCAAGAATGACTAAGTCAAACCTTAATCAGTCCTACCCTTAGGTGATTAAGTCCATAATGGGTTAAGTGTTCTTACTTAACCCTAATCGTTATTTCATGTGAGGTGGTCACTTTTGCAAGTGACTATGACATGTGATCGGGGTATTGACTCAAGTATCTTCCTGTAGGTGATTGGAAGTGAGTTGAAGCTGGCAGAGTCCTTCATTGCTACAGTGGTTATCTGCACACACATCAAGGTGAGTTTCGCCTCACTATACCCATGAATCGAAGGCAACAATGATGGCCTACTAGTTTTGGTTATCTGCTTGTAGGATACAATAGAGACTCTTGATCTAATCTCTCTTACCTGTTCCTTGTTTGGTTGTGGTTTTGGATTAGGATCACCTATACAGGTGACTATCTCACCTATGAGTATATATAACCATGCATTCCTTGGATTGTTGATATTTAGTATACTGCTATGCGGTAGTGATCTATTAGATCTGTGTTCTGGTATTCAGTATGGTGTCATGTTGTAGTGATCTTTTGGATGTGTTTCCTAGTATTGAATATGTAGTTGTGTGGTAACAACCTTAGGAACTTTATGTTATATGTGCTCGCTGGTTATCATTTATGGAGTGCCCAGATTAACACATTTGTTATTAAAAATAAAAATAAAAATTATCATTGTTTTAAGTCTTTTGGTATTGAATACAATAAATATTTTTGAAATCTAGAAGAGCACCACCACGTAAAAGTTCAAACCCGGTTTCTTTTATCCTTGACTGATCACCATCTTCACTTTGAGATGTAAAACTAAAAGAGGACAGTCAAATTTAGGGATTATAGGGCTTACAACGAAATAGTTAAATTATCGTCTGATTGAAGCAATTCTATGGCCTCCCACATTCGTGGCTGGAACGTAAGCGTCTGAGTTTATCAAGCTCCGCCTTCGACTATAATTCGTCCCATCCGATAAAATTGGAATGATACAGAGAAGATTAGCATGGCCCCTGCTCAAGGATGACACGCAAAAATCGAGAAATGGTCCAAAATTTTTTTTTGCCCTAATTCGTTTGACCGATTTTGCAGTTCTTTTTGGCCCTAAATCGTTTCAAAGGAAAACCATGGTGTTTGTTCGACTCACCAGGTACGATTAATGGCTTCCCTCGTAGTTTTCACCCATAGCAGCTTGCTCATAACAAATGACATGATTCGTTGTTTATGGATGTAGATAGAATCAATGTATTTGTTTTGGAGGCAAGATAATTGAATCACTATTAATATATATGCCTGAATTGTCTGGTAGCAGTTAATAATCAAGCATGAAGTTTGTTGAAGTAATTTCGTCTTTAGATGTTAAAATTGGGGTTTTTCTTGAGTGATTTAGTGTAATTGACATAGTCACATGGAACGAGGTTCACTCCGGTACGGGAACGGGTTTGCGGTTCGCGGTTCGCAGTTCGCTAGGTCCCCAAAATCCGGTACGAAGGGGTAGGTTCATTTTGGTTCGATTGGGTACGATGTACCACTGATGTACCATATAAAAAAAATCATAAGTCCAAGATTCTAAATTCAAACAAAATTATATTGATATTAATAATAAAATATTTAATATTCAATAAAAATTCTTTAATACATAACCCATTAGACAAAAAACTTCAAAAAGTTCAAAATAATTGAATCACATAACCATTCAAAATTAGTCTCTCTGTCTTTTTCCATTCTCTTTTTCAACAAACTCTTCAACTAAATTTTCCCACTGCATATGTTCCAATCTTGTACACGAACCTTCCAAGTTTGTGTTATCAAGATCAATGTCCCACTTTTTGTGCGGGCCTGATTTGTACTCTTCAGAGAAACGAGATTGAAGCCGAATATTTGAATGAATAAAAACCAATTTATCTGCAGTCTTACAGTTGAGACGGTTTCTCTTCACATTGTGAATATATGAATAAGTACTCCAATTTCGCTCTGCTGAAGAGCTACTTACAGGCTGTGATAGTACCTTTTTAGCAACATCTGCCAGTTCTAGGGTTTTTGAACCATAACTTGACCACCAGTCGATTGGTTCCATTGTCACCGCATCCATTTGTGCTGCTGCCATGGAATATAGTCCTTTCTTCATATGAAAAGTTGTAAACTGTTCTCGCAAAACACGTTCTTCATCTTCATTTTCAGCAATTCTTTCAAAGGCTTTCATCACACCTACTACAACTTCTTTGTCAAAATTTGGAGCTTTTCGTGGTATTCCACCTGGGGCTAACTATTGTAGATAGTGTTTATCATAAAATCGTGGATTCAATGCAAATCCTAGACAATGTAAAGGAATGGTCATTTTTTCCCATCTTGCTAAAACAATACTCTCAACCTTAGAGTAATAAGAAGCATATTGGTTATCTTGCATCACGTCTTTAATCTCTCCTAGCATATTGTCCATTTTCTCGTATATTTCTCCCATTTTGGGACCATCACCATCACAAAATTTTATCATTAAAAAAATTGGTTTTGTTATGGCAATAATACTATCAGCAGCTTCCCAAAATTCATCACTTCTTATGGTTTTCAACCACACTAATTCCGACTCTCTTGGTGTTCTCGTGACCTTGTTTAACCCAATCCCTCCATGAGTTAAGTGAGATTGTAGTAGCTAGAGCCTCCCGACAGTCCACTAATCTTTTTATCAAAACAAAATGTGAAGCAAATCTAGTCTTCGCCACTCTTAACAACTCCAAATTGGAGTTTTCCCTAAACATAGCCAAGACTTGAGAATGATTAAGAAAATATTTGACAACTCTTTTTCCTTTCTTATATGTATCCATCAACCAGTAAAATTCTTGTGCAAGGTCTTTAAAAATTAAGTTGAGGGTGTGAACACAACATGGAGACCATAAGATATGTTTATTTACCTTCTCAATTTCTCTTCCGGCGGCTTTACTATTTGTGGCGTTGTCGGTGACAACTTGAAAAACATTTCTTGATCCAACTGCATCAATAGCCCCTTGCAAAAACTTTGCGATCACATCTCCTGTTTTTTCCACCCCAGAAAAGTCATTAGAATACATAAACATCGCCCCCTCCTGTTTACAGCAAGCACATTGATGAGCGGTTCATGCTTGACATTGGACTAGCCATCAGAGACAATAGACACCCCTTGTGAATACCATGTGTCCTTAAACGGTGTGAGTTCCTTTTTAACGTTTCGTACACATTCATCCAGTAAAGTTGTTCTAGCTTTCTCACTTGAAGGAGGTTTGTAACCTTCTGGTGCCCTCCTGATTGCATTCACCATCTCACAAAAATGTGGATTCCTTAAAACATTAAAAGGAATTCCATTAGCACATAATCCCCTCATAATTTTCAAATCAACAAGATTTCTCTCCATTACGCCAAAAGATCTTTCGATTGGTTTCTTGGAGGATGAAGATGAAGAATTCAGTTTTTTACTAATCACAGAACTTTTTAATGATTTTGACACTCCTGCCTTTTCAGCCTCCTGCACTTTCTGTCTCAATCTTAGATATTTCTCTTGATCATTCAGAATAGCAGGGCATCTTCTGATATCAGCCCTCTTTCCAAGCGCAGGACCAAAAAAGTGGGTGTGAATTCGAGTGTTATCAGAGTTTGGACTAAATGAGCTATTAAATTTAAAATAAAAATTAGAGCATGTATTTGAGAAGCCTAAATGTACCAAAAGCTTAATTGATAAAACTAATAATAACATGATTACAATCTTGTATTTGAATAGAAATAGGGCACGTCATTAATTATGAATTTTTGATATTGTTTTTTGCTTTGTTGTAAGGACTAAAATTCAAGCAAGGGTAGTTGATGTGGCTGATTGTCAAAACAAAGATAAAAAGAGGAAGCTGAAAGTGATAATGCTCTGATCTTGAAGGACTGAATCTGGAAGTTTACAAAACTGTATAATGTGAAAGTTAAAAAAGACTTTTTATTAATGGAATGAGATTCCTTAAAGACTATACAAACATTAACTTTCTAATTACGAACCAAACATGTATTTTCCCATTCCTTTATAACAGGACCATTTATTTCTTGATTTGTAACGGTTGAGTTTGTAATAAAAACTTTTCATCCTTCATAATTAAGATGTATCATTTATAAAATTGTCATTAACACATGACCAAATACTTGAAAAGACTTGCAATTAATGATCATTCCGTTAACCTCCAACATAATAGAGAACATCACTTACAAGAATTCAATCTAAAAAAACTTCATCTCCATTTCCAACTTATCCAGGAACTAGTCAACTGACTACAAAACTGGAAAGTTTAAATGGCTACAAAACTGAAAGTAGGAAAAATCATCCGACGTTTGTTTTACAATAAAATAATATCCGACTTAGATTTCAACCCCGTGACAATTAGGCCTAAGAAAAGGAAATCAGACTCCTTAAATATCATTAAGGCTAGACACTTGATCGATTCAAATGGTGAGGAGAAATAGAGATCAAACCATAAATACCACGAAATTAACATGGCCCAAAGCAGCCAAAAAACAAACTGAACCAACATGTCATACACGTCATGCTAACAAGAGAGAATCTAGATATAATGCTAGACATGAATGTAAGAAATAAATCAACATCCATAGTAGTTATATTATAACAACAATAGATAAAGTGGATTTGATTGATGTTATGCCATCGGAGTCCGTTACACCATGACCAACAGTGTACAATCCTTGCTACAAAGTGTAGCTTCTTTTGGATTCCTAATATTACCTTGTTTTTAAAATGTATTTTTGTTACATATTATTAAGTGTTGTGAAAATATCAAAAGGATTATTGTTTACAAGAATTGAAGGATTTGAGGTCAATAGATAAAACATATGTGATTTTTTGTATATTGTTTTTCTTGTTATATATTTTGCAACAAGGATGATTTATTTTAATGAGAAAATGTGAACAATATGAGAAAGCTTTAATTTACTTATAGACAAACTAGCCGTTTACCCGCGCTAAGCGCCAGACGGCAAAGAATTTCTTTCGGAAGATAGTTTTAATGTGATGATTCGTTTCTTTTAGACGTGAGCTATTCATTGCGGCCATTTGGTAGACTATTTTGCATCGAATGGTTCATTTCTAGAGATAGTTTCTTGCTAGGTGCATAACAAAAGTTGAGTCTACATCTCAAATAATTCATGTAATAGTTCATACTTGATTTTACAACCTATGAATAACAAAAATCTACAATCATGTAGTTTTGTACATTTATAACATGTCCAATGTATAAAGTACACCAATCTGCAATCATGTTGCTTCATGTGCTAGCCCTGCATTAAACATCAAATGAGCATCTAAGATACATGTATGAAGAAATTGTAAAATAATAAGTTGTTGATTGTACCTTGTTAATCACATAACACTTCTTTGTACACAACGTTTGATGTGTAGATTCCGTCATTATCAAACGTTTTTTCCGACTTTACTAATACCTTTGTATTGACAAAAACAGCTATGTCACATGCTGCCAAACCATCCTTATTCAATAACAACTTCTTAATTGCATCTTCAGGTATCTCTCGCAAAATCAAGGTTTTCTTTGTTCCATATGCAAAACAAAGTAAACTAAGATTCTGTTTATTTCTCACTTGATGAACAAAATTTTATCTTTTCTTGTGGATAAAATCATAAAAGAGTATATATATATATATATATATATATATATATATATATATATATATATATATATATATATATATATATATATATATATATATACATTCATTATTCACACACATACTATCAAAAGTTGATGAACTTACATCAAGCTGATCAAAAACATTAACTGCATATCGTTCCTGAATGGTTGGTGTATAAACTTCAACAAATGGCCTACCATTTGAAAAAGATTTTCAGAAAAAGAAATTGAAAGAAAAGCATTGAAATTTGAAAATAATTATAGATTTTAGATGAAGTGTAAAAACCTTCCAACAAAAGAATTCAACAATGAAGACTTTCCAGACTCTTTTGGTCCAAAAACAAAACACTGGAAAACATTTATGTCTGAGTGTTTCTTATTGCGATCTACATGTCTTTTCCTTGTAACATGGATTCCAGATGAAGGGTCATCTGAATAACTGATGTTTATTAGATTCTCCACTGTGACATCTCCAAATTCACGGCCAGAAAAGACCAATTTTGTTTATGCTTTATAAAAATCAGAGTACTTCATTTTATAAAAATGTTGCGGAATTTGTTCCCAGAAAAACATGGTACATACGTTATTAAAACATTTTCGAAGAAACATATTTATTTCATTTTAAAACGTTTGGGATGTCATCGTTAATACATAAACATAAGCATAAACAGAACTTACAATTATTTACACTAGTGATCTACATCTCTTTAAATCTATCAGTGTATTGTGACTTCATATCAACACCTGTGATATAAATAAACTGAATGGGTCAGGTTGGGAAACCTGGTGAGCACATAGGGTTTTCAACCCACAATAATATAATTATTATTTTTAAACATCAAACAATCAACCCAATTACCCATTCCCGTTATCCTCACATTACGTCCCTAAAACATCTAACACAAGGGACCTAGTCAAAGGACTATCATTGGGATGGAGTATATCTGGTGAGCACACAGTTCACACAGTTCGAATAAACACACAGTTCGGTTAAACACATAGTTCGAATAAACACCTACAGGTTGCGAGCCTGTTAGTGTTCCACTGGACTGTCTAGAATAGTCCGTGGTCGTCATCTATTCTCCGCTAGATGACTAGATCATCAAGAACATATATAACGAGGCATCTCATTATTTCATTTTATCACACAGAAACTAATACATCTACCCATGTTTTACCCAACACATTTTGTAGATATAAAATACATATACAGTTTAAATCATTGAAAACATGTATAAAACGTTCATCCAGCATAGATAGCAAGTATATAGATAATATACACACACAACACATAATTTATATAAAATACTTCATATCTATGTGTAAGCTGAAAGTAACTATGCACTCACTTGAGTAGGTGGTGATTCAGCACTCGGACAGCGCTTCGATACTCTCAAAACGATATTCCTTCGATAAAACCTAGTACCGATACCACTAGGGTTTAATTTAACGATAACCGCGACACATTAATTAGTTTGACTATTATTAAGCGTTAATAATGCTCAATATAACTCATAATAATAGCCAAAATAATTATTTTAAGGACCTAATAACATTCCTATAATTATTTGAAAGCTATATTAAAAATTGCGTAAGCGTAGCACACTTACAGCGAATTTTATCGAAAACCGGAACTTAATTGGAGCAGCGTTTCGAAACCGAAAAACTCCTTTTTCTCGGGACTCCGAGAGCCTCGGGGCTTCCTTAGGGTGCTAAGGGGTTTTTATAGGGTTTAGGGGAGGTTTGGAACTCTAGAGAGAGAAAGAAACTAGAGAGAGAAGTGGAAATGGTGTGAAAAAGTGTGAAAAACCCGGAGACCCTCACCCCCTTTTAATAGCTACAAGGCCTCGGACTACGCGGGGCGTAATCCTCGGCTACGCGGCGCGTTCTCTCGGATAAGGATGCCAACTTCGCACCAGCTGGCTCGCACCCATTCTTGGACCCGGACCAGATCAAGTACGCTGCGCGTACCCAGCTTCGGATGCGGGGCGTACTCCGAATGCTAGGCGTCTCTTCGCTACGCTGGGCGTAACACTCGCACCAGGTGTCATCATCCGAAGCGGTTTCATCCGACGGCTGGGAGTTCGGCCACGTCATCACTTCATGCATCAGTTTCGCAAGTTCCCTTTCCAACTTTAAAAATTCATAACTTTCGCGTACGACCTACGTTTTCGACGTTCTTTATATCCACGCGAAGGTGGGAACGTACTCTACAACTTTCGTTTAGACACCGTCGGCTAATTTTGGCTCGATTTTAAATTTTATATTATTAACGGGCCGGGACACGATTGGTCCGTTAAATCCTCATAACTTCTTCATCTGACATCCGTTTTCTCCCATCTTTTTCTCGTTACGCTACTCTCAACATGATCTTCGATTCTTGTTTAGGTCGTGTCGGCTAAAAATCACTCGATCTAATATTCGAATTTCGGGCTGTACACTGCTATTTCGAAACTTCGAAAAATCATAACTTCTTCAAACGAAGTCAGATTTGGGTGTTCTTTTTATCGATGTTCTTAGTTTAACATATTCTACGACTTCCGTTTAGATCGCTAAGGCTAAATCTCGCTCTATCGTAAATTCACTATTTATGCTTTCCGGTATCGTGCCTGTTCTGTCGCGAAACTTCGACGGGTCATAACTTCTTCGTTATAACTCGGATTTCGGCATTCTTTATATGTACAGAAACATCGTGACATATACTAAAACTTGGTTAAGATTATTTATTCTAAATAATCTTTTGTCGAAAAGTCATTTTTTTGACCCCTATTGCCTCTAATTTGAATAGCCCGGATTTGCGGGCGTTACAATTATCTCCCCCTTAGGATGATTACGTCCCGGAATCATCAACAAAACAGGGTCGTATAATGACTCCATGCATCATCTCTTCATCCTAGGTAATAATTATAACTTCTACATTCCTTCAAGTCTATCTCTTAATCTCATTGGCTGTAAGAGTATTCGATCGTGAACCTGCTCTCTACCACAGGCTAGATTCCCAATTATGACCTTCAAGTCACAATCTCAATCCTTACTAGATACGAACTTGAGATGATTTCTATTATTACTACTATGGATCGATGTGTCATATTCTAATGACCTATCATCGTATGTTGCAACACTTAGACTGAGGTCTCTTAGAGTTAAACAAGCTATGCCTTCCTTCATGTTCTAATGTGATATAATCACACTTTAACATTTTGCATTTCTAGCTATCAACTTCTTTAACAACGAGTGCGATACTTCTATTGATCGCTTTGATTTCAACCGTTTGGTTTAAGTCGGACGCTACATCAAACTTGGTTCTCTAAACCATGTAACCTATTCATCGTAGTCGGACTCAATGGGATATGACCACTAGGGTCAGAATATCAGCAATCTTCTTATTCATTACCGAAACAATGGTAACAACACACTTGAATAAAACGAAATCAATTACTAGCTTCTTGGTAACCTTGTGACTTTCCCTGATCCAAGTGTGAGTCCTGTGCTTCCGGTAGTATAGGCCTCTACTACCATTCAAACCTACTCATACTCATCCCAAGTATTGTCCCGCAGTTTCTCCAAGTCACTATACAAGAAAAAAAACAACTTAACACATCAGATAACAAAACAAAGGTTTCATATTATTTCTTGAAACGATTACATAGGTGTTGAAGTTCACCCTAGACTATGCCTCTAACAGGCTACATCATATGATTCTATGGCTACTTAATAACTCGATCCTTGGATGTCAAGCCGTCATTCCCGAATCCTTGCATTGTCATCTGCTTCATCTAGGATCATATGGAATGCTCTTGCCTTCGGTTTTGGCGGAATGTTTGGTTTTGCCGCCTCTTTCTTTTTCGGGTAATCCTTAGCAACATGCCCTTCTTCACGGCATTCATAACACACCCTTTTGCACTCGTTGGCGTAATGTCCGATCTTCCCACACTTGTAGCAAGTCACTTCTTCGCTACATTTCCCAAAGTGATTCTTTTTGCACTTCTCGCACCATTTCACTTTGTTTCCTCCTCCGCTAGACTCCTTTGAACCAGACTTGATCTTCTTATTGGGCCTCGTAGATTCCTCAAACTTCCTCTTTTCGCCAACCTCAATCTTGTTGGCAGCTCTTCCCTTAATCATATCTTCCACAGACTTGGCAGCCCAGATAGCTGCCTCCAGAGTAGGTGCCTGACGCACTGGCACCGCGTACTCCCATGGAAGTCCCTTTGCGTACTTGTCGATTTTCGTCAGCTCATCCGGAACAAGACGAAAGGCAAACTCCATCTTTTCTGTGAAGTTGTTCGTGTATTCATCGATTGACATGCTTCCCTTCTTCAGGGTTAGAAACTGGTTCTCCAGCTTAAGCAGGTTTTGAGCTGAGCAGTACTTTCGTTTGAATTGCACCAGAAATTCTACCCATGTCAGTTGCAGGGGCTCATTAGGGCTCAGAGTCTTCCCCAAGGTATTCCACCAACGTACAGTGCCTCCTCGAAACTGACGCACTGCAAATGTGGTCTGTAGCTGCCCTCTGCAACCGCATGTCATGAAGGCTAACTCCATCTCCGAGATCCAATCCATGACCCCGATCGGATCCTCCTTTCCAGTGAAAGTCGATGACTTGCAATCAGAAAATCCTTGTACTTGCATCCATTCCTCTCGACTTCGTCATCTTGGTTGTTTTGTCGAACTATTGGTGGGTTGACTTGACCAACAGTCCCACTGTAGTTTCCTTCCTCAGTCTGCCCTTCGTTCAACTCGGGCTGTTCGATCTGAATAGTGGCTTCCTCACGATTTTGCTGGAGCAAACGTCTAGTTTCCTCCATTTGACGATCCAACATCGCTTGGATCATCGCTTGCACTCCGGCCATCGTTATTGGCTCAGCAGCGGCTACCACAACCGGTATTTGCTCAATCACTGGGGGCTGGTTTCGGTTCCCATTTGCATTCACGTTTCCGCTACGGGTTCTTGCCATCTTGATCTATACACCGAATAAGGTGAATCTAGACCTTTTACTTAGGATTGACGGTTAAATCATCCTTATCACTCCGAAACGTTTATATTATAGTTCTAATATCGTAGTTAAACGCCTAGAATCCTAAACACATAAGGTTTCCAGATCCGTTCGGCAACAGACCATAGATCCGAACAAATAACAGCATATCAGGCACAAGTATTTAGCACATAAAAGCATTTTAGGCACAATTCCTAAAATAATCTAGTGCTCACACCTCACAATCATCGCTTAGCATTCTAAGTTTAAGTTTAGAAATAAATCCATATTCCTAGTTCGCTTAAACTAATGCTCTGATACCAACTGTGACATCCCCAAATTCACGGCCATAAAAGACCGATTTTGTTTATGCTTTATAAAAATCAGAGTACTTCATTTTATAAAAATGTTGCGGAATTTGTTCCCAGAAAAACATGGTAAATACATTATTAAAACATTTTCGAAGAAACATATTTATTTCATTTTAAAACGTTTGGGATGTCATCGTTAATACATAAACATAAGCATAAACAGAACTTACAATTATTTACACTAGTGATCTACATCTCTTTAAATCTCTCAGTGTATTGTGACTTCATATCAACACCTGTGATATAAATAAACTGAGTGGGTCAGGTTGGGAAACCTGGTGAGCACATAGGGTTTTCAACCCACAATAATATAATTATTATTTTTAAACATCAAACAATCAACCCAATTACCCATTCCCGTTATCCTCACATTACGTCCCTAAAACATCTAACACAAGGGACCTAGTCAAAGGACTATCATTGGGATGGAGTATATCTAGTGAGCACACAGTTCACACAGTTCGAATAAACATACAGTTCGGTTAAACACATAGTTCGAATAAACACCTACAGGTTGCGAGCCTGTTAGTGTTCCACTGGACTGTCTAGAATAGTCCGTGGTCGTCATCTATTCTCCGCTAGATGACTAGATCATCAAGAACATATATAACGAGGCATCTCATTATTTCATTTTATCACACAGAAACTAATACATCTACCCATGTTTTACCCAACACATTTTGTAGATATAAAATACATATACAGTTTAAATCATTGAAAACATGTATAAAACGTTCATCCAGCATAGATAGCAAGTATATAGATAATATACACACACAACACATAATTTATATAAAATACTTCATATCTATGTGTAAGCTGAAAGTAACTATGCACTCACTTGAGTAGGTGGTGACTCAGCACTCGGACAGCGCTTCGATACTCTCAAAACGATATTCCTTCGATAAAACCTAGTACCGATACCACTAGGGTTTAGTTTAACGATAACCGCGCCACATTAATCAGTTTGACTATTATTAAGCGTTAATAATGCAAAATATAACTCATAATAATAGCTCAAATAATTATTTTAAGGACCTAATAACATTCCTATAATTATTTGAAAGCTATATTAAAAATTGCGTAAGCGTAGCACACTTACAGCGAATTTTATCGAAAACCGGAACTTAATTGGAGCAGCGTTTCGAAACCGAAAAACTCCTTTTTCTCGGGACTCCGAGAGCCTCGGGGCTTTCTTAGGGTGCTAAGGGGTTTTTATAGGGTTTAGGGGAGGTTTGGAACTCTAGAGAGAGAAAGAAACTAGAGAGAGAAGTGGAAATGGTGTGAAAAAGTGTGAAAAACCCGGAGACCCTCACCCCCTTTTAATAGCTACAAGGCCTCAGACTACGCGGGGCGTAATCCTCAGCTACGCGGCGCGTTCTCTCGGATAAGGATGCCAGCTTCGCACCAGCTGGCTCGCACCCATTCTTGGACCCGGACCAGATCAAGTACGCTGCGCGTACCCAGCTTCGGATGCGGGGCGTACTCCGAATGCTAGGCGTCTCTTCGCTACGCTGGGCGTAACACTCGCACCAGGTGTCATCATCCGAAGCGGTTTCATCCGACGGCTGGGAGTTCGGCCACGTCATCACTTCATGCATCAGTTTCGCAAGTTCCCTTTCCAACTTTAAAAATTCATAACTTTCGCGTACGACCTACGTTTTCGACGTTCTTTATATCCACGCGAAGGTGGGAACGTACTCTACAACTTTCGTTTAGACACCGTCGGCTAATTTTGGCTCGATTTTAAATTTTATATTATTTACGGGCCGGGACACGATTGGTCCGTTAAATCCTCATAACTTCTTCATCTGACATCCGTTTTCTCCCATCTTTTTCTCGTTACGCTACTCTCAACATGATCTTCGATTCTTGTTTAGGTCGTGTCGGCTAAAAATCACTCGATCTAATATTCGAATTTCGGGCTGTACACTGCTATTTCGAAACTTCGAAAAATCATAACTTCTTCAAACGAAGTCAGATTTGGGTGTTCTTTTTATCGATGTTCTTAGTTTAACATATTCTACGACTTCCGTTTAGATCGCTAAGGCTAAATCTCGCTCTATCGTAAATTCACTATTTATGCTTTCCGGTATCGTGCCTGTTCTGTCGCGAAACTTCGACGGGTCATAACTTCTTCGTTATAACTCGGATTTCGGCGTTCTTTATATGTACAGAAACCTTGTGACATATACTAAAACTTGGTTAAGATTATTTATTCTAAATAATCTTTTGTCGAAAAGTCATTTTTTTGACCCCTATTGCCTCTAATTTGACTAGCCCGGATTTGCGGGCGTTACATCCACACTACGGATTGGATCTAAAAGTGTCATAAAAGCCCACCACATCCACAATTGACAAATTGTCACATACATAGATCACAATCTTTTGTTTGTGGAAAAGACGTGAACGCCCTTCTCGTCCTCATTGTGTGAATTGTCAAAATATTAACTCAAGTAATATACCTGTGATAAGAAGCCATCAAGTGAGAGTCTTTCCAAGGCATTATTCTTAGCTGCATTTGCATATGGTGCTTCATTCCAAGGACTGAAATGTATAAAATTTGTGAAATAAAGAATGAATGTCCATGAACAATGTTAACAATATTTAAAAAATACTTGAATAGAATAATTAAAGTAATAAGTTGAATATATGAATATACTTTTCGGGTGCAGTAGAAAAAAGATCCTCCAGCTCAAGTTCGTTAAGAGCCCATCCTGATTAAAAGAATCATATTTTTAGTATCTTGAGATTACAATACTGACCCCATGGAGATGACATCTTCTACTTCTGAACAAAATGCCATGCAATCTTGTCCAAGTCCAATTGTGTATTTTCCTTTACTAACTCCATCAAAATCCTCTAGAGTATCCTGTAAAATAAAGTAACAAATAAAGAAAATGTTTTATTTAAGGTGACACAATTTGTAAAATAAAGTAACAAATAAAGAAAATGTTTTATTTAAGGTGACACAATTTATATTTAAGATCTTGCTTTCAAGTAAATGTCAGAGAAAGACTGAATAAATAGTTAAATACAATGCATCAATGTCTTCTGCTTTACTTACACAACATACATAGAGAAGAACTAAGCAATCAACTATAGTCTACACTAACTTATAAGATAAAAGTTAAAACAGATCAAATAGTGTGTAAATTACTTAAAAGTCCATGTCTTTGAAGGTATTAACTCCAAAGTTATGCACCTTCTTCATGGGATGTGTAAAGTACTAAAGTTGCAACTTTTAGTTTTTTAGCAAAATTTCACACCAAAAGCTTTATCTCGTTTTAAATATCAGTAATCAATGTTGATGGCATTGATTTTGATCCACAAGATTCCTCATATTTTTGTTGTACTAATTGATAACATCAAGTGCAAATTTGAACATTCTGCATATATATTGTGTGTTTAAAAAGGTGTGCATGTGCAACTTCCATAAATTAGTCATGCTTATGTATAAGAACTCTATATTTGACCTTATACGAGGCATACAAAATTGCTAACAGTATCCTGACCCTGAGTAAACACTAAGTCGAAAACCCCTAAAAAAATGTATTCGTTTTAAGGTTGTTTACCATAGCTCACAAGAATTAAAGGCTTAGATTTTTTTTTCTCTCAAAAACATAAAGCAACTTCAAGACTCTGGTCATAATCATGTTGGCATGAATAACTTAACAAAACGCAAATAGCCACAAAATCCATAAGATTGTAAGATTATCCGTTTTAGATCCATTTTGCATGTGCAACTACCCATCAATCTTCAGAATAATTTAATATTAACCCAAAAAAGACATGTCCTTTTGCACTAATCGATGTTACAAAAAGCAAAATCCAATTGTACGATAACAGCAGGCAATGATTAACAGAGCCCATACGAACAGATTTTTCAAACATATAATAACAAAAGGAAAAGAAATTCAAGCCAAATGATGTGAAGGAGTATTATATAGTATAAGAAAACAATGGGAATAAAAAATTGAATTGATAGAAAAGAAATACCCTAGCATAGGTAGTGTTGAATCCAACCAAATCGAGCGCCTCATGGAGAACAAATTTAAGGGTATAATGGACCTTTCTCTTGTGTTCATCGACATTTGTGGCAAACCTGAGCCGAGTATAGCAAAGACTTATAAACAGTAACATGGATTGTACATCGTGTTATAAAATGTATACCTCTTAATTTTCAAAAAATGGGTAATATCCTTAATAAGATAGTAAAGATGTATGCAGATTACAATTTTCATTAAGGGATCATATTATATTGACAAATTAATAGAAAGTAAAAACAGGTCAAATAAGCTATAAATTAGTCAAAAAAAAAATCTTTAAATATTTATAAATTATAACTTTTGTTCACCCGATACATCTTAAAATGAATAGGAGTCGTCTGGTAGGTTTGGTGCCTGATACGATTTCATCATCTTCACCTTGAGGTGGTAAAACTAAAAAGAGGAACAGTCAAAATTAGGGCTTTTACAACAGAATACTTTAACTATCGTCTGATTGAATCAATGCCATGGCCTCCCACATGGAAATGTTTGAATAGTTTGGTCGAATCAGTGGCGGAACCAACTTGTAGCCAGGGGTAGCCTGTGCTACTACTAGATTACCCAGGTGCTACTTCTCAGACCTTGCAAAGGAAGATGACTTGATGAAGAATCATATGAGTACGTGTTCTTAAACCACTTTATTCTCAAAATTATGATTTTGTTAAAATTGGTTCTTCAAATAATCACTTTCACACTCAAAATCGATTCAATGTTTATTCAGGAAGACTACCTGATCGATTCAATCTTAACCCACTTTATTCTCAAAATTGTGCTTCCCTTTTCTTAGGAACTAGAGATTTATTCAAAGATATCCTAACGTTTGCTTTGAAAGAGTCAAAGCTGACTCAACAATATCATATCCTTTCCCAATTCATTTTTGACTTGGATTTCAAATGGGTTTCTGTTTTTTTTTTTTTTTTTTTTTTTTCATAATCAATCTCATCTACTAATAAGTTTTAATTCATTTGGGTAATCCTTATTGCTGGAAATTGGTAAGTACTAAGGGTTATTTCATTATGCCTTACAAGTGTTTGATGTTATGGCTAAAGGACTAGAACCTGTAAATATTTCCTTAGTTTGGGTTAAAACTGTAAATTTGGAGAAGGTTAATTGAGAGAATGGTGTAAGGTTTTGTGGTGTTGGGTGTATTGTGTATTATTTTGTTTATTGCAGGGACTGTGGCTCAATTCCTGCTAACTTAGAAAACACGCAGATCTTCAAGGATGGGTTTGGGTCGGATAAAATCCGGTTTCGATCATGTATATTACCCGAAATATATATTTGTTGTTCCAGTTGTTTTGGAGTCATTAGATCATTTTTAAGACACACATACGCTTGAGTCTTCCTATTCTCTCGTCGTCTTCTTCAGATTAGGGTATTGATCTGTTTAGGGTTTGTTTTATTCTTGTTGATTTTGTTTTTGTAAAATATTAGATCTGTTAATTTCTTCTTATACATGTTTCAGTGTGCGTGTTTGTGTAGTGACGTTAAGTTTCTCAAAACCAACTGAAAAAAAAATAAGATATGTTGATGTTGTGATTAGATCTGCTGTTTACATTTTTGACATGGTATCAGAGCGAGCCATAAGAATTGAATATTAAATCTTTGAGGAAAAGCTTCACATCTACAGTAGACATGGATGAGGATGATGATGAGACTTGGGAAGTTGGGAGTTGGGAAGATGAGATTGCTGATGGAGAAGAAGAGGAAGATGATGGCATACAACCACTCTGTTTTTTGCAATTCTAAATATGTAATTCACTCACTGTTGGCTCTTCGAGCCACGATTTTAAATTTGGAAGCATCAAAACTACAATAAACCTGGATTCTATGGTTGTTTCAAGGTAGCTCCTGAACTATACAATAAACCTTGATTTTGTGTTAATCGAGCATGAAATCTTGAGGGGCAAAAAGAAGGAAGAAAGATGAGTCTTTGAAACATATAAATTGGTCTCCATCTCCTTGGCTGTATATTACTCGTCTTTCCATATATACCTCTCCATTGGTACATGTACTTTCGGATCAAAAGATCATCAATTTTTATGGAACAAATTAAGGATCTCTTCATGACAATTTTTGCGGTTGGGCATATTGTGAACTCCGGAACCCCATCTCTTCATGCTACCACAATTTCTCACCTGGATAAACTCCAAAGAAGGATATTTGACTGTAGAATCCCCAGAGTAGAAGCTCTTTAGTTGTGGCAAAAACCTAAGTTCAATATGGGTAAGTCTAGGGAACTCAATGTCATTATCAGTTGTTTGCTCATCTCCACCGGAAATCACTACCATCAAACTGTTACACCTATAAATCCCTAACCTTCTCAGATTGGAAAGCCCTTGTGCTACACTTAACGGAAATACCGTCAACAAGGAATCACAACCTGAAATTTCAATGGCTTGTAGATTACGCAAGCTTATAAATTGAAATGAACAATCAAAAAGAAGCTTCAGGTTCTTAAGGTCAGTCAGACGGATTTGTTCCACTTGGGAGAAATACTTTTCCTTTGTTGTTTTCCTTTGACCAAGCATCAGATCATTGGATGCAACAAAAGTTTGCGTTGCCTTCACCAAGCATGAAACATTGTGACAACATTTCAATTGAATAGACTTTAATTTAAATTCATTAATACTCTCTCCATAAAGGTCTGGTATGATGTTATCCAAATCTTTTATCTTCATTAGTAATATACCATCACTTACCCGAAACAGTTTCTTGATTGGCATACTGAATGGGAAGTTAGAATGTGAAATGTGTAGTCGACGTTTTAAATATGATCTTGATCGCTCCAAATCACTAATATATCCGTCATGGTTTTCAAAAAGCAATCTCTCAAAATCAATAAGCCTTTGGTTAATAAATTGAAAATAGAATTCTTGCAACATTTCGAAGTAGGTACCTTCAGGAAAAATATGACATTCATCTGAATCCATCCATAAATGCAGAGCTCTGAACGATTTCAAGTTACTTATTTCCATAAGACCAAGGTCAGACACTGAGTGTGTCGCAAGGGTTCCAATATACAACTCTTCCAACCAAGTAAGCTTTGATATGACACCCGGTGTCACATGAGATAAATAGCGACAGTCACCCGCATCCAACAGCCTTAAGTTGGTCACTTGACCGATCTCTCCAGGAATCACTTTAATTCTGGTACCTCTAACCTTTAGAATCTCAAGGTCTTTTAACTCCCCAAGTAGAGAAATTTCATAAAGGGATTCATTCCAACTTAGATCTAGCGTGATGAGTTTTGTGAGCAGTTTCACTGATTGTGGGAGGGATGTGATATTATTGAAAGACATATCTAAAACTTTAACTTCTTTCATGCCTCCAAAGAAATCATCAGGAATCATGGAAAGACCGTTGTATCGTATAAGAAAAGTATCAAGGAGTGGGAAATGAAGCTCATGATCTGGAAGCTTACGAATTATATTACTCATGAGTGAGATCTTGGTGTAGCTTTCTGAGGTTCTGTTTCTTGGTTGCCATTCTGTCATACATTTTCCAGCCTCCACTAAAAACTTCTCTTTCTCTTCACCTTCAGAAGACGAAGTTATTAACAAAGCGACATCACGAACAACATCGTGCATTTTTACTTTGTCTCCCGGCTCAGGCAATAACAAGGAAGAGGATGTGAGGGTGTCAACTGCCATTCGGACTCTTTTTTCCGCGTCGTTAATGCTATCCAGATTATCAAATATCTGCAGACCCACCCCATATTCTGCTAAACGTAAAGTATCTAGGATTTCATCTTCCTTGAACAAACTACACAGCAAGAAGATTGATTTAGCTTCTTTGCTATCAAGTAAGTCATAGCTCAGCTTCAAATGAGTAAATGCTTTCCTTATCTCTTGATCGATCTCTAGAGGGGCATGCTTTCTTAGTCGGTTAAGTGCCGCCTCCCAAATATCAATTTTTTTATTTTTTAAAGCATTTCCCGCCGCTTGAATGATGAGTGGCAATCCGCCACATTCTTCAGTCACCTCTTTTGCAATTTTCTCCAGACTCGAGTCATTCGCTAACTTTCCATCACCAACAATACGTTTGAAGAGGACCCACGCTTCTTCCTTTTTCAAAGTGTTTACACAAATATTCCTATCAACATTCATCCCTTCACCTACATCCATCCTTCTAGACGTCAACAAGATCTTGCAATTCATGTGCTCATTCCCACATGGTATGCCCACATCAGAGAGGACTACTGGTTCCCATATGTCATCTAAAATGATTAGAACCTTCTCCTTATTAATCATTATCCGCTTTGCAGCTTTTTCAACATTTTTTTGAATCTCTTTAACGTCTACAGTCTGTGAGACAGTTATAAACACAATGTCTGCAAATAGATTCTTCACTTCTGCAGCAACTTCCTTGGCTAATGTAGTTTTCCCTACACCTCCTGATCCATAAATTCCAACCATTTGTATGCTCTCATCTTTGATAGCTTGAATGATTTCCCTCAACGCCAACTTGTGGGTATCAATATCATCAAGATTCTTTGTTTGGTAGAGGTCTACAAATCTTGGGGTGGGAGTTGGAATGGAGACACAAGATTCATGAGTTTTGCCATCTTCTTGATGCTGCAGAAGAAAAGAGGTCTTGTTTATTGCCATCTTACTGTAATGGTGTAGGGTGCTCAAATTGACACAAGGTCGTAAGTTGAAGCATGTCTTTTTAGCATGTGCTTCTTGTTCAAGAAATTCTTCCACCTTGGACATTTCAATTTCTGCCTTGTCCATCCAGTTCTGCACACCAGCTAAGAGAGCTTCTCCATTTTCTTTAGCTGCATTGATTCGTTGTTGAATCCTATCCCTCATATCCCTGAGCTTTTGAGCTTCATTCTTCAAGATGTCAACATTTTTAGTGTAATTTCGGATGTAATCAATCTCCCGTTTAGCCCCACTAAACAACAAGTCCACTATTTTCCCAGCCACAGTATTAGCGACCTCCTCCGCCATTGTAGCTAGGTTACTTTTCTTTTCTGATGGTTTGGATTCGTTAGATATGAAAAAAAGATTATGATTACCCAAAAACCGAAGGCCTGACTATGAATTGCACAAAAGTAAAGATAACAGTGTTTGTTTGGCAGTTTGGCTTACAAACGAAGAGTATGATAATGCAAGAATGGAAGACGGTAGCTAATGATAAAACAAAAAAAGCTGTGACGATAAGAGTGAATACTATTGAACACTTTCAGAGTGTTTGATTGGTTTACAAAAGAAGATAAGATAAGAGTTACTGTACACAAAATGATAGGTACCTTCTATAGATTACAACTCACAATGCTAAACATTGAAGTACAAATTTGGTCACTTAAATTTTATTATAAAAATAACAAAGTTGTGATATCATCGGGTTTAGGTTTAATAAAGAATAGAAAAAAAAATACAAGTAATAAAATAAAATTATGAGTGAGCACCGGAATGCATACTATTATGAAACAATGATGTATATTTCTTACCTGAAACATGCAATGAATTATAAGCAAAATATTATTTCATTTTTTATTACTTTGTTAAAACTTTCCAGGCTTACTTCTATAACAAAAAAAAAGTATATCAAAATTATTTCTATAAATAAACATTCATATAGATTTATTGGGTGGTTATGTGTGATAGATGTATTTTAAATTTGATTAATTTTAGTTTAAAATTTTCTAAGAAAATTACGAGTGTTAATAAGTATAATTCAGAGTCAAAACTTTTGATTGGTTAGATTAGCATTAGACATGCATGTAAGGATGTAAGTCACGGTGTTGGACTGTTGGACCATAATCATCGTTGGATCGATTCCATTATGTTCATCATTATTAAAATAAGTATGTTTTCTTATAGAATCTTAAAATAAAATTACTAAATATGAGTAAGTTTTCATTTTATTATCCAAAAGATATATTATTGGTAAAAATATTAATGAAGAACAAGATTATGATAATAATCAAATAAATTCTATCGAAGAAACTATTGATGGTATAAAACAAAGTATAAATGATCGGAAAATACAAAAACAAATATAGATACAATATACAAAAGAGTAACATTTGATTACTTTCAAAGTTACTCAATCAAAACGACAACAGAACAAACATTATCACTAAAATCCGTTTTAGAACATAGACAAAAATATATATTTCTTCATATAGGCTTAGTACAAATTGTTATTAAACTTTTATTTAGAATTGGTATTGATGGTCCTGTTCTCCTAATTTTAAGAGATAAAAAGGCATGAAATTTTTCAAAATTCTATTTAAGCTATGGCAGAAACAAATATTACAAACAGACTAATTTATTTTAATTGTTATCCAAATTTTTCTATAAGATTATTTGATAAAAATATATTAGATACATTGGTAACAGTAAAAACAAAAAATTTAGAAATTAAAGATAAAACTAAACCTTTAGCAATAATCTATTGTGTTTGTTATAAGATTATGACAACCACTTAAGAACCAAGAACTCGTTTATAAAATCCAAGAAAGGAAACAATTATTTTTGAAGTAAATACAAATCATACTAAGGTCCATATGCCTAAAAGGCTTAAATGGTAAGAAATTGCCCAATCATGTAACTAGAATTTGCAAAACGTTGTTGAGCACAAGGCTTTAGGTTCTTCAAAGAAAATCTCTAACATAGTTGAACATAATGATGGATCATTTGATATAAATATTTCTTCTATAAATTTTTATTATCACGTTTTTCAACAAGTTCAATTCCAGAACTTAGCACTTCAAAACCTGCGTTTTTAAAATCAAGGTCTTTAAAACTAAAAACTGTTGATTATACTAATTATATTCCAAAACCACTTTATCAAGATGAACAAAATAGTGAAACTAGGTTATCTAGTCCCATTAAGATGGTGTTTGGATAGGGAAAAAATAGGGAGCTTATAGCTTATTGCTTATCCCTACCGCTATAAGCGAAGTTTAAGTTTTTGGATAGGAAACACTAAAAATTAGCTTATTGTGGTGGGGATAAGCTAAATAAGCTAATTTTAAAAAGCATCCCCCTTCCTTATGGTTTATTGCTTATTTCTTGTCACACCCTCAAACATGAACGGCAGAAACATTCGGGGGCGGAGGACGTCATGTACAGTATCATAACAATTGAATAGTAAAGAAAGTACACACCACCATAATATATATTTGAAAGGTTTACATGATTTTTATATTACATGTTTCAAAAGTCAAATACAATATGATGTTCCAAAAGTTGTTACTAACGCCAGAGCATTAGTCCCCAAAAGTAGTTGCTAACCTGATGTTTAGCGATGTCTCGAGAATACAAGTTATTTCAAAGAAAAAGTGTAAACAATTAAGTTGGTGAGTTCATAAGTAGATATTTGTGTAAATGTATGTCATTCAAAAGTTCACGTTTGTTTTCCAGAAAATCCGATATTTTCTTATCGAATGAGTTATGAATCGATGTTTGTATGAAATGAATGTATTGAACCAGGAAAAACCTATATTTTCCTAAAAGTGAGAAGTAGTCTTAAATGTCCAAGACTGTAACTTGTAAGCAAATATGTCATGCTTAAAATGATGATGTATAGTTTTATTATAAATCAAAACTATAGGAAGCTTGTAGTTGTACGTAAAAGCAACTGTAATATTACTTTTCCCGTAAAAACATAATACCATAATAATTGTCTATCCTGTGAGTTTTCATAACCGTACTATGATGGATTTGCCTGTAGCGACGTTCTTCAGGCTTCTAAATGTTATGATATTTGTCACCCCGCGGACTGTAGCTAACAGTCAGGGCGCGAAATCATCAGTCTCGTATAGATCTATACACACTTATCACGTACTCCGGGCGGAGACTCTGGTTATAAAACATGGCTTTCTTGTATACCTTGATAGGTACGATGAAGACGAATAACTCACATATTCTCAATTAATTCACGTATTTTGAAATGTATATGTTTATTTCCAAAATGATTACCCTTTTTACAGTATTGATAAAGGCATAATAACGATATGTATTTTCTTTGTACAAAACGTAATGTTTATACTTGAAAGGTTACCCTTGGTATGATGTAGTATGCAAACATATAAATAAAACATATTGTATCCCATGAGGGTAAAGTTGTGATGTGTGATGTTTTGCATGTTAACAACTTCATATGATACTTAATACAATAGTATGAAAGTATAGCAAAAGATTGATGTTTTCACACGAGTTTTACCATGTGTTTACTTGTATCCCCCCCCCCCCCCCTAAAAGTGTTTAAATACATTTAAAAGTGTAGTGATATGGGTATGAACTCACTTGGTAGAAGTGATGATTTGATGAAAACAATACTTTGCTCGGGCAGCACTTCGACCGGAAAGACGCCGATTTCTCGAAAATCTTAAGAACTTCGGGACTTCGGGCCTCCGTCAGGGCTTCAACACGTAACCAGGGCGTCGGGGTAGTCCCGGGATGCTTAACATAGAGTAAAAGTAGAAAGGGAAGTAGAGTTGAGTAGCCTAAACCCGAGACCCTCGGTTTCTATTTATAGGTAGTGATTTTGGAGCTCACGTCGTAAGCATGGAGTGGCTCACGTCGTGAGGTAGATCCTATCCATCTACTGACTCGACTTCTGACAGCTCGACGTTGGACCCTATTCATCCCTGGTTCACGTCGTGAGTCCTCTGATAGGGTGGGAATTCGTGTCCCGAACTTCAGAAATTCATATCTCTCGCATACGAGCTTCGATTTTGATGTTCTTTATATCCATGCGTAGGTGAGATTATGCTCTGCATCTTTCGTTTAGACTCCGTCGGCTAATTTTGACTTTATTTGTAAAATAATATTTTTAACAGGTCGGGACTGAAAAAGTCCGTTAAAAATCAATACATTCTTCATCCGACGTTCGTTTTCATCTGTCTTTTTACCGTTGTACTACTATTGTCGATGTCTTCGATTCTCGTTTAGGTTGCGTTGGCTAAAATTCGTTCGATCTCTATTTCGAGTTTTTAGCTGTCTACAAGGTTGTAAAAATCGCTCGACCTTAGCTTGTCGATGGACTAGGGTCAAGGGATTAATCGGTTAGGCGGAGATTAATCGGGGACCATTAATTGCTAATTTGTAAGATTTTAAACAATTAAATATGACTAATATCATATAAAAGTTCATAAATACCACTAATATCATAACCAAATAGATTAATACGATAAATACAACACTAATCATACCTCAAATAGTTTCTATTCAGATATAACTTCTTCAAAGTGTTAAATTTTTATCGGGTTCTACTATTTCAGTCATTTTGTATGCATGGATTAATCGCTAGGCGCTCTCTAATCGGTCAAGTAGTGCATAGGGATTAATCGCAGATTAATCGGGACCTAATCGCGATTTTTACAACATCGGCTGTCTACTACTATATCTGAAACTTAGGAAAATCATAACTTCCTCATACGAAGTCAGATTTTGAAGTTCTTTTTATGTACATGTATGGTTTAATGATATCTACGACTTTCATTTAGATACCTAAGGATATAAAGCATTTTATTGAAAGTTTGCGTTTTATGCTTAACAGTGTTTTACCGGTATTGTCACGGATCTTCGATCGGTCATAACTTCTTCATTATAACTCGGATTTCAATGTTCTTTATATTTTTGGAAACCTAGTTATGGTCTCTACCATTTTATCTAACCCAATTGAGATTTTTGAACAATTAATATTTTTGAACAATTTATTTTTGACCTGAATTTGACTGGTGTTACATTTCTAATCCAAATACTTTTACAAAAACTGTTTTCCCTCACCTCTATAAGCTAATTTATCCAAACACCCTCTAAATATGATTTTGTAGATTAACTTAAAAACGACGAACAACAATTATGAGTAATAATTTTCAGATATATTGTAATTCTAAAAATCAAAATTTAGTTAGTTAACTCAAAACTTTTTGGAGACTACTAATGAAACCACAATAACTTTAAAAGAAATATAAGATAAAAAAATATATTTGTTTTAGCAATTAAAATAATCAAAATTACTTTAAAAATGATTTAAAAGTTTCAAAAACTAATCAATTAGTCAAGCTTGGACAATTAAGAAGAGTCATAAGTTTTAATAAGAAAACAATAAAAAGCTTGAATAAAGCAAAAAAGCAATAAGTAGATATTCCACAAGTATAACAAAATATACGTTTTAAGTTTATGGGTTCTAAAATACAGATTAGCTGCTCAAGTTCAAATATTTTTTGGAATAATTTAATTAAAGAAAGACGAAAAATCATTAAAAATATAATTATAGATATTGAAAGAATTAAAAAATTATAAATGACCAGAAGAGATTAGTGTATTTAATTTTAAAATACAAACAATTGAATATTATCAATAAGAAGAAAAGATCTATCGTTTATCAATAATGATTAAACGTAAATTCGGGGTCTTAGTGCTCAATTAAGTATGATAAAATATTTCTTTTAAATTAAATCAAGCAACTTGTTAATATGTGTTAATATGAAAGCTTATATTAAAAATATTAATTTAGTATCATATATTAATTTTGATTATTTAAAAGATGTTGAATTGTAAAAAGAATATAATGCTAAAAAAAGCTTAGCATGAAGAATTTTTCACATTATCTAAGATTTTTGAGTAAATTAAATGAATGGTCCCTATGGTTTCGGGTAATTTGCGTGCTTGATCACTAATTTATTTTTTTAACTCGAAAGGTCCCTACTGTTTGTTTTTGTTACACGCTTAGTCTCTACTATTTGTTTTTGCGCTTTGTCTCTGTCTTGCATAAAAAACTATTATTTAAATATAAAAAATGATGGGTAGGTAAGGTAAGGTGAGGGCGGATGGAGTTGAGGGTGTGCTTATTTAAATAAATTAAAAAATCAAGAGCAAAATAGTACTTTTAGGTAAAATAGGACCAAAGTCGTAACAAAAACAAACGGTAAGGACCTTCCGAGTTAAAAAAATAAGTTAGGGACCGAACGTACAAATTATCCTAAACCGTAGGGACCATTCGTGTAATTTACTCAAGATTTTTATATTTAGAACTTTGGAAAGATTATGTTTTATCATACAAGATTTATTTTCCATTTTTTGAATGGTTTAAGTTATTTTATGCTCCTAAACATAATATTGATTAATGATTTCATTACTCCTATTTTCGATATATATATATATATATATATATATATATATACTATTTTCGTAGTATCCACCAAAAAAGGAACTTATTATTGAGAATGGTTTTTTAGCAACTCCTCTTGTAAATGCTCAAAACCAACAAACAACTAAAAAAAGGTTTGCAGAATATTATTTATCAAAACAGTTACTCAAATGAAGTTTTAACAACTATTGGAAAAAAATTAGATAAAATAAAAGAAAATGTTTCAAAAGAAAAACCTATACAAAAGGTTTTAACAAAATTAGAAATAGAAATAACAAAAATAAAGAAAACATTCAAAGATATGGAATTACAAATATATATATATATATATATATATATATATATATATATATATATATATATATATATATATATATATAATCCTAATAAAACACTCCTAAGGAGTACATGTGGCCCTTTTTAGACCTCCTTCATTCCACGTGTTCATTCCATAAATGTGTTATCAACGTTTCTGTCACACCCCAAAACCGAGAACGGAGGAAACGTTCTGGGGCGGAGGACGTCATGTAAAGTATCACAACACAGTATAATAGCAAACAAGCAAACAACATCATCCATTGCATTAAATATATAATTTTAATACAAGCATGTTATGTACAATTATAGACACTAAAAATATAAATCAAAATAATAAGATGAGTCTTGAATGCGCTCCATCTTATCAAAAGCTGGCCTCGGTACCTGTCTACTGATGACCTGAGAATACAAGTTATTTTGAAAGAGTTTATCAGCATTAAAGCTGGTGAGTTCATAAGTATTTAGTGTCGGTGTTTGCATCAAAATGTTTGAACGTGTTTTGAAGTACGGGTTTGTAAACATTTGTAATAAAAGTATATGAATGTTTGTAAGTATTTATAAAAGTTTGTAACTCTTAGAAAATCCTATATTTTCTACTAAAAGTAGCCTTCTACCATGTCATAACTGTTTTGTAGGTTCGTTTCTTGTAAAAGAGTGTAATTTTCCCATGTGCAACTATCATTATCAAAATATAGTTTGTACATTAATGTTTAAGTGAAATGATCACTAAATATATGTAAAGGATGAATTACTATAGTACTGTAGTGTTATATTATAGGAACTACTGCTGTACTAACTACCTTAAACCGGATTTATATCAAGGCATTATGTGATTAATTATACCATACTATCGACTATGAAACACGACCACGTAAGTCGTAAAAAGGTATGACGTTTGGCACCCGCAGACCTGCAGGCTAGGCTGTAGCTAGCAGCAAGGTGTAGGATAGTCAATCCAGTATAGATCTATACGCAAACTCACGCTCTCCCTCCAAGAGACTCTGGCTACAACTCGGGCCATGACTTTGAAGGCATGCTCCGATACAGTAGATCACATTTATGTTAATGTATTCATGTATATGTAAATGTATTGTTACTCGTTCTAGTATCGTTGTATATGTTCGCTTTCTAGTATAGTTGAATATGTTCTCCTATTAGTATAGTTGTATATGTTCTCATAGTAATAAATACTGACTCATGAATGAACTGACTTCTTATATGATTCGTGAAACTTAAAAATAGTAAGTAGTATAACCCTAAACTATACCTATTATAGTTTATTAGTAAATCTGAAGAAATGACTAAATGTACTGAACTGAGATATAAACCTTTATGTCTATAAATATACACATAATATATAAGTAAGGATTCAACGACACTCTGACAAACAACCGGGTACTTTAGGACCACAACCAAACGAGGACAGGAAGTAAAGTAGGTTATCTCTCCTAAGTCCTTCAAACCTTATTTATATAACTATATATGTAATAGACATGGTTTTTAACAATATACAAGTTTTAAAAACATGTAAAATAATATGATAACAGTTTAAAGTCATTTTCTTGATAAAACAATTTAAAGTATGAAAAATCTATTTGCGTGTTGGTTATTAATCACATGTGATTGATCTAATAACTAACATGGTTCAACTTGTATTCCCCCCCCCCCCCCCCATAAAGCATTTAAAACATTTAAAAATATTTCAAAGGTTAGTTAAAGGGGTATGAACTCACTTGCTGTGAGTGGATTGGATTGAAGTGTCGGATACGGTGCTAGGTGACAATTGGGGACTTGTACACACACCCGAGCCTAGTTATCATATAATAAACATATATATATATATATATATATATAACTAATTAGCCATTTCATAACTAATAAATTAAGTTGGGACACTCTAGAACATGAAAACACTTTGTTTCAAGTGTTAAAAGTCACAAGGGTTGCATCCAAGTGTTTGTAGGGCAAGGCTAGAGTGTTTGGGGTTCAATGGTAAACTCCTTTGGAGTTTATGGTTTTTATGACCATTAACCAAGGATTTTACGGCAGTAAACTCAAGGGTTTACGGTCGTGAACTCTAAACCTTATGACCATAAGTTGTTTTGAGGTTTTGCAAGTCCTTTGAAGCATTTGTACTTAGTGGTTAGGCCTTTGGAAGGGATTAGGGCATCAATACACCTCTTTTGAGGAGTTTACGGCCTCAAGGTCATTTCCTTTTGGGTTTACTACTGTAAACCCATATGGAAAATGGTATTGACATGTTTTCAAGTCCTTAGTTCATCAGGGTAATTGTCTAGGTTAGTTTTTAGGCCTAAGGAAGGAATATGGTCCATATAAGCTCATATTAGGGTGTTTACGGTTTTGGGAGATCCCCAAACCATAAACACATAAAAATGGTGTATTTTGGTGTTTTTCAAGGCTTAACCACATAAATGAAAGGTTTAGACATCAAACTAGGGCTAGGTAAGGACTTAGGCACACTTTGGTGCCTCATTGGGTGTTTACGGCCCAAAAACCTTCTTGGACCGTGAACACCTTGATCCTTGTGTTCTTGGCACATTTTCTTAATGCTAACATGTAATACAAGCTTTATAAGACTTAAAGATAGAAGTACTTACTATAAGGAAGCTTGAAATGAGCTAAAAGTCCAAGAACACTTAGTGTGTGTTCTTGGTGTTCTTGGTGTTTTTGGAAATCTAATCAAAACACAAATATGAATGGATGAAAAGATGTACAATCACTAGATTAAGTGTTATACCAACTTGAAATTGTTAGAACACTTACAAGTTTGAGGATCTTGAATTAAACCTAGGATGATACTTAAGAGAGTTTAAAAGTGTTCTTGAGGGTAAATGTAAAAAGTGATTAGTTTTGAGGAGTAAACTCATGCTTAATGCATGAGTTCACGGTTTTGGAAGATTTTTCGGCCCAAACATAAAAGTTTGGCCGTGAACTTCTAAGACACGAGGTGTTTACGGTTTTGAAATTTAAAAAAACCCGAGACGACACTTCTTTTCACCCGTTCGATTAAAGAATAATATTAAAATAATCAAACGAACTTTAAATTTGCTAAAAATAAGAAATAATGACATTGACTTATAATAAGAAGTGGTTGACTTATAGAGTTTGTCCGAATGAAAATTTCGGGTTGTCACAGTTTTCCCGCCCATTGCTTCTTTGACGAATCCACACAAACTCCTACAAATCAGCAATTCGGTTACCATATTCAACCTACATTAAAATTCAATTTAAATATCCAACATTATGATTATGATATGATATTGCATAAAATCAGCAATGTTTTTTAAATTACTTTATCATTTTCCAAATATATATGCTTCATAATAGGAATCAAATTGATTACAATTTTATCCCTAAAAAGTTTCTAAGCTTTGCCGTCTTTATTAGTTGTTTCGTATTCGTATTCATATCTAAACCCAAAAAGACTCTGCAATTATAGTAAAGCATCCCTGTTTCATTCTCTACGTGTAATTCTAACAAATCGTGTGTTCTTATTTTGATTATTTATATATTCTTCTCCTTTTGTACATTTCTTCTTTATAAACTCTATACAATATACTAAATGATATTGATTATAAGGACATCCTACTATTAATGATGCTTAGACCAGTATCCTGTATCACAACCAAAGACATATTTTCTACTATTTAGTCTACATCATTTTTTGCAGAAAATGACAATTATGCCCTTTTATTTTATCTTAGAAAAAAGCTTGCATTCTTTTTTTTTTTAACAAAAAACATAAATTTTTGTGTTGTTTAATTCGTGTTTCTGTGTTATTCCATGACAAAAACATTGTAACATCCCGAAATATCAAGAGTAGAGTGAAGGGCTAAAAGAGTAAATTGGGAAAGAGTGACTCGACGAGTCCATGAGCGGACTTAGCGAGTAGAGTCGCGACTTGGTCACGTGTTAAGTGGCCGACTCGACGAGTCAGTGTAATGGACTCGGCGAGTAGGCGCTGAGTGGAGAAAACCCTAATTCTCGGGGTTGAGCCTTATATAAAGATCACTATGTTTTCCTCCCAGCCTCTTTATCACCCCTTGAGCCCCAGAAAACCCTAAATCACGAAGAAGCACCATTGTTGAGTGGATTGGAGCTTGGAGAAGTAATGGTTGAAGGAATTTTGGGAAGATTGAAGGCTTGGAGCAAGGGGCTTTGCTTGGATTCGAATTGCATTGCAGTTGGGGCATCACTTAGAGGTAATATCTCGTTATTGACCTGTTGTTATGTTGTTTCTTTATTTTGGGGTTTGTGAGAAATTGTCTATGGATGAAATGGGAAGTCTAGAGGTTAGATCTGAGGTTGCTACCTCAGATCTGGAAGGGAGAGGAATCAGAGAGCATGAAAGTCCCTGTGTTGGAGTGTTTAGTGAAGCTTACATGTCCCAAACCCTAGCCCCAATGTGCAAACGGCTTAGATCTCCTTGGATTCACGTAAAGTTTGCCACTTTACGTGATGGATGAGTGGTAGGAGACTAGATCTATGTCTTGGAGCAGTTGCATGGCCTGGAATGCTTCGGAATGTATTCAGATCGGTGGTACTCGGTGAGTCACATGGGTGGACTCGACGAGTTGGATGAAGATAGCCTGGAACTCGGCGAGTTGTATGAACAACTCGGCGAGTAGGTTGAAGATAGCCATAGACTCGGCGAGTCTGTTCTTGGACTCGACGAGTCTTGTCGAAGAGTCCCAAATATTCTCTGGTTGAGTCGAGAATCGGTGAGTCGAGGGATGATTCGGTGAGTCGTGTGCGAGTGGACTTAGAGTTGTTGGACTCGGTGAGTCTCGGGGTGACTCAGCGAGTTAGGCCGCAGATTGAGTGAAGTTCTGATTATGGGAACTCAACGAGTCACAGGGTTGACTCGGCGAGTAGGGTCAGTCAGGGGTTGACTTAGACTGAGGACTTTGATTTCGACCAAGGGTTGGCCGTTGACTTTTAGGGTTTGGTCAGCGATGTGGCCTTTGGGCCAAGAGAGAGGTAAAATAGTCTTTTACCCATAAGAGGGTGTTATGAGAGGATTTATTCTAGTCTCGAGAGTTATATTCATGAGAGTATTTGCCTTACGTGTTAGGCGGTGGCGAGTTCGAGATTCAAGTGTGGGGATATCTGCTTTCTGCTTGCCAGGTGAGTCTTCTCACTATACTTTACCTTGAGTAGGTAACCAGAGTTATGTGATCAGAGTATTTGTATACTATATGTACGTGATGTGTTGTATTGCATTACTTCTATGTGATTTATGTTGTGCATGTTTATAGAGTTGGAACCGGAAGATTCCCAGAGTTAGAACCCAAGGGTTCACAGAGTTTGGGTGCACAGACCCATAGAGTTATAGCCTCGAGTGGCTAATATGTGTTATGTGTGGTATTTTGGGGAACTCACTAAGCTTCGTGCTTACAGTGTTTTGTGTGGTGTTTTTCAGGTTTCTTTCAGTATCACGGGACGGCACCGGCTTGATTGTACACACCAGAGAAAGAGTCATATTTTGGAGGATCCTGGTTTTCTATGCAAGTGAAAATGGAGTACTCATGTTTTGTAAATCGACTATGAATGAGATTTTAAACAAGTGTTTCTAAGAATAAAATGATTATTTTAAATGAAAATTTTGTCTTGAAATTTACGGTGTTATAAAAATGCAATTATATAATTTTTGTGACATTAATGATATTCCTATTAGGGCAACCTACTTTTGCATTTGGTTATGACATTAATCTTAATTTGTAATTGTGTGTTTAAAATTTTATGTTTATGTGTTATATTTTAGTAAAAGTTAGTTTGCTTGTATTTTGTTGTAACATAAATGGACAGTTATGCCCTTTTACAACAAAAAACTGAAAATTTTGCATTCTTCAATTTCTAATTATGTGTTATTCAATGGCATTAATCCTAATAGGGCAACCTACGTTCGCATATGTTTATGACATTACTCTTATTTATATTGTTTTTATTTTTTTTCTTTTTATTAACAGATCTGGACACTTATGTCCTTTTCTGTTACATTAAACCAAATATTGGCATTCCTAATAGGGCAACCTACTTTTGCATATGTTTATGACATTAATCTTATTTTGTAATTGTTTGTTTATTTAAAATTTTCTGTTTGTGTTATATTTTAATAAAAATTAGTTTTCCTGTATTTTGTTGTAACAGAAATGGACAATTATGCCCTTTTATAACAATAAATTGAAATTATTGCGTTTTTCAATTTATATTTATATGTTATTCAATGACATTAATCCTAATAGGGCAACCTACTTTCGCATATGTTTATGACATTTCTCTTATTTATATTGTTTTAATTCTTTTTTTTTTTTCTGTTTATGTGTTATATACTAATAAAAAATATGCATATTTTTTTATTAACAGATCTGGACACTTTTGCCCTTTTTGTTACAAAACTTGTATATAATCTCCCTATAATAGCAATAAATAAATCTAATGATCCTTCTCTCATTATCACATATACCCCAATAACCAATTATGGAACAGAAGAATGTAATAAGGGGTAACAACATACAACTTACCCAAAAACCATAAAATAGACAAACTATCTAATCAACATCCTTCCTTTAAGCTCTCCTTTCCCCAACATAACAGATATCATACTCTTCTAATATAAAGATATGTTAGAAGTAATATTATAATGATAACAGTAGCATTTGCTCTTGAACATGCAAAAACAACATATTGCTAATCAAAACCACATACCTCCTAATAAAACCATTAATTCTTTGGATTAAACCGTCAAAAATACAATACTCATATGTTAACCAAATCAACTAAAAAACTACATAAATGATTTTACACTACACATGTTTTTCAATACCATACATGTTAAATCCTTTTTCTCTTTTGTATTTCAATTCAATCTCCAATTTTGTCGTATACGTTTATAGTTTAAGTTGAATTTAAGCTAAATTTCTTTGTAGATTGAGCTTGTATTCACAAAATATGGAAGATAAATCATTAAAATAAAGTTATTTTTAGTTTTGAATATATACGACCAACAATAATCTCCTAATTTTTAGCATTTTCGATTTTCAAAATTGAAGAGTTATTTTCGATGAAAATTTTCAAAGTACCCGATCTTTTCAAATACACCGGTCTTCATTTCCGTTTTTCAGAGAACGACTTTAGGCTATCATTTTCAAACAGAATATTCCTGCATATTGCATATTGAACATGTAAGTGATTATATGTAAATATTCTGATTTTTTTACAATAATGAAGAAATATGAACAATAGATGGAGATATGTGTTGAATCTTAGCATCGTAGTTGGATTAACACTTCAAATTTCACTACCTTGGTTGTGATTTGTAATCGACACCAACAAAAGGTGTTTAATCTAAGGTGTTTGAAATAGAATCCGTTTGATTTATGTGCATCTGATCTTTGATTGATGGAGGCGGAGATTGAGTTTTCTTTGAAAAATAAAGAACTAGCGATGGTATGTTGTGTGCCGGACAAGTGAATTCGGCTCAGGATTACACTAAATCGGTCTCTGCATAGACATTTGGGGTGTAGGGTTAATGCAAGAAATTGGGTTGTTGATAGCTACTATGTTTCGGACACTCTAATTTAAAATTTCGTATAAAAAGAAAAACATCATTTTATATATTATGGTTATAAGTGAATTCAGTTTATAAATATATGAACATGTTTAATTAATTTATTCCTAAACAACATTACAAATATTGTCAAACCATGTTAAATATTTTGCATAAGCATACATTATAAAAATTAAAGACAAATAATATAAATATGTAAATTAATATTTGTTTCAAAATAATTGACTACTCACAATGATTTGTAGCTATAATTTATTTGTTATTTTGTTATTATTCAATTTGTGAATCGAAGCGTATTCGAATTGCAAGAGCTACCAATCTTCCGTAACCGTTACTTTGAGACTATTAATTTTATTTTTAACTTTAATATATATATTTTTCATTATTTATCAAACATGAAAAGGGATGCCACGAACACTACAGAGAAAGATGAAAAAAAAGTTATATTTGAATAATAGAAAATCCAAGAAAGACTATAACACATTGTTGTCTCAATGTATACGTACTGCACATGTTCTTCATTTTAGTCGGTACCGTAATTTTATTACTTTATGTTGCATATATAATATGTTTGTTTCTCAAGGATCATGTATTTACACATAGGTAGTTATATGTTGTTTTATCCATAGTTTAAAGTAAAATCGGATTAAAATTGTTAATTTTAGATAAAGAATATAGTTTCAACCAATCATTAAATCATTATGAACTTACCCACAACACATCTATATTTTTTATTTTTATGATCATTCTCAGTAATTACCTTATAATTTAACTAAAATTATTTTTACCTATTTCACCCGTGGTGTCCACGGGTTATAACCTAGTATATATTTATAGGGTTAGGTTATATTGTTTCCAGTAACTATTGTGTGCCAGAATGCACAGATCTGAACCATCGGATTAATAGAATCAACAATCACGATCTGAGGGTTTATGATATTATAATACGGTAGCATGTATCATATAATCACACAATTTTTATCAAAATGGTATTTTGGACAATTAACTACATTTATAAAAGGAAATTTTCGGATTTTTAGGGATGATTAATTCTCCTAATTTAAAAAAATCTGAATTTTTTTATTAATTCAATTTCAATTTTTATTGATTTTATTCTATCAGAATATTGTTTTGTTAGCATGATACTCCTTCAGAATTTTATTCTAACAGAATATTACTAAAGAAAAAAAAATTCATGAATAAGATGTTCAAATAACAAACATTCTAATATATTCTTATACATCCGAATTTAAATACAAATTCATACATATTCTTACAGACTAAAAGTCTTATACATTTGAATATAGTTATAAAAATTCTAAAAGAATATAAACAAAAATGAATAACATTCTTAAAAAAAATAACAACATTCCGCTAGAGTACTATCGTGTGCCATGTTTTCTTCTTGAATTCTTGAATTCTGAAAGAATATTGCTGTTTTTGGATGTTGAATCTTGAAATTCTGAAAGAATATTGTTGTTTTTCTTCATTCTTTGATAATGAAGTATCATATATCTTTTTTTTCATAAGTTTCCTCATCATTCCTGCATCATCCTAACAACTGCACCTTAAGCATACAAATAATTAATTGCAATTCTATCAGAATAAAACAAAAATATTCTTACAGAATAAACTATTCTTGCAGAATGGTTTTAAATATTCTTAAAGAATTTGTAGCCTTCTTTATCAGATCAACAACAGACTTGAAGTGGCACACCAACCACACAGGAGCCCACGTTTGACCGTTGTTCTTCCCGATTGAGTCCCTAAATCATTCCAATTAAGGTACAATTACCAATTTCATGGTTCGCATCACACATCCGATTTTGACAAATGCCCCGATTCCAAGACCCATAACACAGCGAACCTGAAAAACGTGAAGCACCAAATTTGCGAGATGGAATTAATAGTGCTTCGATAACCTATGTTCTGACAATCTTCAAGGCATCGCACCATTGTAAAGGCTTGTTCCAAAAACTAGATTAACAAACACAATCGCCAGTTCATTGCAACACCAGCCTTCAATTGTTTAATCCAATTTTGACTTTTCATTCTTTGACCAACTGTTCGACAATTGTACATCACAGGACCCAAAAATCTTGTTCATCCAACACCACGTTAATACTTAAAAGATTAATTTCATTTAGAAATCATTAGCAATTTTAAGAAACAAATGAACTCAAGTCAACATAAATAACGAGAATAAAAGAAAATGATGAACACAGAATGGATGAGCAACGAATTCAAGATACGTCTTTTACATATGGGTTGATTGTAATAGCTTTAAATAAACGGTCTATATTCAAACGTTTACAGACAATAGCATCAGTCAATCATCGAATTGTTAATGGATCTTTGATTATCTTAATTTTTGAATTTTGATTTTTTCAAAATTAATTTAGTTTAAATAATTCTAACATAATTTATAATCATACCCGGTTTATTCTATCAGAATGACATTCTTTTTATTATGATATTCTATGAAAATGCAAGTCATAAACTAATAAAGAGACTTACTTCTTGCAGAATAAACAAATTTTTAGATACAAGTAAAATTTTTTCTATCACATCCTTGAAAAAATAAAAAACTTTATATTTTATTATATAATAATGAAAAAATCCCAAATAACAAACATATATAATATGTAGATTATTCTATTGGAATATACTATTTCATATACTCTTATCATTATATTATAGATTAATCTAACATAATATGATAATGAGTGGTGCATTTTTGTGGAAGATCGGTGACCATTGAGGATTGTTCATGTCTATCCCACACACATTCGTCCAACCTTCGGGTCATTGATCATCATGTACTTCATTCATTCTATGAGAATAACTGTCATGAAATTGAATTATGTAAGAATAAAACTATATGAGAGTGCTTTTATACAACAAAAATAAAACAAATTTTAGTAATTCTAAGAGAAATCATACTACATGTTAAAATCTAGTAACACAAATAACGAACTCATAAATTATTTTTGTGTTCTTCAAGAATTTGAACATCAAGTTCTCTTTCAGGCATTTCTACAAACACCTGGTGTGCAATATTATCATAGAATTATTTTTATGTTCTTTAAGATTTCTGAACCTCGATGACTTGTTAGAATCACATAATTACTATTCACGAGAAATATTTCCACGAAAAAAAATCAAAAAAAGAAAATGAAAATACTTGCAAAATCAGAACATGAAAATACAAGAAATATTACCGTGTATTTCGATCCAGGGAGAAAACTTTCAAGTGATAGAGTGGAGGTGATTTGGAAGAATCAGAATAAGAGACATGATTGAGATAAAAGGCAGGTAAAATTGAAGGGCAACGAGATAAAAATCCGACTTTTTAAGCTTTTTTAATGATCTAAATCAGAAGCATGATGATCTAATGCCATGTATAGAGGAACTAAAAACGATTTAAAAAAAGGGAGAAAAACGATCTCTGTTAAGAAAAGTCGATTACCTGAATCTGTCGGAGTCGATGGCAAAGGAGTGTATACGAGAGGGAGATGAGAGAGAAAAGGTTGGGGGCGACGATGAATAGAAGAGAAGATGGAAGAGGCGGACGTGAGGATATATATATATATATATATATATATATATATATATATATATATATATATATATATATAATCTTGTTCCCTTAAGAAAAGTAACTCCTTCCTATTGAACCAACATCAATTTATTTTTTCTTTTTCGATCAGTGGGTTTTCTTCCCGATACTCATCTCTTCCTTTTATAATCCTTTTCCAGAGTGTTGTATCTTTTTTTTGTTCTTGATGCTTCCCACAAATTATATTAGCTTTCTCCATACTGGTACGTTAATCGATCCTTCCTGTTTCAAGAGAAGCCACGATCTCCATCTCCACCACCGGCACGCCGGTTTGCTTTCTATGTTATCAACTGTTATTGGTGGAAACCAAAGCACCTTACAACTGTCAACAATCTTTGCTACTTCAATCGATCCTTCCTGTTTAAAAAAAGTCTTTGTCTCCCTCTCCACCACCGACATGCCAGTCTTCTTTCTCTGTTAACCACCGTTATCGGTGGAAACCAGTTCGCCTTACAATCACCAACAATCTATCTAAATTCCCGTCAATTGGTACTTGATTTGGGTTTCACCAAATGTTGTTGACACTCTGAATGTTTGGATCCTTGATTTCACGTTTTACGTCTGCTTTCGTGATGATGTCGATGTGTAGTAGGCGATAGAATTGCTTAAGCTGGAGGTGGATGCTTGAGCTCAGAGTTAGCATTGAAGGATGGAAAGAAAAAATCAACTTCTCATCTCTAAATCTCTAGATGGTGCTTGTTGGTGATTGAAGCTAATCAAACAGGGAATTAATAAGGGAAATGAGAGAGTAGAAATAGCTGAATGCTTAATGTTTTATTGAATGACTGGAAGCTATAAAAATTACATTCAAATGAAGCTAAAACAAAGATACTCAAATAGGCTAAAGAATAACATAAATACAGAAAATTCGACAACGTTATTCAATAGCTCAACATGCCATTTTATTCTCCTAAATTACTTGGTCAACATTGACTAACCTTTCTCCCCCTTAATGTTGACCTTCTTCTTCAAGTCCTCAACACCAGTTAACTTTCTCATTTAAGCAAACTTAATTTGTGGCATTGTCTTTGTTAACACATCAGCTCTTTGTTGATCCCCACTTACGTGCTCTACATAAATTTGTTCCTTTTCAACACACATATGAATAAATTGATAATTTGTGTTTATGTGCTTACTTGTAACATCCTAAAATCCAGGACCAAAAATTTCATTTTTGGTTTAATAACTCATATAACAGATTATGGAAAACATCATCAGGATATCACATATAATAAAATCATTAAGTCATATGTCTCAAAACAAATCATAATAATGTCAGAGTACAATCCCAAGAACAACATAATGTGGAAAACAGTGGTGTGATGCGCTGCAGTCATGCCGGCTCCTTTCCCCTTATGGAAGATGTACCTAAAACCAAAACTGTAAACCGTAAGCATGAAGCTTAATGAGTTCCCCCGTCATACTACGTACCATAAAAATAACATTATGTCAGGCATACAAGGTGCCCGACATATCTGGGTGCACGACCTACCCTGCTGAGCATATCGGGGTGCTCAACCTACCCCTGTTAGGAAAATCGGGGTGCCGAGCATACCCCTGTCATACATATTGGGGTGTCCGACCTACCCCTCTGGTTTATCTCAACCAGTTACGGGGACTATTTCACCCCTGCCACTACCACATAATAACATATCATGAATATACTGCTAGGCATACATAGGTACTGTCGACCCTATCCGGGGAGTATTTCACTCCTATTACTACTAACACATATATCATAGCAACCTAACACATAGAGCATATCAGATAGTTGCAAAACCAGGAAATTATCACAAATTCAATCATCTCAAACGTAATCACCTACTGGTGGGCCGACATTGGTGCCTTAGACCCACCTCTACTGGAAGGTAACTCACCTCGATAACTAGGAATAGTTGCGAATACTCTTTCTCTGAAATCAAACCTCTCAGACTCCTACACATAAACATTTCCCTTAATTACCCTTATCATGCTCATAACCCCTTTTTTTTATCTACTGTGGTCAAGGTTAAAGTTAAAGTCAACATCCTTGTCAAAGTTAACATTCTGGTCAAAGTCAACATTCTTGGTTGACTCAACTCGCCGAGTTGGTCCATCAACTTGTTGAGTTGGTCCATCAACTCATCGAGTTCCTTAAACCAGAAAAACCCTGAAATCTTGGTCCAACTCATTGAGTTCTTTCATGAACTTGCCGAATTCCCCCTGCCCATAAAATCAGGATTTCCCACCTGGCTCGTCGAGTCCGTCCTTGAATCGTTGAGTCCTTCCCTTTTCAGAGTCGAGTCACTTTGACCCAACTCATCGAATTCCACTATGGACTTATCGAGTTCTTTAGTCTGTTGAGCTTTCTTAATGGATTCGTCCCTTAGCCTTCGAATCCAAGTTCCCAAACCCCAATTATGGACCGAATATACTCCTAGTAGGGTAAAGTTTCTGACTTTAACCATTTAGACCCATATTAGAAGGAATGAGCCCTAACCCTAGTTCAAGATGACATAATATTCACTTCAAAAATCCACCAAAACTTCAATACAAGTCATAGAGTCATAGATCTGGACTCTAGGGCCATTTCGATCATGTAAAGTTCTCATCTTTCCATTCATGCATGGCATGCTTGGCTCAAAAAGAGTAGAAGATGGACTATAAGATGCATGGGACTTCCATGGTCGTAAAGTTGGCAGCTTTATGCCATGAAGTCCCCCATAAACCCTAGATCTGAAAGATTTGCCCACATGGGACGTCCAAGTCCCAAAGATCAACACTTTTCGACCAAAACATGAAGAAAAAAACCTAAAACTAGATCTACGCATAGAATAGACAAGATAGGAGCTTTATATCTCCAATGAACTGGAAATGCAGGTAAACTTCTGGATCTACTCTTCTCCTTTACTTCCTTGCTCCTTCAAAACTTCAAGAAAACACCAAGAGGGACTCAAAACTCTCAAAAACGTGTTAGGGTTTCGTGGCTAGGGTTTGGGAAGATGGAGCCTTTAAATGAGGCCAGCAAGTGGGAACTAGAGTGCTTAAATAGGGTGAAAACCCCGAAATTAGGGTTTCATTCTGGTAGCCCTACTCGTTGAGTTGGGGCTCTCAAATCGTTGAGTAGAATCGTCAACCCACATCCAATTTCCATCCCTACTCGACGAGTTTGGGGCCTGTAAGTTGTCGAGTTCCAGCAAAAAAATGAATAATTTAAAACTTAATTACATACCAGGAACTAGGTGGTACATTACTCCTCCCATGGAAGAGTGTGTTCTTTGTTAAAGAGATAATTGATTGGTTATCTAGCAATAACTTCACCCTTTGTGCTTTCCTTCCAACAAGGTAACTAAACAAGTTTCTCAAACACAATCCTTGATAGGCAGCTGCAGTTGGAACCATGTATTCGGCTTCACACGAGCTTAGTGCTACAATCTTTTGTTTATGTGATGCCCATGTTATTAGATTTCCCGATTAGTAGTAAGCTAAACCTGTAGTTCCTCTCCCATCTTCTCGTTCATCACTATAATTGTTGTCACTAAATCTTACTCGCATCCCATCACCTCCTCTGTGATACATTAGCTCATATTCGGTTGTTCCCTTTACATACCTGAGAATATGCTTTACAGCTGCATAATGAAATTGCTTGGGATTTTTCATATATTTTCTCATAGCGTCGATGCTATAATTCAAATCGGGTCTTGTGTGAACCAAATATCTTAGGCTTCCAACAAGCTTCCTGTAATTTGTTGCATTCACAGGTTCAATTTTTTTCTGCATACCCCTTTTTTGTGAGCATTATTCCATCCTTTCCATGAAATACTTCTATTCCTATGTAATAAGATAGAAGTCCCAAGTCACCCATGTCAAATATCTATTTCATTCATTTCTTGAACTCTATAATTCCCTTCTCACTTGAGCCAGTAACTATAAGGTCATCCACATATAAACCGACAATAAGAGATAAGTTGGATTTGTGTACCTTATAAATGACTTGTTCTTGAGCACATCCAGTGAATCCAAATCTTTTGAGTGATTGGTCTAGCTTCACGTTCCAGGCTCTTGGTGCCTGTCTCAATCCATACAAAGCTTTATGGAGGAGGTAGACCATATTCTCATTTATTTTAACCGAGAACCCAATTGGTTGCGAGACATACACCTCCTCCTTGAGGTTGATGGGGTTTGATACAAAATAAAAGTTTGTTTTTTCATAAAAACCAGCAACGAAAGAATTTAAAAATAACAAGTTTATTTTTAGTTCATAACAAAACTGAACCATCATGGATCCGTTTATAGAGGTTAGAATGAAATAAAACCAACCATAGGATGTTTTAGAGATAACCTTTGAAGCCTTTGAATCCACTTGGTTTTGGGGTGTTGATGAAGATAACAAAAGATCAAAGTGTGTGATATTCTCTACAAGTATCCACCATCAAGCGTAAGGCACTTGGAATGCTAGTTCCTTCTTGTATTCTTGAGTGTCTATAGCTTTTAAGTTCTTAACTCAATTAAGCACTAAAGGGAACAACTCAAGAGGTCTTCTAAACCACCAAACTAACTTTAAGAAAGAGAGAGAGAGAGAGAGAGAGAGAGAGAGGAGTAGAAAAACCATGGTTTTAAAGAGAAAGAAAGGAGGAAGAAGAGCTTCACTCTTGCAAAAATGCAAACCTCATGCATCTCTTATATAGCCAATGAAAAGTAATGTCTAACCATTAAAATGATCTAAAGTAATGGTAGCCTTTAAAAGCATGGGAGACAAAAGGTGGAAGGTTGAAAAAGTAACCTCCTACACAATCATTATGCCTTTTAAAAAGCAAGATTATTTATTTTTTATAAACTCAAAGTTTATAAAATATAAACTTTGTCTTTAGGTAAAAGACAAAAGAATCCAACTAGTCCAAAATGTTATGCATGACTTATTAATTCATACCATATGAAATAAGAACTAGTAATACTCTCTTATAATTATTATTTTTACAAAACAATAACTATTTCCTAATTAAAATACAAGAATTGATATTATTTATTGAAAATAATATTAATAATAATATGCAAAATGTGTCAACTTGATAAAGGTGTGACCCTATAGGATCATATATTATTAGCAATATCACTTCATAATGATTCTTAGGCATATAGATCCAACAATCTCCCACTTGCACAAGATTCATTATACACTGACATAGACAGTAGATGACGTCTTGCAGCGGGCTACTGCCCCTAACAAATTATGAAGGGTGCCATCTCATCAACAACCAATTCCAGGAGCTGTAAGCTGCAATTGTTACTAAAGGTGTGGTATCAATTATTCATTTGTCTCAGACATCATGTCGAACATGAGATTTAGATCGCGATCAATCTCATTTACTGTTCAACTTTAACTAAGGCCTTAGATGTCATGCTCCCAACAAATAAGAGGGACAAATCCCATCTTAACTACATATGCCCATCAATGTAGTTCAAGTCATACCCAATAATGGCCCTTATGACTGCCTTTTACAAAACAACGTTAAACCATGTTAAAGCACAACGATTCCTACACTTCAAGTCCTAAATATGTATCTTAGATATAAGAATACGAAGATCATCTTGACTACATAAGCCTATCAATGTAGTTCATGTCATACCCAACGATGGCCCTTATGACTGCTTTTTACGAAACAACGTTAAACCATGTCTAAGCACAACAATCCCTACACCTCAAGTCCTAAATATATATATCTCAGGTCTAAGATTAAAACGATACAAACTTGATCAAAACATCACTCTTGACTACGATTCATAAAGTGGTTTTAATGCGAGTCAAGTCCAATACCTATTCTCCTAATCAAGTACCTATGAAGTTGGTAGAAGCTCTTTGCTATTTTCATCTCCATGAAAATCCACCAATCCACTCATATTGGTATTATCTCATAGATGCTCCCACAATTATGAATGACTATGGACATTTAGAATAACCTAGTTATTCAAGGATTTAAACATGCTCATATAGAACACAACAATTATTGAATGAAAGACTCATATCCAATATATCATTCATTACAATATATGTTGCTTTATTGTTCCAATATTCAAGTACTACATTTTAATCAAATACATCTACTTGTATCAACAATGCTCTATAGCACCAGCTTGACTTTCATGCTTTAGCAAATGAAGCAACTTTGTTAAGTAGATTTAAGAAACTTGATTTGTGTAAACTTTGTGAATACAATCATTTTCAGTTTTATATATAACTCATATATAAAGAAAAAGTATTGAGAATAAATTAGATGCTTGAATATGACTTAGATACCAATACTTGCGTAATGGGATTACTCGTAGTCATAATGAACTATACATTATGCATCTGTGTACGTGGTTCTCCAAACCATGAGGTACTCTAACTATGATGTGTAACTGTAATTATTTTCTACATGGAACCACTATCCATGTAACTATCTCTGCATTCATAATGAGAACACACCCAATTGTGACTGAGAGTCATCTTAATCTATTTCAAAATTTAGCACATATGTAACAACTTTATACGTATCTTTCTTACAAATATTACATACACTAGGAATATTTCTCTAGTTCTCGCAAGTACTTTAGAATATTCCTATAAGTCACACAATGACTTCTTATCAGATTATACTGGTATCATTCGACATGCTCTTTGCATACGACTTATTTGGCCTTTATGCATAACAATGACGCATATGATTAATCCAATTGCATCAACATATGGAATATAATCATGTTATTATTGGATTAGGTGTCTAAGCTCATAACTATAATTGGTATGTACTTGACCTGAGAGTAGCATGGTCCATTTGGCTTACATATCACCAGGACAATTCGATAGGATGACCTATTGAGAAAAGGTTATCTATGATTTATTAATATACTATAAGTTCTAATATATTAATATGAAATCATATGATTTAATTAGTATTGATGAAGAATTAATTTGGAATAAATTTAGTGATCAAAAGAGACTAATTAAATATATAGGGACTGATTGAGTAAATCAATGATTCTTATAGTGTGGGCCAATGGTTATTTAGGATGGGCTAAACCAAAATGGAAGTCCATGGATCCTAAGTAATATGAAAGGTCATGGGCATTAGGGTTTGTATGGATGTAACCCTAATCTTGCCACACTATATAAGAAACCCCTTAGCATCCAAAATCACCACCCTAGTGTTCTAAGAGTTCATGGAGGCAATTTGTAGTGGAAGAAATTCTCTCAAAATTCATCCTTTGTCCAAGGTGTGTTGTGATTCCATTTGAGGCATTCACATTATTGGTGCCAAGTTCTTAAAGGCCAAAACCACAAGTTACAACAAAGAGGTAATTCTGTTACTCATATTTATATTGGTTATGTTAATTGTATGCTAGTAATAAGCTTAAAGCTTTGGAAACAATATTGCATGTATAATTAGAGAAAACATAGATCCAAAGCCTTTAGGGTTGTATGTACACCATAGGATGTTGTAGTATACAAAACCCAACAGTGGTATCAGAGACATGGGTTGTTTTCAATTATATTGATGCAAAAGTATAATTTTTCGAAGCTGAAAATCTGTTCTGACAGCCAACTCAACGAGTTCATGCCAAAACTTGATGAGTCGATGGTTTTTGGCTATAACTCGACGAGTTCATGCTAAACTTGATGAGTTGTATGAACAAAGTGTAGATTTTCGGGGGTTTTGGCCAGAATTGGTTTAGGATCATTACCACAAACTGTTTTGAATCATTGAATCTATTTTTTATGATATGGTAATGATCATCCTAAGCCAATTACAAGATAATTGTCGAAATTTCAAGATTATAGTTAGTTTATAAGATAAGCTAATTTGTATGGAAATTATAGATATAAATTATCTTAACTTATGAGTTTAACAAGTTCATAGATAGATTATTTGATATTTTTGTTATTTAAAATAATGATCTAAATTTTTTAATGAAATCTATAACTTTTCCTCAAGTTATAGAAAATGAAAGGTTTTCTCTTTTAAAATGTCATTAAAACTCACAGGTTATGGAAAATGGAAAAAGTCTCATTTTTAAAATGGGTTAAAGTCTTCCATAACTTGTCCTCAAGTTGTGGAACAAGAAAAGTTTTTCATAGAACCACATTAAACTCATAAGTTATGGAAACCAAAAGTTTTTGAATAGTTTAAAACTTGCCCTCAAGTTTTGGAATTTGTAAAGTCACCCTTATGAATACTTTAATTCCAACCCTTAGAATTTTAAAAGATAAAATTCAACCTTTATACTATTATAATATTAAAAGTTAATAATTATGTATATGTATAAGACAAGTCAGTCTTACCGTTAGTATGCCTCATTCACGAAGCTAGTCAATAAGGGGGTATAAGGCTACTGCCTATAAAATGGTAGTTTAATAGGTGTCCACTCTTACCCACATCTTCCTTGAGTGATGGAGGGTCATTAGCCGAACGGGTAGGATAGGACGCTAATTCTCATTAAAAGTATAATGAATATTTAAAGTAACTAAACTTTATTAAATTCCCAATCTTAGTTACTTTAGGAAAAATGTGAATTTGGTTCTAACCCATGAAGTTGCTCTTTGCACCTTGTTAAGTCGTTAGTGGAGCGTGTGAGGTTAACCGACACACTAATCTGGGACTGGCAGTGCATGGCAAAGGGTAGCTTGATGTTAATCATGGATCAATAGAGCGTGTGTGGTTAACCGGCACATTAATTGGATGGTCTGTAACATTAAGTGTACCAAGCTAATTTGCATGGTTATTCACACCTTCTTTGTGATCCTTGGCATCCCAGTCATAAACTTGAAAGGTATAATCGAGATTTAACATGCCATTGAAATGTTCAATGAATCTCAAAAAATCTAGGATTTTCAATTCATTTAATACCTAAAGTTATTTTTTGTTTTTCATGGTGGAAATTAGTAAATCATCATTTACCTACCTTCAAATATTTTGCAATTGGATTATGACATCCCTCTTCCGAATTGTAAAATATTGTGTTGGGTCCTACCCTTAATATATTCATTTTGGGTGTTATATTAAGGAATTAAATAAACTAAACTTGAATTTCTCCCTCATAGATTTCTAGTTCAGACAACTATGGTCTTCCTTATCCTTTTGGAAAAAGTTTTCATAATGAAGATGGTATCCCACATGGCGATCGAGGTGAATGATTAATCCCTTTTTCGTGCATTAATGGGACTGGAAATCATACTTCACGTCCTCCACCTTCTCCAAATTATTCTCCCTAACCCACAAGTTCAAAGACTTGAAAAGTTCAAGGTCACTCAAACCCTTTTGGCAAGCAAACACAAACATGGAAAGTCTGTATGTGCCAACATCTTGGAGATGAAGTTACATATTGATAAGCTGTGAGAGTTGGGTGTCAAAGTCTAAAGGAAGTTGGCTGTTGAACTGGGTTCTTCAATCACTTCCTGAGTCATATAGTGAGTTCATTAAGGACTACTATATGAAAGACCATGACATGACCCTTATTGATCTTACCCATGTCCTTGTTGCCGCTGAATCAACAATGATTTGGCGCACTGGTAAAGCAAATCTGATTGGAAGATCTGCTCCCCAAACTTCCATGGACATTGACAATGGTAACATTGAAAGTCCAGAAAAGCTTTCTCTTCCTAATGTAAAGGGATCGGCCAGGTTCAAGTCATTTGACCAAATGGTAAAGAGAAATGCTAAATTGGAGATAGTCCCGTGTACCATTCCCAAAGAGTTCAAATACTTGTATTTCCAAGAGAAGGGGCATTGGTTGGGAAGCGGACATATATACCTGAAAGATCATAAGGATGGTAAAGTCAAAAAATTTGACTCTACTTTATGTAAAGTCCATTATCTAACTCTATTAAGTTCATATTTGGAGATTCTTAATACATGATGTAATGTAATTACATTTTGATGTTTTGTAGGATCAAAGAAAAGAAAGTAAGCTTAAAAGAAGAGTAAGTTGGTTCTGATCGTGAAAAGATGGATTTTGATCGCATGGTTCGATGATCAGAATTTTGAGCTGCTTCTTAATAGTTATGATAGATTGCTTAGGAATGGATAACAACATAGTTCTCATATGTATTTGCATTGTAAGGATAAGTTTTCCGCAATTTTAAATAAAACGAAAAATTTTGATTTTATTTTATTTTAAGTTTCCTTACAATGGCATTTGTGAAAATTATTGTTTATATGTTTCCATTGATAGCAATATTGGAAAATGGATTTGATTCTTTCGTTTGTAGTAGTGTCATAAATTACCAAATAAGGAAAGTTTCTCATTACCCAAGTTTCAGTTGCATAGAAACTTGGAATCATACAAGTGGTATTGTATGGTGAATAAGAATTTTCATCTTTGGGAAATTAAGACTAATTTCTTTTTCACATGTATATGTGAGTCAAGTGAAGGACTAGGGGATCGGGTACACTTGGTTATGCGCTGATCTGGTCCGCCACAAAGTACGATAAGACTATTTGTCATGATTTACTAAAGTTTAGTAAATATGGTTATTCTTACAAGTTTAAGTATAATTTTGAATCATTGGAAAAGTTTCAATGTACAGCAGGACGAATAAGAAGAATCAAATTAAGCAGAAAGATAAAAGTTTCTCCAATCTAAAAGGATGGGAGAGTACTTTAGTATCGTGTTTTATGATTATCTTAGTGATTATGAAACCATATCACAATTGATTCTCTAAGGACATCTTAGTTCATTTGTATGGCTAAGAAGAGGAATTGTGAATTGTTGAAGTGGTTAAATCAAAAGGTGAATCATACTTCGTTCCAAAATCGAGTCTTAGAGTAACACTCCAAGATCGAGCCTTGAGTGACATAATCTTAAGAAATGCTTATAACACTTATCAAATGTAGAGTAAAATGTTTCTTACTCTTGTACATTTGAAATTCATAAGTTTTGATGTTTCGGATAAGACAAAGACTAACGAAGACCAATTGTGTGAAGTGTTTGTTTTGATGAGAAACCGCACTAACTCTTGAATATTTGTTTGTCAATTAATGTTCCTTGACAAAGTGAATCTTATATGTCAAGAGGTCAGGGGAGTCTTAAAGATCTTGAATAGTTTCAAGAACTAATCAAGAGTAAACCAATTGTTTAATCACTAGCACACAACTTGAGGTTTATAACCTATCGTGTAGACATATTCTTATTTTTGTGCCCATTCCAGTTGGTTGACTATTCATGTGAGTTCTATGAGTTCTCAATTGTTTGCATAACAACCTGGAAGCAATGGTAGGCCTTGTGCTTCCAGGTGGCAAGAAATTAAGATTGAACAAGTTTAGTCCATATGTGTTTGGATTTGTCACTACTTGTCTTGTGATTATGGTTTTGACAAATTCACATGGATAGGAAGACATACACCATAAAATCTAAGTGTTACAAGGTTTCTCTCCGATTCATGAAAATGATTGTGAGGAAACACTTTCATTAAGTAGATTTTAAGGAGATAGCAATAGCGATCTTTGCATTCTCAAATTCGATTATGATTATGACATCCCTTTTCATAGTTCGAATTGTGAGAAATGGCGAAAGGTCTAAACATTTGAGACTTATTGTTGTAAGTTCTAAAATTGTTTAGACACACATGTGAGCTATTTAAGGAAAGGTGTATGAGTTTGAGAAGCCTAGATAAAATCTTATTGAAGCATCTTGCATCTGAAATCTGAACTTTGGTAAAAAAAAGTCAAGAAGTATTGATTTCTAGAAGTCCAATTGATTCTTGGGTACATGTCAAAGCTAGTGGGATCATAAGTGTTATGCTAATGTAATTTTTATGCAAGTGGGAGCATAATTATTACGTTAAGTGTTGCGAGTCAGCAATGTTAATTATAGAGAACAAAAGTTTCAATATGCAAAGATGTAGGGTTTGAAAAGTTGTTTTGCTATAATTAAGGAAGAGGAATTCATACTTCATTTCAAAACTAAAAACTTATTGAGATTTTAATCAAATTTAGTCAAGGAAATATATATATATATATATATATATATATATGTGTGTGTGTGTGTGTGTGTGTATATATATATATATATGTTATGTTGGAAAGATCTAACATTAGAAAATTTTGTATATGGAAGTATTATAGCAAGAGACTGGTAAAGTATCATGTCTTCTGTGAGACATTATGAATCGTATTCCATATGCTTTGGATATAGGATCGATTACATATGCTATAATATTAACATTTTCTAATTTTCCAAATGCCTAGGGCATTTAGAGGGAAAAGGGACTAGAACGAGATACGACTAAGATGGTTAAGCAATTGTCGAGGACAATCTGATGTTTACTAAAGATTGGTTTCTCATGGACAGTTGGAAGTATAGTGTAAACTTTGGAAGGACCATATTGACATATATTCTGAAAAGAGGCAACTCTCGTTTAGAAGTGATAGTCAAAATGAAAATATGGAAAGGTTTCCATAAGTGAAGTTATTTTTTAAATCTGTGCAAGATTAGAAAACTTAATGCAAGAAGGATGTTCAAAGGAATGTACTTTATGTAACGACCGGGTTTTAGGGCTAAGCATTTTTAGACAATGTAATGCTTTAGGTCAACTATCGTAAATCTTTTTGAAGTAATAAAGATGAAATATTTGAATTATGTGTCTTTGTGTGCTTATTACTTAATTATAAAGATATAATTAATAAAAGATAAAAATAAACGTCAAAATTAAAGTGTGATATAAACCCGATATCCTTACATAAATTTGTAGTGGTCGACACAAGGATTCTGTGGATATAAAGAACGCCGAAATCCGAGTTATAACGAAGAAGTTATGACCCGTCGAAGTTTCGCGACGGAACCGACACGATATCAAGAAGCGTAAACAGTGAATTTACGATATAGCAAGATTTAGCCTTAGAAATATAAACGAAAGTAGTAGAATACATTAAACCAAGAGCATCGATAAAAAGAACGCCCAAATCTGACTTCGTATGAAGAAGTTATGATTTTTCGAAGTTTCGGCTTAGCAGTGTACAACCCGAAGTTCGAATATGAGTTCGAACGGTTTTTAGCCGACACAACCTAAACGAGAATCGAAGATCTCATTAATAGTAGCACAACAATAAATAGACATACGAAAACGGACGTCGGATGAAGAAGTTATGAATTTTTAACGGACCAATCCAGGCCTGGTCTGTTAAAAATACAACTTTTAAAATAAAGTCGAAATTAGGCGACGGAGTCTAAACAAAAGTTGTAGAGTACGTTCCCACCTACATGTGGATATAAAGAATGTCAAAAACGGAGCTCGTATGCAAAAGTTATGATTTTTAGAAGTCACAATGGGAAATCACGAAATCTACTGCTCGATTGATGACGTGGCCAAATCTCAGCCGTTGCTTGCTGAGCTCGGTCTCCCTTTGGATGAAGGATGTGTCACCCTCGGATTACGCTTAGCATCCGAGCTCGGAACGTGCCGCGTACGTAAACCCTACCCATGGTCTAGCTTAAGCCACGTCGCACCACCTAATGCTCGCCACCTCGCACCTTATCCGAAGGAACGCGCAGCGTAGTTGCTGTATGCGCAGCTTGAATCCGAGGTTCAGCAGCCTATAAATAGCTTCCCGGAAAATTCACACCAATTCACTTCTCTCTCTAACTTACTTTCTCTCTCTAGCCTATTTTAACCCTCCTAAACCCTAGGAAAAATCCCTAGCACCCTAAGGAAGCCCCGAGGCTCCCGGAGTCCCAAGAAAAAGCGTCTTTCGGTTTCGGAAATGCTACTCTGAGCAAAGCCCAGTTTTCTTTAAAATCCGCAGTAAGTGAGCTACGCTTACGCAACTTTTAATATAGCTTTCAAATAATTATAGTAATGTTATTAGGTTCTTAAAATAATTATTTGGGCTACTATTATGAGTTATAATGAGTTTTATTTAACGCTTATATAATAGTAATAATAGTCAGACAATTAATTTGTCGCGGTTATCGTTAGACTAAACCCTAGTGGTATTGATACTAGGTTTTATCGAAGGAGAATTGTTTTGAGAGTATCGAAGGGTTATCCGAGTGCTGAGTCACCACCTTTCAAGTGAGTGCATAGTTACTTTCAGCTTACACATAGATATGAAGTATTTTATATAAATTACGTTCTATGTGTGCATATTATTTGAATACTTGCTATCTATACTGGATGAACGTTTTATACATGTTTTCAATGATTTAAACTGTATATGTATTTTATATCTACAAAATGTGTTGGGTAAAACATGGGTAGATGTAATAGTTGTTGTTTGACAAAATAAAATAATGAGAGACCTCGTTATAGATGTTATTGATGATCCAGTCATCTAGCGGAGTATAGATGACGACTACAGACTATTCTAGACAGTCCAGTGGAACACTAGCAGACTTACAACCTGTAGGTGTTTATTTGAACTGTGTGCTCACCAGGTGTACTCCATCCCCCACATGGTTTCCTTAAGGACATTTACTATTTAGGAATCCCCTTAACAGTAGTGTCCATCCCGATGATGATCCTTAGGCTAGGTCCCTTATGATAGGTGTTTAGGGAGGTAATGCGAGGATAACGGAATTGTGTAATCGGGTTATTGTTGATTGATAAAGTTAATAAACTTATTTATTGTGGGTTGAAAACTCTATGTGCTCACCAGGCTCCCAAGCCTGACCCACTCAGTTTCTTGTATTACAGGTAGTGGCGCATGAGCATAGATGTGATGTCTTGGGATGAGAGATTAAGGGATTTTAGGCCTGTAAATACAGAACAATATAGTAAGGCCTATAATGTATTGTTTATGCTTATGATCTGTATCGAACATGACATCCCGAGTCTTTTTAACGAAAAACATGTCTATGGAAATGCTTTTGATAAATCTTTATCATATTTTGTTTTGGGACAAATTCTGCAACACTTTTATTTAAAATGCGGATGTCACAGTTGGTATCAGTGCATTAGTTTAAGCGAACTAGGAATTTGTAGGATTTCTAGACTTAAACTTAGAATGCTAAGCGATGATTGAGAGGTGTGAGCACTAGCTTATTTTAGGAATTATGCCTAAAATTCTTTTATGTGCTAAATGCTTTGTGCCTTATATGCTATTAATTATTCGGATCTATGGTCTGTTGCCAACCGGATCTGGAAACCTTATGTGTTTAGGATTCTAAATGTACGACTACGATATTAGAACTAGCATGTAAACGTTTCAGAGAGATAAGGATGATTTGAACATCAGTCCTAAATAAAGATCTAAATTCACCTTATTCGGTGTATAGATCAAGATGGCAAGGACCCGTAGTGGAAACGTGAATGAAAATAGGAACATAAACCAACCCCCAATGATTGAGCAAATACTGTTTGTGGTAGCCACTGCTGAGCCAATAACGATGGTCGGAGTGCAAGCGATGATCCAGGCGATGCTGGATCGAAAAATGGAGGAAACCAGACGTTTTCTCCAACAAAATCAAGAGGAAGCAACCATACAGATCGAACAACCCGAGTTGAACGAAGGACAGACTGAGGAGGGGAACTACAGTGGAACCGTTGGTCAGGTCAACCCACCAATAGTTCGACAAAAAAACCAAGATGACAGAGTCAAGAGGAATGGATGAAAGTACAAGGATTTTCTGACTTGCAAGCCATCGACTTTCACTAGAAAGGAAGATCCGATTGGGGTCATGGATTGGATCTCATAGATTGAGTTAGCTTTCATGACATGCGCTTGCAGAGGAGAACTACAGACCACGTTTGCAGTGCGTCAGTTTCGAGGAGGCGTTGTACATTGGTGGAATACCTTGGGAAAGACTATGAGCCCCAATGAGCACCTGCAACTGACATGGGCAGAATTTCTGGTACAATTCAAACGAAAGTACTACTCAACTCAAAACTTGCTCAAGCTAGAGAACTCGCTCTTAACACTGAAGAAGGGAAGCATGACAATCGATGAATACACGAACAACTTCATAGAAAAGATGGAATTTTCCTTGCGTCATGTTCCGGATGAGCTGACGAAAATCGATAAGTATGCAAAGGGACTTTCGTGGGAGTACGCGGTGCTAGTGCGTCAGGCACATACTCTGGAGGCAGCTATCTGGGCTGCTAAGTCTGTGGAGGATATGATTAAGGGAAGAGCTGCCAGCAAGGTTGAGGTTGGCGAGAAGAGGAAATTTGAAGGGTCTGCTAAACCCAACAAAAATAAGAGCAAGTTCGGTTCAAAGAAGTTCGGGGGAGGAGGAAATTAATCAAAATGGTGCGAGAAGTGCAAGAAGAAGCACTTGGGAAAATGTAGCGAGGAAGTAACCTGCTACAAGTGTGGGAAAACGAGGCACTATGCCAATGAGTGCACCATCAACAAGAGGGTGTGCTACGAGTGTCGTGAAGAAGGGCATATTGCTAAGGATTGCCCAAAGAAGAAAGATGTGGGAAGTCCTAACATTCCACCGAAGCCAAAGGTGAGAGCCTTCCAGATGACGCTCGAGGCTGCAAAGGAGGAAGCAGACGTCGCTTCAGGTACCTTTCTTGTAAATGGTTTGCATGCCAATATGCTATTTGATTCTGGAGCCAACTACTCCTTTGTGTCGTGTAAATTTGGTGGGAAACTAGCATTACCTATAGAAAAACTTGATAATGCCCTGATTGTAGAAGTTGCCAGTGGCAAGTTCATACCTATTAGTAATCGTATTAAGAACGTAGTCATCGACCTAAATGGAAACGAATTCCACGAAGAGCTATTACCCGTAAAGTTAAATGGTTTTGACATCATTTTCGGTATGGATTGGCTTAGCTCCAACGATGACGAGATATTATGCCGAAAGAAGATAGTTAGTGTAAATCCTCCTGGAAAGGAGTCATTTATGGTGTACGGGGACAAACCTAGAGTGAATTCTGGAATCATCTCCTTGATGAAAGCCAGAAAATGTTTATCCAAAGGATGTGCATCATATTTGTCATTTGTGATTGATGCTAAGAATGAAAAGAAGGAGGTGCAAAATATACCAGTCGTATGTGATCATCTGGAAGTCTTTCCCGAAGATCTTCCCGGATTACCACCTGATAGGTAAGTGGAGTTTCGGATGGACTTGTTACCAGGTACAACACCGATAGCAAAGGCACTTTACCGATTAGCACCGACGGAGATGAAGGAGCATATGACACAACTTTAGGAGCTGTTGGAAAATGGGTTCATTCGACCTAGTTCATCAACCTGGAGAGCTCCGGTGTTATTCGTGAAGAAAAATAACGGAAGGGTGAGAATGTGTATAGACTAGCGGGAGCTGAACAAGGCAACGGTGAAGAACAAGTATCCATTGCCAAGGATTGACGACCTATTTAATCAGCTACAAGGTTCGAGCTACTTCTCAAAGATCGATCTTAGGTCAGGATATCATCAGCTGAAACTGAGAGATCCGGATATTGAGAAGACTTCATTCAGAATGAGATATGGACACTACAAGTTCTTGGTTATGTCATTCGGACTAACCAATGCTCCAGCAATGTTCATGGATTTGATGAATAGGGTTTGTAAACCATTCCTCGATAAATTTGTGATAGTGTTCATCGACGACATTCTGATCTACTCATAAATCCAAGAGGAGCATGGTAAGCATCTACGAGAAGTGTTGGAAGTGTTAAAGAAGAAGAAGCTTTACGCTAAGTTCTCTAAGTGTGACTTTTGGATACGAGAAGTCCAATTCTTGGATCACGTGGTTAACCAAGAAGGGATAATGGTTGACCCTGCAAAGATTGAGGTTGTGATGAAGTGGGAACGTCCGAAAAGTCCCACAGAGATCCGAAGCTTTCTAGGATTATCTGGATATTACCGACGATTTATCCAAGGTTTTTCTTCGATAGCTGCTCCATTGACAGCTTTGACTCACAAAGGAGCTACATATACGTGGAATGAGAAACACGATGAGGCATTCGAGAAGCTAAAGAAGAATTTATGTGAAGTACCGATACTTTCTCTACCCGATGAAGTTGAAAACTTCGCAGTATATAGTGACGCATTTGGAGTCGGGTTGGGTTGTGTTCTGACCCAAATAGAAAAGGTGATAGCATATGCATCTTGACAATTGAAAGAGCACGAAAAGAACTACCCCACTCATGATCTTGAGTTGGCAGCGGTAGTATTTGCCTTAAAGATATGGAGGAATTACCTCTATGGCACGAAGTGAAAACTTTTCACTGATCATAAGAGTCTCCAGTATCTCTTTAATCAGAAAGAGTTGAACATGAGGCAACGAAACTGGCTAGATTTACTCAAGGACTACGACTGTGAGATACTTTACCACCCTGGTAAAGCAAATGTTGTTGCCGAGGCTCTCAGTCGAAAAGTCAATCTTGAAAGGAATAGGCCAAGAGCGTTAAGAATCGAAGTCGTCTCGACGATTGTGGAAAGTATCAGGAAATCTCAAGAAGAAGCTTTAGAGCAGAATAACCGAAAGGAAGAACGTTTGGGCAAAACGTTAGCGTTTGGTACAAACAGTCGAGGACTGAAGGTATTCCAAGATCGGATTTGGGTACCTAAGACGGGAGGAATAAGAGACCTTCTGATGGAAGAAGCACACAAGACCATGTACTCGATTCATCCCGGTAGCACTAAAATGTATAGGGACCTAAAACCCTACTACTGGTGGCCGACGATGAAGCTCGATGTTGAGAAATATGTGCCTGAGTGTGTGACATGTGCAAGAGTTAAGGCGCAACATCAGAAACCGTATGGGAGTTTAGAACCTTTACCTGTACCCATGGGTAAATGGGAAGATATCACCATCAATTTTGTGACTAAACTACCCAGGATGAAGAACGGTCATGACATGATTTGGGTAGTCGTGGATCATTTCATTAAGAGTGCACACTTCATAGCAGCCAACGAAAGGTAGTCTATGGATAAGCTTGCAAATGCTTACGTGAAGGAAATTATGAGACTTCACGATGTTCCTCTAACGATTGTATCAGATCGTGACAGTCATTTCACGTCAAGGTTTTGGAGGAGTCTACAAGAGGACCTAGGTACAAAGATGTGCCTGAGTACAGCTTACCATCCGTAGACTGATGGTCAGAGCGAAAGAACGATTCAAACACTGGAAGATATGTTGAGAGCATGTACCCTTGAGTTCCAAGGGAATTGGGATGAGCACTTACCTCTGGTATAATTCTCCTATAACAACAGTTTCCACTCGAGCATCAAGATGGCACCTTATCAAACATTGTACGGACATAAGTGTCGTACGCTGTCTTGTTGGCTTGAAGCCGGAGAGACGCATTTTATGGGCCCCGAGATAGTCCATGAGACTGCTGAGAAGTTGAAAGTGATTAGGGAAAGGATGTTAGCAGCTTAAGATCGTCAAAAGAGCTACGTTGAGAAGAAAAGACGACAAATGACCTTTGAAGTTGGGGATTCCGTTTTGCTTAAAGTCTCACCGTGAAAGGGACTTATAAGATTCGGGAAACGAGGTAAGTTTAGTCCAAGGTTTATTGGACCCTTCAAAGTTCTTCAGAATATTGGGAACCAAGCTTACAAGCTGGAATTGCCCGAAGAACATGATGGTATACATAACACCTTCCATGTGTGTTATCTGAGGAAATTCACGAGAGAAGTTCCCGACATAATTCCAATCTCAGAGTTAAGGATGGATGAGAATAAGAGTCTGATTGAAGAGGCTGAGGCAATTGTTGACCGTAAGACTAAGAATTTACGACGCAAGATGGTCGACTTAATGCTAGTCCGATGGAAACATTCGAATGGGCCGAATATCACTTGGGAAACAGAGGATGACATGATGAGTCGCTATCCACATCTGTTTGCTGATGCACGATTCCGGGACGGAATCATCCTAAGGGGGAGAGAATTGTAAAGTCCGGGTTTCATGGCTAAGCATTTTTAGACAATGTAATAGTCTAGGTAAACTATTGTAAATCTTTTTGAAGTAATAAAGATGGAATATTTACATAAAGTTGAAAGATAAAAATAAGCGTCAAAAAAAAGTGTGAGATAAAACCGATATCTTTACATAAAGTTGTAATGGTCGAAACAAGGATTACGGGGATATAAAGAACACCAAAATCCGAGTTATAACGAAGAAGTTATGACCCGTCGAAGTTTCGCGACGGAACCGACACGATACCAGGAAGCGTAAATAGTGAATTTACGATAGAGCGAGATTTAGCCTTAGCAATATAAACGAAAGTTGTAGAATACGTTAAACCGAGAGCGTCCATAAAAAGAACGCCAAAATCTGACTTCGTATGAAGAAGTTATGATTTTTCAAAATTTCGGCTTAGCAGTGTACAACCCGAAGTTCGAATATTACATCGAGCGGTTTTTAGCCGACACAACCTAAATGAGAATCGAAGATCTCGTTATTAGTAGCACAACGATAAAAAGACAGTAGAAAACGGACTTCGGATGAAGAAGTTATGAATTTTTAACGGACCAATCCTGTCCCGGCCTGTTAAAATATAACTTTTAAAATAAAGTCAAAATTAGCTGACGAAGTCCAAACGAAAGTTGTAGAGTACGTTCCCATCTACGCGTGGATATAAAGAACATCAAAAACAGAGCTCGTATGCTAAAGTTATGATTTTTAGAAGTCAGAAAGGGAAATCACGAAATCTGATGCTCGATCGATGATGTGGCCAAATCTCAGCCGTCGCTTACTAAGCATAGTCTTACTTCGGATGAAGGACGTGTCACCCTCACATTACGCCCAACATCCATGCTCAGAACGCTCCGCATACGTAAACCCTTCCCTCGGTCCAGCTTAAGCTACGTCGCACCACCGAATGCTCGCCACCTCGCACCTTATCCGAAGTAACGCGCAACGTAGCTGTTGTACTGCGTAAATCTGAGGTTCAGCAGCCTATAAATAGCTGCGAGATTTCCCGGAAAATTCACACCCATTCACTTCTCTCTCTAACTTACTTTCTCTCTCTAGCCTATTTTAACCCTCCTAAACCCTAGGAAAAATCCCTAGCACCCTAAGGAAGCCTCGAGGTTCCCGGAGTCCCGAGAAAAAGGATCTTTCAGTTTCAGAAACACTGCTCCTAGCAAAGCCCGGTTTTCTTTAAAATCCGTTGTAAGTGAGTTACGCTTATGCAACTTTTAATATAGCTTTCAAATAATTATAGTAATGTTATTAGGTCCTTAAAATAATTATTTGGGCTATTATTATGAGTTATATTGAGTGTTATTTAACGCTTATATAATAGTAATAATAGTTAGACTATTAATTTGTTGCTTTTATCGTTAGACGAAACCCTAGTGGTATTGATACTAGGTTTTATCGAAGGAGAATTGTTTTGAGAGTATCGAAGCGGTGTCCGAGTGCTGAGTCACCACCTTTCAAGTGAGTGCATAGTTACTTTCAGCTTACACATAGATATGAAGTATTTTATATAAATTACGTGCTATGTGTGCATATTATTTGAATACTTGCTATCTATGCTGGATGAACGTTTTATACATGTTTTCAATGATTTAAACTGTATATGTATTTTATATCTACAAAATGTGTTGGGTAAAACGTGGGTAGATGTAATAGTTGCTGTGTGACAAAATAAAATAATGAGAGACCTCGTTATAGATGTTATTGATAATCCAGTCATCTAGCGGAGTATAGATGACGACCACTGACTAATCTAGAGAGTCCAGTGGAACACTAGCAGACTCGCAACTTGTAGGTGTTTATTTGAACTGTGTGTTTATTTGAATTGTGTGCTCACCAGGTGTACTCCATCCCCCACATCGTTACCTTAAGGACATTTAATGCTGAGGAATCCCCTTAACAGTAGTGTCCATCCCGATGATGATCCTTAGGCTAGGTCCCTTATGATAGGTGTTTAGGGACATAATGAGAGGATAACGGGAATGGGTAATCGAGTTATTGTTGATTGATAAAGTTAATAAACTTATTTATTATGGATTAAAAACCCATATGTGCTCACTAGGCTCCCAAGCCTGACCCACTCAGTTTCTTGTATTACATGTAGTGGCGCATGAGCATAGATGTGATGTCTTGGGATGAGAGATTAAGGGATTTTAGGCCTGTAAATACAGAATAATGTAGTAAGGCCTATGATGTATTGTTTATGCTTAGGATCTGTATCGAACATGACATCCCGAGTCTTTTTAATGAAATACATTTCTATGGAAATGCTTTTGATAAATCTTTATCATCTTTTGTTTTGGGACTAATTCCGCAACCCTTTTATTTAAAATGTTACTCTGATTTTTAAACAAAGCATAAACAAAATCGGCTTTTTCTGGCCGTGAAAATGGGGATGTCACACTTTAAATGTGAGACTTAATTTCCATGGAATTGCTCTCCATTGGATTACCTTGTAATGTTTGTTGCCAAGTCTTTGTGACTTTTGTGCATAGTCATTACAAGAGGATCATTGCATACAAGTTTAGAATCTAGCAGATTACAGTAAATGGCAAGAATTTGGTATTCCTACATTTACGATTAGGATTTGGAATTGTGAAATGAACATCATTGAAACGTTGTTAATTGATCTATTTCACAAAGAAAGGACCATAGGCAAACATAGTGTGCATGCTTGGAGCATGGGATAACTATTGTTTTAATTCAAGTATTAAGTTGATTAATCGAAACATTATACAATGAATAATGTGTAATCAATATGGTGATTAAATAAAATGTGTTTTATTTACATTCACAAGTTCTGAGACCATATTGGATTCGATTATTCTTGTGTTTCAATCTGCATGTTTCGACTTCCCGAATTACTAGGTTATTCAAACCGTCCACAATCGATCATGCTTTGGAAGTAGGTATTGAGGCAAGACTGTCATGAATGGGTCTGTAGATTTTTCTAAAGGCTTTTAGGCATAGCACAAGTTTGCGGCAGTGTTGATGAGTACTTTTGGAATAAGATTCGAGTACTGGATTAAACCCATGCTCATCTGAATCACTTCATGGATTTTATCACGAGTGATTGTGAGACGATAATATCTTATATTCTTGAAACCAAGACATGTGAGTTTTAGTTTACAAGTCGGTTGCACATTAACATATGTAAACGCACCAGTAACTTGGTGTTATAAAACATATCGTTGTGTGTGATTTGATGAGTAAGTACAAGAAAGCATTTGGGTCGAAGTTTATCCATTCCTTTTACCCTTGGAGGGATAAAAGTGATATTTGTAGGGCCCTCATTGATTTAGTGATGATACCTTAAGTGCTTGGTCAAGCCTGGACTGATTTGATTTGTTCAATTAGTCGGTTGTCATAAATCGGAAATCGGGAAACAACAGATGGACAGAAAGAATGATTATAACCAATTCTCAGTCCATATGATGTCTTGTGGAATGGAGGAAAATATGATTGATGGGTCTAATTAATGGTTTGGTCTAGGATTTCATTGTAATAGGTTCTTTTGAGTCTGTATGCAGTTTTGGTTGTTTGGCTGTTAGTTTACGGTCATGATGTGAGTTTACGGCCGTAAACCCAGAGTCGGCCCAAGTCCACTATATATAGGGGTTATGTAGGTCATTTATGGTTGTTGATTCCACTAGAGTTCACGGTCATAGAGCAAGTTGTATCGGACATTTTTATTCGATATAAGCGTGTGCAAGCTTGTTTCAATTTTGTTTCTACTTTGTTTCTCATTCCATTAATTGTGTGATTGCTTGATCATTGGTAAAGATCCATTTTCAGGGACTTACAATTGGTATCAGAGCTAAATCGATGTCAAAGCATTACTCAATCGAAGTTTTCAATCGTTTGAACTCATATTCGTTGGTGTTAGAGATTAGGGTTTGGTGTTTTCATAGCAAAGAGGGTCAAATCTGCATCAAACTTGCGTTTACTACGATTTTTGGGAGTTTACTATCAAAGGATTACGACCGTAAACTCTATTTACGTCTGTAAACGCAAGCACATTCAATAGGCGTAAAGTGTGTTCTTGAATCGTAATCAGTGCTTCTTAAATAACCGTAAACAGCTTGACTGTAAACACCCCAACCGTAAACACCCGATCATAAACACAGTTTACGGCCATAAACACATTGACCGTAAACTCAAATTTTGACAATTTTATTTTTTATTTTTCTAATTTTTTAAATTTTTAAAAATCAGAATAAATGGATTCTCAAAGTCAAACACATCATCATGAACTGGATTCTATCATGGGCACTACTACACGCATTCCAAGACTGCTGTCTGCTGATGGTTTTCTTGAATGGAAATACCAGATAGAAAAGTACATTAAAATGAAGGACTTCAAGATTTGGAGAAGCATCATCAAGAATCCCGTTAGAATAACTACAATTTTTGCGAAGCAAGTAGTTGACAAAGCTGTTGAAAACTACACAGATGAAGATTTTGAGAAAGTGGAAGAACAGGAAACGGCTTTGGCCACTCTAACAATGGCTCTATCTCCTGATATAACTCAAGGTTTCAGAGAGTATACTTTAGCAAAAGCTTTGTGGGAAGCTTTGATTGAGGTATGATGGCAATGAGGACATGAAGGAAAGCCGCCAGGATATGCTGCGACAAAGGTTTAACATGTTCAACTACATTCTTGGAAAAACCCTGGAGGCGTAGCTGCAGCGATTCACAACTCTCACCACTGAGATGACGATAGTTGGTATCTTCTTGACAAAGTCAGAAATAAATAAAAAGCTATGGAATGCTCTCCCAAAGTCATGGGACATGAATGTGGCTGACATCAAGAAGACTAAAGACCTTAATCGCCTTACTCTTGCTGAAATCATGGCAATCATCAAGGCTTGTGATATTGATGATAAACAGCAGGAGATAAATCATGTGAATTCGTATTCAACTGCAAATCTTGGAATTTCATCTAACAATTCTCTTTTATCTCTCATCTTTCCCTCTATAGGTCAACCTTTTGCGGCTCAGCAAGCTCAAATTCAATCCTTTTCCACTTCATCAGCTACTTCACTTCCTGCTGCATCATCCATGCCTTTTCCTCAGAACCAATCATTTGTTGCTTCTCAAGTTGCTTCTTCCTCTAATGGGGCTTCTTCCTCAAATGCTAAGGAGTGTGATGAAAATCTTGCTCTCGCCACAGGACTTCTTAACTGCTACAATGCTCTTGTAGCTGGAGATCTTCCACCAAAATTGTCATTTGCTGATCTGGATCAGATTCATCCAGAAGACGTGGAAGAAATGGATATTACATGGCAAATTGCCATGACAGATTTCAGGGTGAAGCAGTTTCCAAAGAAGACAAGGAAGAATAATTGGGGGATGAGTGCTGATAAAAAGGTAGGGTTTAGCAAAGGAAAGTTGCATTGTTTCAACTGTCACGAGCTGGGTCATTTTGCTCGTGAGTGCCCAAAGTTGGATAGAAGATTAAACAATGACCGGACAATGGTTGCAGTGGGAAACAACCGGGGAGGTGCTCAGGTCAACAGTAAGAAGGCTATGGTTGCTCATTCATTTGACTGGGAGGACCAGATTCAGGCCCTGAATATTTCAAAACCTGAAAATGCTCACATGGCCCAAGTTAAAGATGAAGCCTCCATGGAGAGTGTTGCAGCTGAGGAAAAGATGATGGAGCTTCATTTTTCATTGATGGTATCGTTTACTTCTAAACCGAAGAAAAATGAGGTAGGTTTGCCTTCTTGCTTTCAAGCTTGTATTGATTATATTAAAATTCTTTGTGAGGAAATAGAATCATTACATAGAGAAGTAGAGGACCTTAGATATGAGGGCTATCAACTTAGAAAAGGACAAAAATCCTTAAAGGCCCAATTAGAGACAAAAATAAAGGACTTTAGGAGACTTCAGGAAGACTATAGTAATAAACGTGAGAACTATGATTATATCAAGAGACAAAATGTTGAGTTAATGATGAGCTTGATACATTAGAGAATAAATTTGATACAACAAACTTTGATTTTAAAAAATATGATGTATCAAGCGAGGTAGTTGCCAACATGATTGACCACTGCCTGCAGTTTAAACAAAACTAGAAAAAGTGTTTGGGATACGATAATGTACCTCCTCCTTTCAATCACACATATCAGTATCACCCTTTGACTAAAGAGGAGATTGCCAACGAACCATTCATGGTTTATGGCAAACCAACAGGTTTTGTTTCAGGAGGATTTATTAATGTTGAAAATACTAACGTTTCTACTTCCCCTGCAGATCAATCCTTAAATCAGTCAAAGCACGAAGTTGAAGGATCTGTTTCTGAAAATAAAATTGAGACTGAACCTAAAGTTTTAGTTTTAAATAAAGACTTTATTTTTTTAATGTTGAAAGTGACAATGTTTTTTGTGATTTTTCTACACATTCTGATATTGGTTTGAATGGTTTTAAAGACTTTGATGAGATGGTTAATAATTCTTATGTTTGTAATGATACTAATAAAAATCCACCATTTCCACAAGTTTCTCCATCTGATACACCCTCACTTATCTCACAACCTACTTCTTGTTCATGTTCATGTGAGAAAAGCAAGGGTGCCGGTATGGAAAATAAATCTAAAAAGAGCAGTGTAGGTTTTAACAATAACAAACATATTTGTTTCAATTGTGGTATTGGTGATCATATAGCTAGGAATTGTCCTAATAGAATCTTTGTACATTATATGTCACAAAGCGGAGAGAACGAATTTAGAGGAAGGTCTTTAACTAGAAAGTCCTCTAGAGCTCGTTCTCAGAATGATGATTTGAAGGATGATCGTAGTAGAAAACAGGCAGTTTTTCAAAATAACAAAAAGGTCTTTCATAACAAAGTCCCAAACAGTTTGCCAAAACCGAACATGGCTTAGCCAAGATCAGTTTCGTCAAGGAGCAGCTATGGGTCTTCAACCAATTCAGGTAGAAAACCCAAGTGCTCAACGCAAGCTGATAAAAATCCTATTTCAAAACCATCGGTGACTGTTAGAAAACCTAATTACCAATGGCTGCCCAAAATAAGTTCCAAACCATCATCAGTATCCTCTGGAAAATTAATAAATAATGATAAATATGAAAAAGCAATGTGTCAACCCAGGAAAGTGATGACCTGGGTTCCCAAATCTGAATGATCCCGCACAATTTGTTGGGACAGTTGCGGGGGAATGTCGTCAGACCTTGGTTCGTTGACAGCGGCTGCTCCCGACATATGACAAGAGATATCTCCCAATTGAACAACATTCAATCTTTTAATGGGGGATATGTTTCCTTTTCGGGTGGAGAAGGTGGCAAGATCAATCAGAGAGGAACTGCTACAAATGGAGTGTTAAGTTTCGAGAATGTCAACTTTACTCCCGAGTTAAAGCATAGTTTGTTGAGTGTGTCTCAAATATGTGACAAAGGCTATTCTACACATTTCACTGACAAGGAATGTATGATTCTCAAGCCAGGCATTATCATCCCAAAAGAACGGATTCTTGTCAAATCTAAGAAGGATGGAAATGCTTACATTATTGATATGAATTACAACCTTCCAGAACAAGTTACGTGCCTCTTTTTGAAGGTTTAATAACAAAATGCCATGTTGTGGCACCGAAGACTCGGTCATGCTAACGCCAAAAACCTAAGTCGTCTTGCAAAGAATGAGATAGTGTGTGGTTTACCTGTCAAAGATTTTATAACATTTGAGAAGTGTGTGTCATGTTCCCAGGGTAAACATCATAAAAAACCACACCTGCCAAAACAGGTTAACTTAATCAGTCAGGTGCTCCAATTATTACATATGGACTTGTTTAGTCGATTCAACGTCCTAAGCATCAACATAAGTTCATATTGTCTGGTTGTGATTGATGATTTCTCTCATTTTACATGGGTCTTCTTCTTATCCAACAAAGATAGGGTTGCAGAACTGATAAAGAAGTTCATAGTGCTAATTGAGAACCAAACCAACAATCGGGTGAAGGTGCTTCGTACCGACAACGGAACAAAGTTCAAGAATTATATTCAAGCTCATTTTTGCGCAGAAAAGGGGATTATACGTACAGCTCCGCTCACACACCTCAACAAAATGGTGTTGCTGAAAGGAGAAATATAACCTTAAAAGACGCTGCAAGGACGATGTTGTGTGACTCCAAGTTACCAGTTTTCTTTTGGGCCGAGGCGATTAACACTGCTTGCTACGTTCAGAATCGTGTGTTGATCAACACAGCTCAGATGAAGACACCGTATGAGATTCTATATGGTCACAAGCCATCAGTCTGTCATTTCCGTGTATTTGGCTGCCCTTGCACCCTTCTTCACCTAAAGTGCAACCCAAAGTTTAATGCCAAAGATGATGATTGTTACTTCGTAGGGTATGCTGCACGCACCACATATATGGTCTACAATAAGAAGACAAAGCAGATTGTGGAATCCTATGACGTGCGCTGGTTGGAGAAGAATGAAACGGATGCTCGAGTGGGTCCGGATTGGTTATTTGATTACACATCGCTTTTCAAGTCCACAAATGTGTCTTTGGATAGCTCATCTGGGTCTTTCTCTGGTTCAAAGAATGTTTCTGAAGACGAAGACGAAGAGGTTATCTACCGACCCCCAACGGTATCCTCTTCACCATCTGATGGGGAGTCATATGTACCACCTGATAGTCCAAAATCTCCAGTTCAGAATGATACTCCTGATGCTGAGGCTACACCACTCACTCCTGTTGAAAGAGAGTTCATATCTAGAGATACTTCCATTGTCACTTCAACTTTTATGTAATTACTCTTTCCTGAAGACATTTCTAATGAGTTTGTAGCAGATTCATATGGTGTGGAACAATCAAAAAATGAAGAAGGTGTCAATATTCGCAATCTTCCTGTCTCACTTAATGATATCAGCTAGGAGATACCCTCAAGAATTTAACGCGATCATCAGATCAAGAACATCATTGGTCAGCTGGGTGATGGACTTAAAACCAGAAGTCAGAGTGGAGATGTCGATACATGTCTCTATTCTTGCTTTATCTCTCAAATAGAGCCCAAGAATGTTGAAATGGCTCTGAATGAGCCCAGTTGGGTAGATGTTATGCATGAAGAGTTGAATCAGTTTGAAAAACTCGGGGTTTGGAAATTGGTTGAGTTACCAAATGGCAAAAAGTCTCTTGACACACATTGGATCAATCGAAACAAGTAGGATGATTCAGGGGTTATAGTGCGAAATAAAGCCAAATTGGTGGTTCGCGGGTTTCGACAAGTCGAGGGTCTTGATTATACTGAGGTTTATGCTCCAGTAGCTCTCTCGGAGGCTATTCGTATCTTCCTTGCATATGCCTCCTACATGAACTTCATGGTTTATCAATTGGATGTCAAGACAGCCTTCTTGTATGGCAAGGTGAAGGAAGAAATCTATGTTGATCAGCCCCCTGGGTTCATTAACTCGAAGTTTCCTAATCATGTCTACAAGTTGGACAAGGCATTGTATGGGTTACATCAAGCTCCTCGAGTGTGGTATGAGACTCTTACAAAGCACTTGCTCGAGCATGGATACTCTCGTGGCACTATCGATCAAACTTTGTTTATCAAGCATGTTGGTAATGATCAAATTCTGGTTCAAATCTACGTTGACGACATTATTTCCGGGTCTACCAGTCCACAACTATGCAAGTAGTTTGAAGGGGTTATGAAAAAGCGGTTCGAAATGAGTTCGTTAGGAGAAATGACCATGTTTCTGGGGCTTCAGGTCAAACGAAATTCAACCGGAATCCTGCTACATCAAGCCAAGTATGTGGAGGATATTCTTGAGAAGTTCGGGTTTCAAGACGCTAAACCTGCATCGACGCCGATGGTCGAAAGACCTCTTCTGACTCCAGATACTGATAGCGAATCCGGAGATTAGACACACTACATATCGATGATCGGATCGTTGATGTATCTCTTACTGCAAGCCGTCCAGGCATCATGTTTGCAGTTTGTCAATGCGCATGTTATCAGGCTAATCCTAAATTTTCACATCTTATTGCTATCAAAAAAAATTCCGGTATATTAAAGGCAGCCCAAAATTGGGTCTTTGGTATCCAAACAATTCTGAATTTGATTTATATGCTTTTGCTGACAGTAATTATGGAGACTGTGAGCTTGACAGGATATACTTCAGTAGGGTGTCAATATCTTGGAGATCGACTGGTGTCATGGTAGTGCAAGAAGCAACACACGGTCTCAACTTCAACAGCTTAAGTGGAATACGTTGTTGCATCTTCCTGTTGCTCTCAAGTCATGTGGATCCAACATCAGCTATTGGATTATGGTTTGAATTATCTAGAAACCCTTATCTACTGTGATAATGAGGTTGCGATTCAAATTGCTAAAAATCCTGTCTAACATTCAAAAACCATGGACATTGATGTTAAAATTCATTTTATCAGAGACTGTTTTGAACATTCACTCATCCGGCTGGAACATGTTCCCACTGCTAATAATGTGGTGGATCTGTTCACCAATCCTTTTAACAAAGCTCGATTTGATGTGCTTGTGGGATTTTTGAAAATGATTCATTTTGAGGATTAATTTTATTTTTCTATTTTTTTTCTTTTTTTAAGTTATTTTTAATTTTATTTTTCTTAATTCTCATTTTCAATTTTATCTTTGGTTAGCTTAGTTTAAATTTGCGCATTTCTATGATTTCATTCTCACCCATGCACAAATTTAGAGGGAGAAATAAACAAAAACCAAACAAAAAATTCAAAAAAAATTCAAAAATCCAAAAACAATAAAAAAATCAGAAAATCAAAAGGATGTTGCTGATAGTCTTGCTTGTAGGTGATGTGTTGGGAAGTGATATTATCAAGTGATAATGGGAAATCTGAATCTGCTTAATGTACCAAAATTAAATTGTCTACGCTCTGTGTTCGATGCGCTGGTAGACACGAAAGATTCTAAATGGACTTGACTAGGAAGATTTGAACTTAAGGAATTCAAGGACTTGACAAATCTTGAACTTGTTAGATCCGTTTAGCCTGACAATACAACGCTCAGATAGGCTGAGCAGGGAGATATATATGAGAATCTACTGGTCACATTAAAAGAACCCGTATCTAGAACTGTGGATTAACTTTTCCTCGATGTGCGGATTCTGTCCTTAATTATGGTATTGATGGGGTGACTGGGGAATTTCGATAAATTAGGTCTATAGAAGGTTATTTTCTTTATTTATGTCTGTTAGTCATATGGTGCCTCCTCTGCGTGATTGGAAGAGATCCGACCTGGACTATAGCATATGCAATCTATCTCTCTGCATCTTATTTCTATGCAATTCTTTCTATTTGTTAGCCATATACTATCTCCTCTGCGTGACTTACAATCCGACCTGGTACACAGTATATGCATCATTCTTTTTCTCAATCCCTTTAAAACTTCAGTTAGTCATATGTTTCATCCTCTGCGTGATTGGAAGAGATCCGACCTGGGTGTATAGCATATGCATTCTAAATCTATATTTTCTCTTAATAATTGTCTGCTCACCCGATGTAAGGAGTATTCTGGACATTCTTCATTACTGGAGCATATCAGGAAGCAGAAAACATGTTCTAGTACAATTAAAATTGAACACTTACAAATTGTCTGTGGATCTCGTTGCTCAATTAAGGTGGACAACAATATCCCTGGTCGTCGTCAGATAAATGGTCTCTAGGAAATTTATTTAAGAATATAGAATCAAAAGGATCTTGTCCTTATTAGCTTGTCCAAATTTCATCACAATATTTCGTGTTTAAGTGGACCACTATACCGACGATCGATCAGACATAGACATGAAGGTAAAGGTACCGATAAGTAGACCAAGGTTGTCTAACAACTTTGATCCCTAAGTCACAAAGTCATACTCAGTGTTTGTTTAGATAAGTTTAGTCTATTTTATTTTATTTTATTTTAATTTATATTATTTTATTTTATTTTGTAATTATCAAAATTTTAAAGTTAACGACAAAAAGAAAATTATTACGGTCACGAGTTTACGGCTGTAAACTCCGTTTGCGGTCTTGAGCTTACGGTCACGAGTTTACGGCCGTAAACTCCAAAGTTGACCGTAAACTCCTTGTTGATCCTGAACTTAAATCTTAGACAAAATAATTAATTTTTGGGCTCAATTTAAATCAATTAAAATATTATTTGTTCAAATATCTTTCTTTTCTTACTTGGTATGTTTTAGTGCAGATCAAATGGCAGGCTTAAAATTTGCAGACATGCACAATCTGGCAATTGTATTGGCAGATCCTCCGGTGGCACATGGATAATTGAAGTTAATGATTCATGTACTGAAAGAATGTTGTCTGGCCTCCACCATCACCATGAACACCGCTGTTTATCATAACATTATAAGGGAGTTTTGGTAGACTGGAAAAATGAGAAGAGATGATGATGGAGCAATGACTATGGATGCAGTCGTAAAAGGATGCAAAGTTGTGATCAATTAGCATTTCATTATAGAGACATTGTTGATCAATGACCTACCGAATTTTCCCACTAAAATTGGAATTGAAGATGCTCAGAAAATTTTGAAGAAGATGGGGTATGAAGGCGATTCTCCTCCTACACTGAAGAAGCTTCTGCCACCCTATTGGAGATTCCTAGCCCATGTGTTCGTGAGTTGCATCTCCGGAAGGAGGTCTGGTGCGGATGAAATATCCCTGAGAAACACTGGAGCTATTGTTTCTCTTGCTGCAGGGATTGGCTTCAACATTTTGAGGTTTATCCTAGACGAGTTTTTAGTCAACATCAATGCCATCACACGAGATACCTTCTTGATGTATCCCAGATTCATTTAGCTCATCATCAACAGACAATTTCCTGACATGATCAAGGAGGGAGATACACTTGATATGAAGTCCTTGGGCCCTCACACTATTGGGCTCATCAAACAAAATTGCAAAGGAAAAGTTGTCTTTCAAGGACTATATCCGCTCGTAAAATTCGGATGATTTGCTGAGCCGAATGAGGCGTCTGAGTCTCACGGATCTTCTAACAAAATATCTTCTGAACCTACTTCATCAAAAAGGGTGATCTCGAAAGGAGATGTGATCACTGTATCAGATCAGGAAGGGGAAGAGACAGTTGCTCCTAATGTGTCTGTAGCTGTGGAGCACGATCTTCGATCAGTCCAAGTCGAAAGTGAATACAATGGAGGCTCTTCCAAGAACGCAACTGAGACTGATCAGTATGAAGCCCTTGACCTTACAGATTTTGATAGAGATGATATTCCAACCAACTTTGGAAGAAACGAAGACTTTTTGTCGAATGTAAACTTCAACACATTGCTTGATAATATCAGTGATATTGCTCACCCAGCAACGGAGATAAGAGACTCTGAAGATGTTCTCAGAGTCAACACTTGTTACTACAGATCAAGTGGTTGATATTACAGATCCAATGGTGACAGTGTTAGGGATTCCTCCCCTTGATGTTGTTTCACCTACAATTGAACCACTTCAGGGTGATGATACAACAGTCCATACCTTACAACCTCCGTCAAAGAGAAGAAGACATGATCCTAGATTTGGGCCTCAGGATTCTGACTTATCTCATAGCCTGCCGATTCCATCAACAACTACCCCTACCATCGTCTCAACAGAACCTTTTTGTGGAGTTCCTAGCACCAGCTTTGAGGTTGGTGGCTCCTCTGCTCCACCAGGATTCTCTCCTCCTAGGCAGATCTTGATGATGCCTCTGTGCGGCTAGCCATGCATCTTGCCCAGGAACAAACTTCAATACCTTCTTCTAGAGCTAAAGGAGTTTCCTTTAGAGAAGTTCATTTAGGAGAAGATGATTTGGTTGTTGATGAGCTTCAAAAGAGAGTCAATGTGCTTGATCAAAAGAATATAGAGCACAACATTCAAGTCGATGATCTTTTGAGCGAGAATACAAATATGAATATTCAAGTTTCTCATCTTCAAGAGGATAAAGCTTTGAAGACCAAGCAGATCTCTGACTTACAGGAGCACTTTAATCTTCTTACTTCAAGTTACTTTGATTTGAAGAAGAAGTTAGAGGAGGAACTTGGTGAAAAGTTCAAAACATCTGTTGATCAGTCGAGGATTAATCTGCACATCCAGGCTCATCCCATTGTGACATCCGCTCCGACATCTCGTGTTGTTGATAGGTTTGAAAAGGATCCAACTCAAGCTCCAAGTTTTGTGGCCTTAAAACGTGCCAAACTGGCCAAATCTGCTGAAATGGGTCAATACTTGTTTAAGAGGGGCTCATACTAGAATGCTCCTGCGGATCAGCTTACTATCACCTTTACAGAGCTTGAATAGAATCGTTTTACAAATATATATGGTGATAGGTCAGGGATCATTTCTTGGGGATTTCACGATACTTTGAATATGTAGATCGTGAAACGGAAAAGTGGTAAAAGTGAGCTATATAAAGATGCCCATGATTTCAATTCCTGGACCACGGTTGATCTTTTAGAGCTATCAAAGCCCCCTTTTTCAAATATCTATCAAAATACCCATGCTACGCAGTTCAAGCATTTCCTAGAAGATCAAGTGCACAAGGGTTTTCCTTCCTTGAAGACTGTAGAGTCAATCATTAAAATATACCCGAGTATAATTGATCCGAAGACCAATGAACCTCTTAGAGCTGTGATGTGGCCAACTACTAAACAAGTGAAGCAAATTCCTATTCTTCAAGATCATCTAGACAGATCTCTGTGAATCATGGAGTACTGGGTGTTTGCTGAAACCACAACATCTGATGTCATTAAGATTGAGAAGGGATGCATCCGCCTGTACGACAAACGAGACTTGCTTCGGTTTGGAAGGTGGGATATACATCAGCTAAGCCATCATCAAATTAAAGTTTCAGAAGACCTCTTTGAGCCAGCTGCCAAAGAGTTTACAACTATGGTTGTGGAGATTATCAACAAATAAATTTGGAACAGAGGGATGGGGAAGTCGGATGTGCTGGTGGTCGACAAAGACTGATTTCAAGCTAGCACCAAATCAAGGGGGAGATTGAAGGGTCTAATGAATGGTTTGGTCTAGGCGTTCATTGTAATAGGTTCTTTTGAGTATGTATGTAGTTTTGGTAGTTTGGTTCTTAGTTTACGACCATGATGTGAGTTTACGGCCGTAAGCCTGTTTACGACCGTAAACCCAGAGTCGGCCCAAGTCCACTATATATAGGGGTTATGTAGGTCATTTATGGTTGTTGATGCCACTGGAGTTCACAGGCATAGAGCAAGTTATACCAGACATTTTTATTCAATATAAGCGTGTGCAATCTTGTTTCAATTCTGTTTCTACTTTGTTTCTCATTCCATTGATTGTGTGATCGCTTGATCATTGGTAAAGATCCGTTTTCAGGGACTTACAATGATCCCTTATCTAATAGACGTGTCATTGACTAGGTCAGAGTTTGACAATGGCTTTTAAGTGCTACGATTGCTAGTCTGGATTTTGGAGTTGTACTTGCAATAATAGTTATTAGACTTATCCAATTTGGAGACTGTTGGATTAGGTGTCTAAACCCATAACTATAATTGGTATGTACTTGACCCGAGAGTAGCATGGACCATTTGGTATGCATATCACCAGGATAATTTGATAAGATGGACTTTTGAGAAGAGTTTATTTATGATTTATTAATATATTATAAGTTCTTATATATTAATATGAAATCATATGATTTAATTACTATTGATCAAGAATTAATTTGGAATTAATTTAGTGATCAAAAGAGACTAATTAAATATACGGGGACTGATTGAGTAAATCAATGATTCTTATAGTGTGGGCCAATGGTTATATAGGATGGGCTAAACCAACATGGTAGTCCATGGATAGTCCATGGAGGTTTAACCCATGGATCCTAAGTAATATGAAAGGTCATGGGCATTAGGGTTTGCATGGATGTAACCCTAATCTTGACACACTATAAGAAACCCCTTGGCATCCAAAATCACCACCCTAGTGTTCTAAGAGTTCATGGATGCGATTTCTAGTGGAAGAAACTCTCTCAAAATTCATACTTTGTCCAAGGTGTGTTGTGATTCCATTTGAGGCATTCATACTATTGGTGCTAAGTTCTTAAATGCCAAAACCACAAGTTACAACAAAGAGGTAATTCTATTACTCATATTTAAATTGGTTATGTCAATTGTATGCTAGTTGTAGGCTTAAAGCTTTGGAAATAATATTTCTTGTATAATTAGAGAAAACATAGATCCAAAGCTTTTAGGATTGTATGTGCACCATAGGATGTTGTAGTATACAAAACCCAATAGTTATCTAGTTCAAAACATTATACTAGGATTTTGAGGAGAGGTCAAAATCATGTCATGTAGTATTTGACAAGATGACTCTCTCAGAGCCCTTTATCTTAGTCTCTTTAAGATCCTTGACAATTAATGCAATTTTACTTAATCCTTCAAGTTGTCATGATTTATCTATACATATCCTTATTCCTTGAATTAATGTGTCGAGTGCATATAACATTAGGGATGTTACTGCACTCCCATTAGCTTTGTAGAAAACATAAGTGTCATCTTGATTTACAATCAAGTCACACTATGTACTTATCTTATAAGAAAGAAGATTGTTACTTTGAGATGTTAGCTTAAATCTTGGAAAGATTTTCATTCATGTATGTCTGCTCCCTTGAAAACTCACTTACTCTTTATAGTCAAACTATATCGAGAAAGATTAATCAAGCTCATACATGATAATCATATATGAATTCATCTCTATGTGGTTTATTAGTTTCTGATCAACCATTGAGCAGATTCAACAACGGTTGAAAACTTGCTAGTTCCTAACTATGGTGCATTTAGTTTAGGGTTCGTAAGCTCTTAAAGTTCCATATAGCTCCCACTTAGAAAAAGCGCTTTCTAATCACTTGTATTATGGAATGACAATTAGTGGGATTAATAGAAACTTCATCCTAAACAATCATTTAGGATATTCTACATGAATGTAGTTAGTAGATGCTAGAGTGGTTAAGCTTATTGTTTAACATAAGCTCTATAACTCTATAACGTTTAAATTAGGATAAAAAAATTTATCCTTAGCCTAATACAAGCATCTAATCCACTTGTTTGGTTGGAAATATATTTTCAATACATATTTGTTGCAGTGAGAAAACTTCCAAAATTTTATAAAGTAAACAGTTCCTTTAAAACATCATATAATAGACTGCAAGGTCTATGTTTTATCCTATTTAAAAACTAGTACTATTGACATTCAACTAGTGGTTAGGTGATCCTATACTACTAGAGAATTCGAAGGCTACCTCGAATATCAAAAGATAGATTCAAGTGACCAGGTGATCATGTACTACAAGAAACAAACTAATGACAAGTGAGTGTTTTTGTCGGAATGAGTTGAGAATCAATTCCACAACTCCTAAGATGTTCCAAGAAGACTTGGTTTACAAAACTCGATCATTTTCTTTATCAAAATGAAAGGTTAAATATGATCTCATTAATGTGTATTTCAATCTTCACTATGAAAATTTTGATCAAATCAAAAGGTTTCATCAACGACGAATAAAAGTCGTCAGCAAAATTGATTAAGTATCTATCACCAAATCTATTCATGGATTGAAAAATATTACATGCATCACTTATGTATAACTCTTTGTCAATCCTTTTGTTATTTAACTACTAATAGATAAAGACACTTGTGAATCATCTTCCTATATAAATAGGATTCACATATATCAAATGAATCAAGCTCATTTTCCTTCAAAATTCCATCCTTTTGAAGTTGGTATATGTATTTTTTTATTTATATTGTCATGAAGATTATGACATAGATAAGTTTCAATCAAATATCATTTGATTATATAGGTGTTATGATCAAAACTATTAATTTAATGTAAGATTATAAATTTGCTTCATAAATAACATTATGAGAAAATATTCTTTAACACATAATACATCGTTTCAGAACATGAATGTGAACATCCATTAAATGATAAGTAAATCTAGCTTTATTCATGAATTACAACTGTTACATGTCTGTATAAGGATATGCACAATACAACTATTGTTTAAATAATAGACTATAACAACACTTGTTATATCTTCAACACAAAATACCATTCATTTGTAATCAGTTGATTATTTCTTCCAATCATCAGCACATAATATCAATTATTAGTGTCACTTTAAGTATTACATACTCAAGTGAATGATGGAAAAATAAATAGTTCTATCATATAGAGATCTGAAGTCTTGTCTAAGTCAGACTTCTTCAGCTTGATGAGATGAGAGGAGCAATTCCTCTTTTAGTGTCTAGTTTCTTCCACAATAAAAATAACACTAATCATTTGGTCATTTCTGAATTCTGGGTTTATGTTGTATTTCCCTTAACTGAACTATAAATCTATATGAGTGCACAATCTCTTAGGCTTCCATTCAATGCTTGAACAGACTTGAAGCTATTTTTAGTGTTCTGATTGAATATCTACTTTACTTGACGAGACATCTGATATGTTTCATAATTATCCAAGACTTTCAGCAAGTCATTCTTAATCACTCATTTATGATGTGAGACACATCAACATCATCACAATAATACTTTCATCAAAGTATCATGACCAGACTAACTGGTTGTAGAGGTTATTCAGGTATGAGATCTTTCAGTATATATAATTTGTAGTTATCTTGAAGGTAAAACCTCAAGATATTATACCAGTTACAGAAATTATAACCCATCAAATGTTACTGTCTCTTGAAACTCAACAAGAGAGAGAGATTTTGCAGGGCGTAAAATTATTAATAGTTATCAACAGAATTTAACAAAGTTTCATTTAGTATTTTCAATATTTAGTCTTTAAAATTTAATACCTTATATTGTTTCTTAAAACATTAATTTATTAAAGTCTAGGATCCAAGTAACGAAATAAGTAAATGGTTAAGCGGCCTATATCCCATAAACTTAATCAAACGGTAGGTAACGATTACCAATTGCATACAATATGTAACTCCTAGATTATGGGATCCTAAACAACTATTATTTAGTTTGACATGTTTATCCCATCTATGCCTCAAAACTCTTATGCCTAGGCGACATTTATCACATAAGAAATTGATCAAATCATCCATTTAAAAAACATGTGAGTTATATTTCACAAATGGTTAGGTGACCTTTATCTCATAAGCAAATACAAAAACACCTTGACTATTTTTGACAACTCAAATGAACAACGTGACCCAAAAATCCATATGAACTGCACAAAAATCTCAAGTGAATATTAAATGGATTGCATAGATTTGAAGTTTTGTAAATAAGGGTTTATATATGTTTTACAATTATAGTTTATATAAACATGGTCTCATGAATATTACATGCATCCAACAATTCATGTACCCTTTTGTAAAATACATATCACTTGTTATGAGGTTCTTTTGGTACCAAATAAAACCTCATTTTATTTTCCATTAACCGCGATCAATTATAAACTAAAATCCGGTATTTTAAAGTTTAGTCGTGGATCGGTTTTAAGAACCGATAATAGTATTAATAAAAATTTATTTTATACTTAAGACTTGGAGTTTTGGATGAGTTATAAAATCACTATTTTAAATCTCTTTTTAACAATCAAAAACTTTTGACTTCAAGAATTATAGAATAAACTCTTTTTATTTTATAAACTCAATTTTATACATCTTATGATAAAAGTCATATTTTGATAAACCAAAACTTGGGTGATGATACTTATGTTTTAAATCTCATTTAGCATGCATAAAACATAATATCAACATGTTACATTATGTTTAAAACACCAATATCATCTATTATGTTTCGACGCAAAAAATAATCACTAGTTTTATTATTTGTCGTTATAACACTATAAATCGATTTTAGTCTTTTTAATAAAAACTCTTTATTTATTATAAAAACATGAAGTTTATAGAAAGTTTAAACATCTTTTAAACCATTTCAAATATTTTAAAGTTTTGTATATATAAGTTTTACAATAAAACTATTTTCAACAAAAATTGAGTTTAACTAGTAACTGGTAAAACGTTTTTATAAATATCCATTTGTAAAGATCTTATGTTACCTTTTAAATACTCTTTTACTCAAACTCCAAGTGATATTATATTATGAAAAAAATGTTATTTGACATGTAACAACCATTTTTATACATAAAACATAACATATATTTAACATAAAATAAGCATCACAAGCATGCATTATAATGTGTATAAACCAAGCCATGTCTGGTAATAATTTTTGTAAGTCATCACAAGAATTATGAAGTCTTTCCTAAAGGACTTAAGGAACACTTCAAAAGGTCTACGAGATGGTAATTTCTTCATCTTGTTACATTTAAAGGAAATACACCTAGTCTAACTAATTTATTACAACAAATCAACAACTGAAAATTTACCTATTTATCTATTACATCTTATGAATAAATAAATATCAACCAAACATAAAACAAATTTCCAAATGGCTTGTTTATACACAACATATCAAATATTATAACAAAGAACTCTTTGTTTTTTCTAAGGAAACTTTTATATAACCAAAATGCATGAAGAAGGGAATGATCTTTCACCTCGATCGACAGGTGGAAGATCATCTTCAAGTGAAAAACTTTTTCCAAAAAGATAATGAAGACCATAGTTGTTAGAACTAGACATCTACAAAGGTTAAAATTCAAGTGAGTTGATTTAATCCTTAATATAACATCCAAATAAAATATTAAGGCTAGGACCCAACACAATAATTTACAATTCGGAAAACGGATGCCGTAATCCAATTGCAATGGTGGTCATTTTACATGCCACTTCCTTAAACACCCCCTATAGACCAGCTTCGTGAATGAGGTCTACTAACGATAATATTGGCCTTTTCTTAAGCGTATATAATAAATTAAACTTTTAATTTTATATAGTAAAAGGGTGTATTTTAAACCTTTTAAAATACTAAGTGGTTTAGTCCTTTAATAAATTAATCTTTTAATTTAATTAAATTTAAACCATATTATGGATTTATTAATTCTCTTTTAGTTAAACACTTAATTAATCTTATTAATAAAATCCATGAGGGTGTATTTTAAACTATTCAAAATACCAATGTTCTAAATTTAAGATTTCAAAATTAAAGTTATTTAATCAAATTTTAAAATAGAAAACCAAAGGGTGCACTATTGAAACTTTTTAAAATACTAGGTTAAATTAAAAATAACATTATCTTTATCCAAATATAGATTATCTTATCGATATTTAACCAAATCCTTTAATTTTGATAAAGATATCAAATTACCATTCAGAAAAATCAATTTTAGGCAATAAAAATGAGTTATGGTAATTATCCAATTCAAAATCTGATTAGAAAATTGAAATTTTAGGTATCTGGCGAGTCAACTCGTCTAGTTGGGCTCTAAACTCATCGAGTTCACCCAACTCGTCGAGTCCTACATTAAACTCGTCGAGTTCATGTTGCAGACAACAAAAAATCGGTTTTCTTGTTCTTTGAACAATTCACTCTTGCACCAATTCAATTGAAAAACAACTTGGCTCTGATACCACTAATGGGTTTTGAGCATATCTACATTCCTATGTGATCATGCAACCCTAATTGCTTTGGATCTAAGTTTTCCTCTATTGAACATACAAATATTGAACATACAAATATGAAAACCAAAGCAATAACCCTAGATCTAGTGTATACATTTCGAAATTCATATATAAAATTAGGGTTTGATCATTACCTCACTTGTTATGTAGCAATAACAAGAAACACATTGACTCTTGAAAGCTTAGTGCCTCAAGTGTTGCACCTATAATGGAGTCAAAAACACCCAGTGCAAAGGATGACTGGGAGAGAGGTGGCAAATCGGCTATCCTAGGGTTTCTTAAGCTTAGGGGCAAAAATTCCATATACAAGGGTTCTTTATACAGTTGTGGCTGCTAGGGTTTTCAGGTGGAAACCCTAATACCTTGCTTAGGCACCAACCAGCCCATGGACCCCCTCTTTAGAGCCCTTGGACGAAATATTACCCATATATTTCATCCATTCCACTCTATGGAGTCCATCAACTCAGTTCTGCAACTATCAATGATTTGCAGAACAGTGCCTCCATTATTAATCAGTTCCTTTTAATCCTAAAAGTAATATTAAATCAATTTATGATTAATTATTAATTAATAATATGATTTCCAAATAATATATTAATCTTATAATATATTAATAAAATCATTCTGAGTACCAATAAATCCTACTCTCTCTCCACTTGTCATCCGATCAAGTTGCATGAGTGAAGGCAACTCAAAAGGACCATGCTACATATCAAATGAAGTACATACCAATAATATTTATGGGCTTAGACACCTAATCTAACAAAGACTGCATTCGAGACTCTGCGCCAGAGACTATGCGAGGCTCCAGTCTTGACTCTTCCCGAGGGAGTTGAGGATTTCATGGTGTTCTGTGATGCATCGATCACCAGACTTGGAGCAGATCTCATGCAGAGGGGGTGGGTGATAGCGTATGCTTCATGGCAGCTGAAGCTGCATGAGACGCGATACCTCAGACATGATCTGGAGTTGGGAGCGGTGGTATTCGCTCTCAAGATTTTGAGGCATTACCTCGATGGGGTCTGCTTTACTATCTACACGGACAACAAGAGTTTGAAACATATCACAGATTAACCGAACCTGAACATGAGGCAGCGCAGGTGGCTGGACGTAGTAAACGAATATGACTGCAAGATCCTTTACCATTCGGGTAAAGCGAATGTTGTGGGGGATGCCTTGAGCCGCAAGTCGGATGGATATTGTGTTCCATCATCGTACATGAGGATATATGTGGAGTCTCCACTGGTGAGCCTGATCAGGGAAGCTCAGGCCGAGGGTGTACGACAGGAGAACTAGAAGTTGGAGAGGACCAGGGGAGAGATCAACAGATTCGTACAGGATAGTCGCAGATTGTTGACCCATTGCAGTCGGTATGGGTTCCGATGTCTGGAAGAGCCACACAGATTGTACTGGAGGAAGCTCATAAGTCTCGCTTCTCTATTCATCAGGGGGCCACGAAGATGTACCGGGATCTGAGACTGAGTTACTGGTGGCTAATGAAGCGAGAAATCGCTTGGTACGTCGAGAGTGCTTGACCTGCAGGATGGTCAAGGTTGAGCATCAGAGCCCGCATGGAAAGCTACAACCTCTAGAGGTTCCCATGTTGAAATGGGAGCAGATCACGATGGACTTCATCACCAAATTACCGAGAACGGTAAAGGATTTCGATGCTATGTGGGTCATCGTGGATCGATTGACCAAGATTGCCCATTTCTTGCCCATTCGGAAGAGCTCATCGGCCGAGAAGTTGACTGATGTGTATATCCGTGAGATTGTTGCTCGCCATGGGGTTTCAGTCTCTATCGTTTCAGAACATGATGTGCGGTTCACCTCCCGTTTCTGGCAGAAGTTCCACAAGGAACTAGGCACGTGGCTGCATTTCAGCACAACTTATCAACTGCAGATAGACGTCCAGAGCGAGCGGACCATATAGAACCTCGAGGACATGTTACGAGCATGTGTTATCGATTTCGGTGGTAGCTAGAACTCCTACCTACCCCTTTCATAGCTCTCCTACAACAATAACTTTCATTCCGGCATTGGTGCTCTGTTATTTGAGCTGTTGTATGGCCGAAGATGTCGTACTCCAGTCTGTTGGGGCGAGGTTGGCCATAGGGTAATGGGTCGGACTGAGGTGGTACTACAGACCACATAGATGATTTAGTAGATCAGGCAGCGTTTGCTGACTGCTCAGATGCGACAAAAGAGTTATGTTGACCGGTGCCGATCTGAGTTGGAGTTTCAGGTTGGTGATATGGTACTACTGAAGGTCTCACCCTGGAAGGGTGTGATTCACTTCACGAAGAGGGGAAAGTTGGGTCCCCGATACATTAGGTCATTCAGGATTATTGCCAAGGTTGGAAAGGTGACGTATAGACTGGATCTCCCGGAGGAGCTCGGTCAGATCCATAACACATTCCATGTTTCGCAGTTGCAAAAGTGCGTACTAGATAAGGAGGCAGTGGTGACATTAGATGATATTCAGGTCGATGAGTGCCTAAACTACGTAGAGAGACTGGTGGTTATGCTGGAAAGGAAGGTGAAGATACTGCATAACAAGAAGATACCTTTGGTAAAGGTAGAGTGGGAACACCGAAGGGGATCTGAGTGGAATTGGGTGCCGGAGGATGAGATGCGGGAGCATTATATAGAAAAAAAAAACTAATTTTAGAAAACATAAAAAAAAATAATAATAATAAAAATTTAAGAAAGTATTGCAAACGATGTCTACAAAGTTCGTAAAAAATTACACACGTTAAAAAAGATGCAACTAAAACTGAAAATATTATTAACAAAAACGATATAAAAAAAATAAAAAAATCAAGTTAAAAAAAATGTGGAAACTATAAAAATGAATTGTATCAAATTCGTAAATAAAAGTTAAAAAATCAAAGTTAAAAAAAAGTTTTAAAAAAAAAATAAGTTATACCAAAATTCTAAAAAAAAATTGAAAAAAATGAAAGCTAAAGAGGTTTGAAGATGCAAGTCAACTGTTGCAATTCACATCACACACAGATGTTTTGTAATATGAAATCTTCTAAAAAACAAACTGCTACGAGAGAAAAAGTGTTGCACATGTATTGCACCGCGTATATGAGTGAGCATCGGAACCAAGTACCCGCTTTAGGAACCGAATCTACCATGGAACCACCGGTTTCGAAACCAGAACTGCATGTTCCGGTTATATGGGTGAGCATCGGGTACCCGCTTATGCTCACCCCTAACCGCATAGCATGAAGTGGTTTGAATATGTTTTTTTTTTAGAAAAACAAAATGCACCTTCCATGCTCGTTGCATGTTATAGCCACATTATCATCTCTCTCACCTTTTTACACCATATCCACTTGTTATTGACTAGCAAGTATGAATTTTCATATCTAACCTTTTTCTATCAATTTCGTAACATTCATGTCCTAAATGGTCTTATATGTCAAATCCTAACTTTCACAAATTGACAACTATAATAATTCAATAATTTTTCAAATTTGACTCCAATAATCTTATAACCAATATTATCATTATTATTTAATTAACTAAATTTTATTTCATTTAATTAATTAACTTTTTTTTATTACAATCGGGGCGGACCTAGGGTTGGTTCACGGTGGCACCGGCAACCCCTAACTTTTCCGGCTGTAGTGGAAAAATTTTCAAAAATTTTAGAAAAATTAATTTTTTCTACTACCATGCAACCCCTACTATAAAATCCTGCGTCCGTCCATAACTACGATAGCCAAAAAAAAAACTTTTCTAAGTCTAAATAAGGGTGTTACATTGTCCTTGTGCTTTGATATCTGAATTTATGAAATCTATGTTATTATACGATGAGTTGACTTCGCTAGTGTACTAGTTTTAGTTAAGTATTTTCAAATTTTGACATCATGGTTTATATACTAATATTGTACCTGAATATTATTGTTTGTAGAGTTTTGATATATACTTTTCATTAAAAAAACTATTTCAAAACTAAGTTTTGAAGATGATGTTTATTTTAAAAACTTCTCAAAAGAATGGTCGGATTGCTATCTGCAATTAGAGAAAGTGTTTATTTTGATGAATATCCCAAAAAAATCCCCTCCAGTTATATACACCAAAGCTGTATGGACTGAACCTGATAGCTTGTTATACCAAGAGGGTTGAAACTGACGTTTTCTGTATTGGATAGTATCTAAGTGATCTATTTCAAAATGGAACTAAATACTTAACATTTGGCCCGCCAAAGTACCATTCAGTCGATTGATCCATCCAAAGTTTTCAAATTAAGCATTGTTATCGATTGATTTCACTTAGAAATTTAGATTCATGACTGAACAGAATTTTATTGTTTTGTATTTGTGATTGTCGATTCTGTATGGTGTGATTCTGTTGCAGTTCACTCGAAAAATGACGCAAGATGCTGGAATGAAAGACCAAAAGGTTCCGACGTCGCCTTCTAGCTCTCTTTCATCTATGTCTCATGGCATTTTACAGCGTAAGAATCTCTGTAATTTTGATTCCGATGATTGTTTTGTTTGATTATACAGTTCGTTTATAGATGAACTTGATTTAATTTCTTTGTTGTGGAACAATTGATGTTATAAAATGTGTGCGTTTACTCTACCAACATCGTTTGTTTTTATTTACTGATTGGAGTTGAAATTTCGAATTCTTCATGGAAATCATGTGAAAATTGGCTTTCAGATTTTAAAAAAAGAGTTGTTGAACTGATTGAGGGCGGAGCTTACACTGGTAAAGTTCGTTGGATTTTGAGAGCCGTTAGCATTACAATCGCGTTAAGATGGCGGTTAAAAGTTTGTGTGATCTATCCGTTCCTTAATTTTGCCCTTACAACTGGATCGGAAGCACACTCTCGTTTAATTTCATCTCTTCCAAAGGTAGGTTACTTTTTGGCTTCGTGAATCTCGATGTTTAATAAACTTCCAAATATAGAAAACATGGAAAAAGCTGAGAGGCACATAATTAAGCATCTCTTTCGTGAAGTTCCTTGACACTATGTTATATATTTCGAATGTACAGCCCATAGTAATGTGGAACTTGACTTCAAATATTTGTTGGTGAAATTGAAAACAAAATGATCTGAATGACATAAACATTTTCATTTGGTTTGATATATTTTAGGATGATGATCATGAGATGGAAGTTGATACTGCATCTTCTGCAACTCAAGGTACTGTTAATCACTCCCATGAGATGGAGATCTACTGTTACTTCCTTGTGCTGATATTCCTAATTGATCAGAAAAAGTACACTGAGGTGAGCGTATGTGGCTAGATTACTTCATCTTGGCAATTGGTCAATTGGTCAACTCACCTTCATATTATGCAGGCTAAGGCTTGTTCTTCAGCAGGCATTGCCAGTTTGAAAAACCTGAACAGCAGAACAGTTGATGTTCTGGCATCCAGACTTTACTTCTATTACTCTCTTTCTCATGAACTTAGCAACAGTCTCTCTGAAATTCGTGGGTGAGTGACAAAAGGGTTATGTTTTTCAATTATCAACTAGATTGTGACCAATCATACTTTATCAATTTATCTGGCTTGAATAAGATGATGATGATGATGTTTAATTACATGCAGTAATCTCCTTGTTTTGCACCGGGTTGCTAGGTTGCATCATGATGAATTGGGGCAGGTTTGTTTCTCCTGTGACTAGCTATCATTATTATTAGTATATTTATTTGTTATTGTTATTTGTATTATTAGTAATATTATTATAATCAGTGTTTCTGGTGAATCATTTTGTGTTGTGTGATGTGCAGGAAAGACTCCTAAACTTGATACTTCACAATTACCTTCATTACAATTTGTATGATCAAGCAGAGAAGTTTAGATCAAAGGCACCACCTTTTGAAGGTCATTCAAATCGCCAGGTAATTCTTCATTTGATAAATCATCAATTCATCCTTTTGAAAGGTTCCATTTGTTAAAAGGTTTGATATTTGCTTCATATGGAGGGTTCGATATTTGATATACAGGACTACAGGAGCATTTCATTATTTTATATTCGATATTTGTAATTTTTTACAGTTTTGTCGTTACCTGTTTTACCTGGGTAAAATTAGAACGATTCAGTTAGAATACACAGATGCAAAGGAATCTCTTCTCCAAGCTGCCCGAAAAGCCCCTGTGGAGAGATCCCTTGGTTTCCGGGTCCAATGCAACAAGTGGGCCATCATTGTTCGTCTACTTCTTGGAGAGATTCCTGAACGAACCCTTTTTAAGCAGAAAGGCATGAAGAATGCATTGAGGCCTTACTTTGACCTCACAAATGTAAGTTCACTTCAATTACAATAACCCCCAGTTCAGTTGTAACTAACTAACTAACTAACTATCTCAATTCTGACTTTTGACTTTGACTTTGAATGGTAAAATCCATCAAACATGGAAATTCACAAAACTAGATTTTGTTCATTTGGCAACCGAACATGTCATGGAACGGAATCTCTAATTCCTTCCTTTCTTTCTCAGGCGGTTAGAATTGGAGATCTGGACCTATTGAAAACTGTCGCCGAGAAATTCTCCACCACTTTCACCTCCGACCGAACTAACAACTTAATTGTAAGACTCCGTCACAACGTCATAAGAAACAGACTCCGCCACATCAGCATCGCATACTCGCGTATCTCTCTTGCTGACGTGGCAACCAAGCTCCGTTTGGACTCCCCAAACCCAATTGCAGATGCTGAGAGCATCGTGTCAAAAGCCATCCGTGATGGTGCCATCGATGCCATGTTGGATCATGCAAACGGATGGATGATTTCTAAGGAAACAAGAGACATCTATTCAACAAACGAACCAAAAATTGCTTTCAATTCTAGAATTGCCTTCTGCTTGAATATGCATAATCTGGCTGTACGTTCCCTTCGCTTCCCGCCAAATTATCATAAGGAGCAACAGGTCGATAGCGATAGCGATAGCGATACATCCGATGAAGAATATGATGACGAATATTGATTTGCTTGTAATACTCCATCTCAACGTTTTTACTTTTATACTAAAACTAAAACTAAATCTGAACTGATATGATAGAACATGAATTGAATGATTGAACTGGAAAAAGGAAAAGATTAGTTCAAGGATATATCACCTAGGCTACTAGCATTGACCTAACTCATCTATCAGAAAATGACCTTATTGCCCTCACTAACTTTACTTTAGAAGAGCAACATGTTTTCTTATTAGAATATTATGTTTCGACAAAGGTACCGGTTAACATAAATAAAAAATTGTTTTATATTTAGATAACATTGTTATAATTAGAAAAAAAAAACATCGTTATAATTAGAAAAGTTTTTAAAATACAATGCTATAATAAATAAATAAATGAAAGTAGGTTGTTTTCAAACATGTTAAAATTGTATTTCTAGAGGTCTTATGTTTTCTCTATGATCTTATGCTATTGGCCTCATCTCTTATTTCAGATTACCTTTTGGGTTAAATGTAAGAAACAACAAAGTAGTTTCATTTATTGGCTTTTTAGCGTCCTAGCTTCATTACTTCTTACTACAATATGGAACTTGTAACTTTTTTCTTATTAAGACAATAAGACATTGTACTTTGTATTTTTTAAAATCTACATGATTTTAGAAATGAACATTGTTTTTTATTTGATTGAAATTGTTATACTTCATAGATTCTTTAAAGTACATTGATGCATAGGAAGAAATGAGAGTAGGGTGTTATAATAAACAAATAAATCAAAGTAGGTGTCCTTTTGATTATAATTTGTTGTTTTCAAAGATGTTAAAATTATATTCTTAAATGTCAAATGTTTAGGATATGATCTCTTGATATGAGTGTAGTGAGATTTATCTCATAAGCTAAATGCAAAAAGTAGCAACACATTTTCATTTATTTGTTTATTATAGTTTTCTAATTTCATTTCTTTTGTTGTACTTTCATTTTTTCTTTCTTAAAGGCCTATTACCTCAAAAAATGTATCCTAACTCTTTCAACTTTTTTCCTTATTAGGACATATTAATTTTTTTACCCAATTATAGTAATGAAAATTACCTTGTATTTGATTGACATTGTGACTTTCCATGCAACCTTGTACACAATAAAATGAAAGTCGGATGTCAGAATAAACAAATAAATAAATTTATGTTGCTATCTCTCGCATTTGATCACATTTCATTGGAACTCTTTTATTTTAGAAGTGATAATTTTCAAAAAACATGACATCCCGTTCTCATAATTGTCGACTTATAATAATAAACATTCCAAAAAAAACAAACAACACCCACTCGCACCTTTTTTGAATGGACGCTTTAAGGCTTCTTTTAAGGGGCTATAATGAATTAGCCCACTATAAGCGTCCGAACCACAAGTCACCTTCGATTCTCATATCGGTATCTGCTTTAGTATGCATAACAAGGTCCTTGGGTCTAGCATAACTCCCACAAGGAAGAATGGAAGGATTATAGTTTGGAAGAATGGAAGAGTTTTGATAAATAAAGAAAACTTGAATGATGCCGACTCATTAAATTATCTTGCATTGTGATTTTATAATAAGAACGATTTATTTTGAATAGGGAAAACAAAGATAATAAGTCATAACGAGTAATCATTTATTTTAGTACGTCGGTAATTTTGATCAATTTATTTAAAGGTTAATTCATTCAAATCATATTTTTCATTAATGAATTGCATGTACAAGTAAGCTATAAAATATGTCAAATGACAAATATTGTCTAAAATAACTTTGAATACACATCATATATCAGTTTGCTAAAAAAATAGCATTTTTTTTGTTTTCATAAATAAAATTTATAATGATTTTCATATGGTGATTTTTATTAAAATCCAAAACAACAATTTACCTATTTTTATTTGGAAATCAAAATAGTCATTGTTTCATATGAGGTCCGTTCTATCTAGAATGTATTCGAGGATTGATATCGCTTCGATGTGTTCAACTTTGATGTAGAACCAAGAGGACACTAAAAATGAGGGTTTATAAACAAATACAGAAGTATTGTTTTTTAAAAAAAATATCGTTATAATTAGAAAAGTTTTTAAAATACAATGCTATAATAAATAAATAAATGAAAGTAGGTTGTTTTCAAACATGTTAAAATTGTATTCTTAGAGGTCTTATGTTTTCTCTATGATCTTGTGCTATTGGCTTCATCTCTTATTTCAGATTACCTTTTGGCTAAATGTAAGAAACAACAAAGTAGTTTCATTTATTGGCTTTTTTAGCATCCTAGTTTCATTACTTCTTACTACAATATTGAACTTGTAACTTTTTTCTTATTAAGACAATAAGACATTGTACTTTGTATTTTTTAAAATCTACATGATTTTAGAAATGAACATTGTTTTTTTATTTGATTGAAATTCTTATACTTCATAGATTCTTTAAAGTACATTGATGCATAGGAAGAAATGAGAGTAGGGTGTTATAATAAACAAATAAATCAAAGTAGGTGTTATTTCGATTGTAATTTGTTGTTTTCGAAGATGTTAAAATTATATTCAAAATGTTGAATTTTTAGGATATGATCTCATGATACGAGTGCTGTGAGATTTATCTCGTAAGCTAAATGCAAAAAGTAGCAACACATTTTCATTTATTTGGTTATTATAGTTTTCTAGTTTCATTTCTTTTGTTGTACATTCATTTTTTTCTTTCTTAAAGGCATATTACCTCAAAAAAAATGTATCTAATTATAACATTGTTCTTTCAACTTTTTTCCTTATTAGAACATATTTAAATTTTTTTACCCAATTATTGTAATGAGAATTGCCTTGTATTTGATTGACATTGCTGACTTTCCAAAATACAAAGTTGTACATGATGAAATGAAATTCAGATGTTAGAATAAACAAATAAATAAATTTATGTTGCTATTTCTCACATTTTATCAAATTTCATTAGAACTCTTTTATTTTGGAAGTGATAATTTTCGAAAAACATGACATACCCGTTCTCATAATCAACGACTTGTCATAATAAACATTCCAAAACTTAAAAAAAAAACACACACACACACCATTTTGAAGGGACGCTTTAAGGTTCCTTTTAAGTTGAGGGGCTATAATGAATTAGCCCACTATGAGCGTTCGAACCACAAGTCACCTTTGATTCTCATATCGGTATCTGCTTTAATATGCACTAGGTGTGAGACCCATGTATTACATGGGTTTACTTAAAAAAAAAAATTAAATATGAAATTTTTACAATTTGAGAATTTTGAATTTATAAAAAAAATGAGAAAAAATTTAAATTATTAAAATTAATGAGCCTTTAAAACATTGAATACATTACATATATAAATCATTTCTAATAAATACCTTACATATATATTACCTTATATTATAAATGTGAAATTTTAATTTAATAAAATGAAAAATACAATAAAATGACAAGTGGAAAATAGAAAATTCAAAAATTCTAGAAAATATCATGTGTCCAAATAAAGGAGAAGAAGACATGTGGCAAAAAACCTTCATTTATTAAGGAGGATAACAAGGTCATTGGGTCTAGCCTAACTCCCACAAAGAATAATGGAAGGATTATAGTTTGAAAGAGTGGAAGGATTTTAGATAAATAAAGAAAACTTGAATGATGCGAACTCATTAAGTTATCTAGTATTGTGATTTTATTAACTCATTAAGTTATCTAGTATTGTGATTTTATAATAAGAATGAATTAGTTTGAATAGCAAAAATAAAGATAGTGAGTCATAACGAGTAATCATTTATTTTAGTACGTTGGTAATTTTGATCAGGTTAATATATTCAAATTATATTTTTCATTAATGAATCATGTATAAAATAAAAAGAATGATTGGTCAAGTAAGCTATAAAATATGTCAAATATTGTCTAAAATAACTTTGAATAAACATCACATGTTAAAAAAAAATAGCATTCCGTGTTGTTTTAATAAATAAATTTATAATGATTTTAATATGGTGATTTTTATTAAAATCCAAAACAACAATTTACCTATTTTTATTTGGAAATCGAAATAGTCATTGTTTCTAACTAGGTCTGTTCTATCTAGAATGTATTGGAGGACTGATATCGCTTCGATGTGTTCAACTTTGATGTAGAACCAAGACAACACTAAAAAAATGAGGGTTTATAAACAAATACAGAAGTATTGTTTGATTGAAGCAATGCAACGCCATGGCTTCCCACATCGTTGGCTCCAACGAAAGCTATTGGGTTTATATTGCTTCGCCTTCGAGTATTGTTCGTCCCTTCGGGGACATCCGATAAAATTGGAACGATACAGAGAAGATTAGCATGGCCCCTGCGCAAGGATGACACGCACAAATCGAGAAATGGTCCGATAAAATTGGTACGTATGTTGCTATTATTAAAGTACATTGCCCATATTGTTAAAAAAAAAAGGAATAGCACATAAGCACATTGCTATTTCTACCAGTTTTCTTATTTTAGAACTTAAGTTAGTTGGCTACATTGCCCATATTCTTAAAAAAAAAAGGAATAGCACATAAGCACATTGCTATTTCTACCAGTTTTCTTATTTTAGAACTTAAGTTAGTTGGCTAAAACTTGCAACTGACACATATTATGCAGACTTGAGAAGTATAAGATATATTTTGTAACGTCTGTGTTTCTGGGCTTGCCATATTTAGCAATTTAATAGTCTAGGTTAACCTTTGTAACCCGTTTTGAAATAATAGAAGTGTATTATTTGAGTATTATGTGTTTTGTGCTTAATTGCTTAATTATGTGGTTTGATTAATTAAGAATAAAAATAAGCGTCAAAATTTAAGTTTAAAATAAACTTGATATCTTTAGATAATGTTGTAGTAGTTGAAACAAGGTTTCCGAAGATATAAAGAATGTCGAAATCCGAGTTATAACGAAGAAGTTATGACCTGTCGAAGTTTCGCGATAGAACCGGCAACGCTGAATGACGTAAAAAGGGCAATTTACGTTAGAGCGATATTTAGCCTTAATGATCTAAATGAGAATCGAAGATCTCGTTGTTAGTATCAAAGCGATAAAAATTTAGGCGAGAACGGACGTCAAACGAAGAAGTCATGAATTTATAACGAAATTTTCTGTCCCGGCCTATTAAAAATAAATAATAAAAATAAAGTCAAAATTAGCCGACGGAGTCTAAACGAAAGTTGTAGAGCGTAGTCTCACCTTTCCGTGGATATAAAGAACGTCGAAAACGGAGTTCGTATGAAGAAGATATGAATTTCCGAAGTTTGATAAATAATTTGTATTTATTTTTAAATCAAAAATCCGGCATTATCCAAAGGGGGAGTCAACAGTCCGATCCGACTTACGCGCCGCGTAAGTGAGTACGCCCCGCGAGGGCAGACGGTTTCTTTGCTATTTTTCTCCATTCTCTCTCCTGTTTTGCCTCGATTTGCGTGTCAGAAATACCACGAAGCCCCGGTAATATTCCCGAGTCCCGAAGCAAGTCCCGAGATCCCGAAGATCCCGAGAAGTGTAGTTTCCGAGCCGAAGCTCTTCCCGCGAGAAGTTCAATTTTTGTAGAGATCTTCCAGATCTGCTGAGGATTACTACTTTTGCAAGTCGTAGTGCTGTCCGATCATCTTCTGATCAAGTGACTGTATACTACCTTTCATAAACGCAATAATAATACAAGTATGGTTTGAGTGTATTAAGTATATTGTTGTTTATATGTGTGAGTGTGTTGTTACTTTCTCCTAACGTATAATTATGAAGTATTTTATACGAGATACGTGTTGTGTGTATATTTTGTTGTTATGTGTGTGAATGTATATTCACTTCCTTCTATCTTACAGATCTGATTATTTCTATATGAAATACGTGTTATGTGTGTGTGCCTCATCTGTTATATGGAAAATGTATTGATCAAGCATGTTATACAGGTTTTGAAAATATGTATAAAAATGTATGTTTTTATCTACTAATATGTTGGGTAGAACATGGGTAGATAGTTGGTGTGTAATAAATAGATGAGAGGCCTCGTTGTTGTTTTGATCCAGTCATCTAGCGGAATTTAGATGACGACCACGAACTTTTCTAGACAGTCTAGTGGAACGCTAGCAGGCTCATAACCTGTAGGTGTTAATGAACTTGGGTGTTCATTCGCTGTATTCCATCCCCCTCATGGTTACCTTATTTGACTTATATTGCTGAGGAACCCCCGCAGCATGTGTTGTCACCCGGATGAAAATATTCTTAGATGAGGTCCCTTGTGTTAGTTATTTTAGGGACATAAAGTGAGAATAACAGGAATGGGTAACTGGGTTATTGTTGGTTGATAATAATTAATTTAATTATTTATTGTGGGTTGAAAACCCTATATGCTCACCAGGCTCCCAAGCCTGACCCTCTCAGTTTTATTTGTATTACAGGAAGTGGCGCAAGGGCGTAAGATGGATGAACCATCAAGTTGTTTTGTTTACAAGTCTGTATATGTATATATTTGTTGAATGACTTGTAATGTTATCGTTTATGCTTATTGGTCTGTATCGGAACATGACACCCCGAGTTTTGATTATATAATGAAAATACATTTCTTTTATGAAATGCTTTGGTAAACATTGTTTTATCATGTTTTGTTTTTTGGGAACAAATTCCGCAACTCTTTCAAATCAAAAGGATTTACTCTGAAATTATTTTAAAAAAATAAATGAAAATCAGTCTTTTCTGGCCGAGATTTTGGGGATGTCACATATTTTTTCATTATACTATCGAGTGAATGAAATCTATAACAATCTTAGTCAAGGTTTCATTGCCAATTAATCATTGTACTATGCAAAACAAATATTAATGCATGATGCTAATTTGAGCTATTGTGAACTTTATAACCATTTTATATCAAAATGCCTAACTAAAATCCTGGTATAATTTGAGCTATTGATTTGTTTATCAGAACATCCTACTCTTATTTATTCCTACAACAACATACTTTGAAAAATCTACCCCCGATTATCGCAATGCCATCCTGATACAAAGCATTTTTCACTTCTATAATTTGGTAGATTTTTCAAAGTATAAGACCTTAACAAGGGAAAAAAAATTCAAAGTACAAAATTATAATTAGGTAGATTTGTTGAAAGCACATTGTCTTAACAAGAAAAAATGAAAGTATAATGCCAGTAATAAGGATGCTATAATACACAAATAAATGAAAATATGTCTCTATATCATGCATTTAGCCCTTTCATCTTTAGATCATGACATTACAGGTTTCTTTTTTGCCAAAGCCTAAATTTACACATGCAAGAATTGATATTTATCATCAGCAACAAGTCAACAAGAAACAAAGTATATTGCCCATATTAGTAGAAAAATGTAAGTACATTGTTGTTATGCATGAAAATATAAATTCATACTAGTACATTGCTATTATAGGTAAGATTAATAAAGTAGTTTGGCGTTATTAAGGAATGTAATTAAGTATGTTGTTATTGATGGGTTTTGGTCATAAGACATCCTATGTGCTCATACAAACCCTAATACTCGGATCTAGGTTTCTCTATTGTACATGCTAGTTATCTAAGACTATAAACCCTAATTCTAGCATTCAAGTGATCATATTAACATAAGAATAGGTTTATAATGTTACCTTGATTGTTATGTAGCAATAACAATCCCAAATCTCCTTGTATTGACTTTGGAAGGCTTAGAGTCACAAGTGTCACTCCTCTAATGGCTTACAAACACCAAGAGCAAATGGAGAAGGTATAAAGAGAGAAGAGAGAGGTAGGAATTCATCCTTAGGACTTCTTGGGAAGGCTTAGACGAATTCATGAGCCTTAGGGGGTTTATATAGGTGTAAAGATTAGGGTTTTAGTCCTTATCCTTATCTAGTTGCTTGCCCACCAAGTAACCATAAGATAAGTCTTAGAAACCCTTATCCTAGTCGAATTCTAAGGCATTATCTCCTTAAATTCGTTCACCCTATATTTAAGATAATCCTTATCTTATTTTGTAACTATCACATAATTACAAATCAGCCCCTCTAGTTTAATTAATTACACTTGATCACAAAATTAATTCCTAATTAATTATTGACCAATATTAATTAAACAAATATGATTTCTCCTTTAATATATTATTCTTATAACATATTAATAAATCATAATAACCTCTCTCTCTTTATTTATTTCTCCAATCAAGTTGCTTTGGTGAAGGCAACCCAAAAGGACCATGCACCATCGGGTCAAGTACATACCAAAATAGTTATGGACTTAGACACTAATCCAACAGTCTCTCACTTAGATAAGTCTAATAACTATTATGCGTATGACTTCAGATCCTGATCTGCAATCGTAGCTTTCTAAAGCCCTTGTCAACTCTGATCCTATCAGATACGCGTGTCCTTAGATAAGGGATCATATATTCCTGCATTCTAGATATCGTATGAGACATGATTTCTAATCATTCTTTTTGTACTATTTCTCGATTCCCGAATGACGAATGACTAATTGAACAAATCAAATTAGCCCTAGCCTGACCGAGCATTTACGTTTGTCATCACTAAACCATCGAGGGGCCCAAAAGATATCGCTTTTATCCTTCTTTGGATAAAAGGAACGGATAAACTTTGATACAATGCTTGCTTGCACTCACTAACCAAATCACACACAACAATATGTTTTATAACACCAAGTTACTAGTGCGTTTACATATTATCAATGTGCAACCGATTAGCAAGATACAACTCACACATCTTGGTTTCAAGAATATAAGATGTTATCGTTTCACCAATCACTCGTGATACAATTCATGGAGTGATCCAAGCGAGCGTGGGTTTAATCCAATGCTCAAATTCATATTCATAAGCACTCATGAATGTTGCAGCAAACATTTTCTTATGTCTAATACTCTTTTAGACAATCCACACACCAATTCATGACAATCTTCATTCAGATCTACTTCCAACATATGAACGACTGTGGCCCGTTTGAATAATTCGATTATTCTTAATAAACTCAATTATTCTGGAAGTCAAAACATGCAAAGTGAAACACACGAATAATACTAATCTCATATGGCCTCAACCCTTTGAGCATAAATAAAACACCTTTTATTTATCACCATATCGATTACTCATTATTTGTCGTTTCGGGTAATCAACTTCTTACTTGAATTATTACACTTGTCCCATGCTCCTAGCATGCACACAATGTTTACCTATGGTTCTTACTTTGTGAAATAGATCACATTGAACACATTTCCAATCATTCTCATTTCACAACTCCAAATCCATTTTTCATAAGTTTAAGAATATCAAATTCTTGCCACTTATAGAATATGCTAGATTCTAACATTTTATGCAATGATTCTTTCGTAATGTCACTGCACCAAAGTCAAAAAGACTATTGCCAATGATATTACAAAATCTTCTATCGGAGATTGTTACAAGACAATTCCTTAGATATGATGTTTCTCATTCAAAGTACATTCCTTTGAACATCCTTTTGCATAAAAGTTTCTAATCTAGACATAGATTTTTCAATATTCAATTCCCAATATGGACACGTTTCCATATTTTCCATATGACAACTTATTCTTAATAGAATCTTATCTATTCACAATAAGGTCGATATGGTCCATTCAATACCATGCTTCCAACTACTCACAAACAACCAATCCTCGTCGAACTTTGGATTGTCCTTTGATAGTTGTTTAACTATTTCAGTCAAAACCAATTCTAGTCCCTTTTTCCTCTAAATGTGCTAGACATTTTGAAAATTTTAGAATGGTCAAATATTAAAGCATTTGCAATCGATCCTATACCCGAAGTGTATGGGACACGACACACAATGTTTTATTTGCTATGTTCTCAAAATTCGAATTGTGAAAAAGAATTCCGTAATCATAATCAAAATTTTAAGAACACACTATGTACCTTTGACTAAATTTATTAACATTTCTCAACCTAAGCCTTTAGATTTGAAATGAAGCATAATATTCTCTCCCTTAATTATAGCAAAACAACTTTACAACCCTTACGACTTTGCAAGGCATAACTCTTGTTTTTCTATAATTAATATTGCCAACTTGCAATACTTTCCATAATAATCATACAATCATAACTTTTATGCTCCCACTATCATGATGATTACTATAAAACATAACACTTATGCTCCCACTAGCTTCGATATGTATTCATAAACATCTTAACTTTCAGAAAAACAATACCTATTGAATTTCCATGTTTCTAATACTTAATGCTTTGATAATCTTTTATCAAGGCTTCTTGAACTTATACACCTTTGCCTTAGATAGTTCATATGTGTGCCTTAAACAATTAAGACTTATTGCGAAACCTCACAATTCAAATCATGGAAAGGGATACCGTGACCATAATCGAATTTGAGAATGCAATTTTACAATCACTATCTTATTAAAACCTTTCTTAGTGAAAGCATTTCCTCACATTCATTTTCATGAAGGAGGAAATCTTATGACACTTAGATTTTAAACGGTGTATGTGTTTCTATCCATGTGAATTTGTTAAAACCAAAGTTTACGACAAATTCAAATTTATATGGACCGAACTTTCTTAATCTTGATTTCTTGCCTTATTGTAGAACAGCTGCCCACCACGTCTTCCAAGCAGTTAAGCATCTCACCTTTTTTCTATCAATGTACCTTTCATTGATCAAGGTGCCTTGCCTTTTATGCATTCAAAATGAGAACTCAAAGAACTCACATGCATAATTAACTAATTGGAATAGCACATAATCAAAATATTGTCGACACGATAGGTTGTAAACCTCTACTCGTGTGCTAGTGATGATCGATAAGATTTATTTGATTTGTTCTTGAAACCTTTCCAGACCATTAAGACTCCCACTGACACCTTGACATATAAGATTCTTTTGTCAATAAACATTTCTTGACAAACAAATATTCAAGAGTTAGTGTAGTTTTTATCAAAACACTTCATAAATTGGTCCTAGTCGGTCTTTGTCTTATTCAAGACATCACAACTTCCCACATTTGATGAATGTTATAAACCTTTAATACTTTTCACTCATTGTCACAATCTTAACTTTAAGACTTGTTATTGGAACGAAGTATGATGGACTTCTTGATTTAACCATTTCTTCAATCCTTGATTCCTCTTCTTAAACATACAATTGTACTAAGACTCACTTAGAGGATCAATTGAGATATGGTTCTTAATCATTAAGACTTATCATAAAGCATAAAAGCTACTCTCCCTTCTTCTTAGAATGGAGAAACTTTTATCTTTCTGCCTACTTGATTCTTATTCGTTTTGCTATTGATTTAAACCCTTTTAATCAATTCCGAATTATACTTAATCTTGTAAGTGTAATCATATTTACTAAGCCTTTAGTAAATCATGACAAATATCTTTGTTACTCTTATGGTGAACTTGATCAACACACAATTTTGTGTACTCGATCTCCTAGTCCTTCACTTGATACTTTGTCAACGAATTTGTCTAATTTCCAAATATGAAATTTCTCATTCATCATGCAACCAAGTTGCGTGATTCCAAATTTCAGTCCAATTGAAACTTTGGGCGATGAGAAACTCTCCCTATTTGGTAAACTCTCGACATTTCCATAAATAACATAACTAAGAATCATATCCATTCGTTGTAGAAATATGCAAACATCAATTTTCATAACGATTTCATTTCAAGGAAGTAAACAAATAAATAAGTCAAAATTTATTTAATTTATAAAAGCAGCGGAAAAACATTTGTCCTTACAATGCAAAATCTATTGAAAATTATGTAAAATGAAACTTTCTATCATAACTATCTAAGTTTAAAATCCAATCTTCAAGTCCATGCGATCGAGATCCATCTCTTGTGATTAGATTCATCTTGCTCTCTTATCAAGCTTCCTTTCTTTTCACCGATCCTGCAAAACATTCAAATGTAATCTTATAACATCATGTATTAAGAATCAATGAATAGGAACTTAACGGAGTTAGATAGTGGATTTTACCTGAAGCGTAGTGATACTTTTGAATCTCCCATCTCTTAGATCTCTTAGGTAAATAGGGCAACTTCGTCTCCAATGCCCATTCTCTTGGCAAATTGACTCTTTTGGAACAACACATGGAACTACTTCAGACATCGCCTTTCTCTTATGATCAAACTTTTCGATTATTGCATGTCTTTCATTGCCATTATCTATAGAGGTCTTGAAGGCAGATTCACCAATCAACTTTGCTTTTCTATTGCACCAAACCATTGCTGATTCAGCAACAATAAGCATATAGGTGAGATCAATAAGGGTCACATCGTGGTTCATCATATAGTACTCTCTTACGAACTCACTATACGAGTTAGGAAGTGACTGAAGAACCCAATCAACAGCCATCTCCTCACCGACAACGAATCGCATCATTCTTAACTTATCAATGTGTGACTGCATCCCTAAGCCGTGTGCACACACCGACTTTCCTTCTTTATGTTTACTTGCCAAAAGGGCTTGAGTGATATTTAACCTTTAAATTTCACAATCTTGTGGGTTAGGGAGGATAATTGGAGGAGGAGGAGGAAGTGAAGCATGATTTCTTGTTCCTCGATCGAATCGTGGAATATCATCTTCATGTGGAATGCTTGTTCCACGGGATTTGGGAAGACCATATTTGTCGAACTTTGACATCTACAAAACGGGAGAAAACAAATTCAAGTTAGTTGATTGATTGATTGAGTCCTTAGTAAATCACCCAAATGAGATACTAAGGCTAGGACCCAACACAATACGCTACAACCTAGAAAAGGGATGCCGTAATCTAGTTGCCGAATATTTGAAGGTAAGTGAATGATGATTCACTAATTTCCACCATGAAAAACGAAAAAAGAAATTTAAGTTTTAAATCTATGAAAACTCCTAGAACCTTTGAGATTCATTGAACATTTCAATGGCATGTTTAAATCTCGATATGCCCCTCTTGTTTGTGACTGGGATGCCGAGGATCACAAAGCGGGTGTGAATAACCATGCAAACTTACATGGTTCCCTCACATGTTACAATCACCTATTCGATGTGCCGGTAAACCACACACGCTCCACCTAACTATGACAAACATTGAGTCACCCTTTTCTACCTTTGCTTAGAACCATTTAGTGTGCCGGTAAACCACACACGCTCCACTAACGTCTTCGCAAGGGCACAAAGTGTAATTTCATGGAATTGCATCAATTCACTTTGCCTAAGTAACTAAGATTATGAATTTGTAAAAACATTTAGTTACTTTTGTATTTCATTATACTTATAATGGAAGGTCTCGTCCTATCCTACCCGTTCGGCTAACGACCCTCCACTAGTCAAGAGTGCGGTGGGTAAGAGTGGATACCCATTCAATCGCCATATTATAGGCAATTTCCTTAAACACCCCTTATAGACCAGCTTCGTGAATGAGGCCTACTAACGGTAAGCCTGACTTTTACTCATACATATATATATAATGTTAGACTTTTAATGTTATATATAGCATAGGGTGCATTTTACACTTTTAAAATATTAGGTGATCAAATTTAACAATTATACTTGTAATTCAATTAAATTGTAAACCCAAACTTTTATGGATTTATTAAATCTCATTTAATTATACTCCTTAATTAATTAATAAAACCATAAGGGTGTATTTGAACTTTTCAAAACATTAGTAGGGTTTTAGAATTTAATATTCCTAATTAACTTTCAATCAACTTTTAAATTCCAAAATTTGAGGGCAAGTTTTGAAAATTTCAAAACATTAGGATTTAGAATTTAAATATACATCAAAATTAAACTTTTAAATCAAAATTTAAATTCAAAAACTTGAGGGCAAGTTTTGAAACCTTTTTCAAAACATTAGGGTTTTAACTATTTAAATTTCAAAACAACAAAATTTTTGGGTTCAAATTTAAACTTTAAAACCTAAAGGGGAAAATATGAAACTTTTCATAACAACAAGGATCAAATAACAAATAATTTAAATTAACATTTAATCACATAATTATCCATATTTGATTTATTTAATGATTTCTTGCAAAACAATTTATCAATTTACTCAAAATAATTAATCAATTGTCACATAAGGAAACAATTATCTTATTAATTGATAAATATCTTCAATTAGATCAAAATTATAGTCAAATATATCATATAATCGGATTAATATTGCTCTAACATGATAAGGTAACTATCCATAAGCAAAAACAACAAGAAATCCCGAGATAAGCACTATCTGACGAGTTGACTCGTCGAGTCACCCTGGACTCGGCGAGTCCAGCCTCTAGAACACCAAAAAATCGAATTTTTTATATATACAATGCATCAATACAATTGAAACCATCCTAGGCTCTGATACCACTGATGGGTTTTGGTCATAAGACATCCTATGTGCTCATACAAACCCTAATACTCGGATCTAGGTTTCTCTATTGTACATGCTAGTTATCTAAGACTATAAACCCTAATTCTAGCATTCAAGTGATCATATTAACATAAGAATAGGTTTATAATGTTACATTGATTGTTATGTAGCAATAACAATCCCAAATCTCCTTGTATTGACTTTGGAAGGCTTAGAGTCACAAGTGTCACTAATGGCTTACAAACACCAAGAGCAAATGGAGAAGGTATAAAGAGAGAAGAGAGAGGTAGGAATTCGTCCTTAGGACTTCTTGGGAAGGCTTAGACGAATTCATGAGCCTTAGGGGGTTTATATAGGTGTAAAGATTAGGGGTTTTAGTCCTTATCCTTATCTAGTTGCTTGCCCACCAAGTAACCATAAGATAAGTCTTAGAAACCCTTATCCTAGTCGAATTCTAAGGCATTATCTCCTTAAATTCGTTCACCCTATATTTAAGATAATCCTTACCTTATTTTGTAACTATCACATAATTACAAATCAACCCCTCTAGTTTAATTAATTACACTTGATCACAAAATTAAGTCCTAATTAATTATTGACCAATACTAATTAAACAAATATGATTTCTCCTTTAATATATTATTCTTATAACATATTAATAAATCATAATAATCTCTCTCTCTTTATTTATTTCTCCAATCAAGTTGCTTTGGTGAAGGCAACCCAAAAGGACCATGCACCATTGGATCAAGTACATACCAAAATAGTTATGGACTTAGACACTAATCCAACAGTTATTATGAATAAAAAGTACAAGAACGTTGCTATTATGTGTAAAAATAAGTACATTGTTATGAATTTTTGATTTTTTTTGCTTTGTTGTGAGCACTAAAATTCGAGCAAGATAGTTGATGTGGCTGATTGTTGAAACAAGATAAAAAGAGGAAGCTGAAAGTGATAATGCTCTGATCTTGAAGGACTAAATTTGGAGGTTTATGAAACTGTATAATGTGAAAGTTAAAAAAGACTTGTTTAATGGAATGAGATTCCTTAAAGAATATACAATATTACCTTTCTAATTACCAACAAAACATGTATTTTCCCATTCCTTTATAACAGGGCCATATATTTCTTGATTTGTAACGATTGAGTTTGTGATAAAAAGTTTTCATCCTTCATAATTAAGATGTATCATTTTATAAAATTGTCATTAACACATGAACAAATACTGGAAAAGACTTGCAATTAATGATCATTCTGTTAACCTCCAACATAGTAGATAACATCACATACAAGAATTCAATCTAAAAAAACTTCATCTCCATTTCCAACTTATCCAGGAACTAGTCGAATGACTACAAAACTGGAAAGTTCAAATGGTGAAGAGAAATATCATTAAGGTTACAAAACTGGAAAGTTCAAATGGATACAAAACTGAATGTAGGGAAAATCAGACTCCTTAAATATCATTAAGGCTAGACACTTGACCAATTTAAATGGTGAAGAGAAACAGAAATCAAACCATAAATGCCACTATTTAACATGGTCCAAAACAGCCAAAAAACAAAGTGACCAAAATGTCATACACATCATGCTAACAAGAGAGAATCTAGATACAATGTTGGACATGAAAGCAAGAAATATATCAACATCCACAATAGTTATATTATAACAACAATAGATAAAAATGGATTTGATTGGTGTTATGCCATCGGGGAGTCCGTTACACCATGACCAGCAGTGTACAATCCTTGCTACAAAGTGTGTGGCTTCTTTTGGATTCCTAATATTACCTTCTTTTTAAAATGGATTTTTCTTACATATTATCAAGTGTTGTGAAATATCAAAAGGATTATAGTTTACAAGAATTGAAGGATTTGACGACAATAGATAAAATATATTTAATTTTTTGTATATTGTTTTTCTTGTTATATATTTTGCAACAAGGATGATTTATTTTAACGAGAAAAGGTGAACAATTAAAATGAGAAAACTTTAACTTACTTATAGACAAATGTATTCGGATTACAATTTTCATTAAGGGATATATTGACAAATTAATGTAGAAAGTAAGAACAGGTCAAATAAGCTATAAATTAGTCCAAAAAAAACTAAAATATCTTTAAATATTTATAAATTATAACTTTTGTTCAACCGATACATCTTAAAATGAATAGGAGTCGTCTGGTAGGTTTGGTGCCTGATACGATTTATCATCTTCACCTTGAGGTGGTAAAACTAAAAAGAGGAACAGTCAAAATTAGGGCTTTTACAACCGAATACTTTAACTATCGTCTGATTGAATCAATGCCATGGCCTCCCACATTGGTGGTTTCTACTCTATTCTTTGAGTATATATTGCTTGGCCTTCGATCATAGTTCGTCCCTTCGGGGACATCCGATAAAATTGGAACGATACAGAGAAGATTAGCATGGCCCCTGCGCAAGGATGACACGCACAAATCGAGAAATGGTCCAAATTTTTTTTGCCCTAATTTGCTCGATCGATTGCTCTTCAAATTCCTTTATGTCTGGATTTTGAGTTGATTTTTGACTCACCAACTTCAAAGAAATACCGCTAATGGAAATCCGCTTCAACTTCGTGCCATTGTTTGCCCTATCTCGCTAAAACGGCTTCCAAATTTTTTGTTTAGGGAATTGTTTCTCCGATTCACAAGCTACGGCAAGGTACTTTTAATGACCTCCAATATAAACTGTTACTTATTTCTAGTTTTTATGCAGTTTGTGATGCGTATGTATATGATTCACATATAGACGGAAATGTGCTCCTTAACATGCTTGAATAGTTTGGTCGAATCAATTAATAATCAGGCATAAGTTTATGATATAAGTTTGGTTTTTAGATGATGAGATTCGGACTTTTCATGTTTATCTGATTGTATTCGTTAGTTTCTGTTGGTTGTCTTTCTTCCAATTGGTGCAACTTCTGGATTTATCATGTCTTCAATACCAGTTAACAATCAAACAGTATCTTAACTTGCTTACTCTATCATACTTTAGTCATTTTTTTAGTAGATTAGAAATTGTAATGTTTACTTTGCAATAACACTACAAGTATACTTCTGCAAAATTTTGAATAAAAGGAAAGAAAAAAAAATGCAACTCATAAGCTTTGATACATGATTAAGTTCCATCACTTTGCACTTGGGTACTTTTTTTTTTCTTTCTTTTTAACATGATGCATAAAGAACGACCTAATTGAGAAAAAGTTCAAGTTCTAATTTTTTGGTTATACCCTGCAGTTTATCATCTCTTATACAAGCAAAAGATAGATAAAATTATCACCCTAATTTCTCATTTTTCTATTAATCACATACTATTACCTACACCATCAAAATCATATAAATTACATTATTTTAGTCCTTTTTAAGTCAAATTAGTTAAAGTTAACATCACAATGGTTATCCGTGATTTATATGAGTTAATTTTGATTTCAAATTGTAATATGCTGTTGAAGCTCCCCTAATTCTTCCCTTTTGTTCTAAATGCAGAAATCCATAAATGAGGGCAACTTTGTAAACAACTAGAACTTTGTTTGAAAAAGGCTCATCACCATGCCATTCTCTATTAATTAAAAAAAAAAAAAATAGCACCATGTACTTTCATCATCTTATCGATTTAATTACCAAACTATGATTTCTTATGTAATTTTAATTACCTAATTTCTCATTTTGACCCGTTTGTGATGTAATTTTAAATCTGATTTGTTGGACAAGCTTTCTAGCGCTTTATTTGACGAGGAGGGCATTCATGTCTTTTTCACCTTTTTTGGATGGAACAAAAAAAAATGCAACTTTTGTCCAATTGACATCAGTCCCGGTTCCGGTCCCACCAAATGCAATATGGTGTATTTTCTCCTCTCTTTTTCATGCATAACAAAGCATATAGTCGAGGAAGACAATGACAATTTTTTATTCTTTCATTTCTTTATGTTATGACATTGTAGTTTCAATATATTTCTTTATTAAGACATTGTACTATAGAAAATATAACCAATTATGGCATTGTACTTTCAGTGTTTTTTTTCCTTGTTAGGAGGTTGGACTTTGAAAAAGCTAACATTATAGTAATGAAAATTGTTTTGTATTTGGGAACATTGCTGTAGTTGAATAGGTTTGCTAAAGTATGATGTTGACATGAAGGAAGCGAAAGTAGGAAGGTGTAATGAACAAATAAATGGAAAAACTTATCATATGATAATAATTTACTGTTTTTGAATTTGTTAAAACTATATTTTTTTGGCTACAATTTCATGTGATCATTAAGATGCGAGATTACCTTTTAGGCTAAATACAAAACTAGCAACGGGCTTTCATCAATTTGTTTATTCAGCTTTACCAAGCTTATTGCTTTCTACTTTAAGATTGGGTAGATTTTTCAAAGTACAATGCATGATATGAAGAAATAGAAATATGATGTTATGATGATAAACAAATAAAATAATGTAAGCGGCTACTTCTTACATTCAACAACCCTTAACTTGTCAATTCTTTGCATTCTAGTATTTTTGGATTTGTAACTTTACAAGATAATGTGTTGTTACAAAGTTTTGGTTTGGTTGTATTTGGGGTTTGAAACCTGTTTAACGTATTTTGATTTTGAATAAAAAGAGAAAAGTTCAACCTATGTTTAAACCAATTAAACTATTAATGCATATTTTTTGGCCGAAACAGAAATCATATAATGAACCAACGAAGGCTGCTTTCCAACCCAAGCCAAACTATGCATACTTGATACTCCTATTATAAATTGTGATTTCTTTTATTCATTAAACTATTGAGTATACATTATTGTGCATATTGTTGTTCGTGTGTCCTATGTACAATAACTCAGCACAAGTAAGCATTTGTTTTAAGGTGTGGGTAAATTTGATCAATTTATATATGGATTTTTTTTTATTATATAGACGAAACATTTTAGGATATAAAAAGATTAAATGGGTTAGATAGGGTGAACAAATCTAATATCATCTAAATTAAAAAAATATATATATATATGCTTGACAAACTTAAAATCTTATGTATAGGTTTGTTCAAAAAAAAATATAATTATTTAAATAAATAGTTTTGTAGTAATAAACTTTAGAGTAAATTACACGAATGGTCCCTATGGTTTAGGGTAATTTGCGTGTTTGATCCCTAACTTATTTTTTTAACTCGGAAGGTCCCTACTGTTTGTTTTTGTTACGCGTTTGGTCCCTATCTTACCTAAAAAGACTATTATGCCCTTGATTTTTTTAATTTATTTAAATAAACACACCCCTAATCCCACCACTCACCTTACCTCACCTACCCCATCATTTTTTCCCTTTTAAATAATAGTCTTTTTAGATAAGACAGGGACCAAACGCGTAACAAAAATAAACAGTAGGAACCAAACGCGTAACAAAAACAAACCATAGGGACCTTCTGAGTTAAAAAAATAAGTTAGGGACCAAACACGCAAATTACCCCAAACCATAAGGACCATTCGTGTAATTTACTCTAAACTTTATAAGTAAACAAATTATTTCAATCATTTGTTCCAATTATGTAACATCCCAATTTCTAGGTATGAAATTCTAGGGATTTCATGCATTTTATAAAGCCTACTCGACGAGTTGGAGGGCCCCAACTCATCGTGTAGAAACAAAGAAGGCCGTGTATTTTATAAGACCTATTCGATGAGTAGGAAGGCCCCAACTCGATGAGTTGGTGGCTGATTATGAAACCCTAGTTTGTAGGCTTTTACACCCTATTTAAAAACCTTAAGTCTCATTGTTGGCCTCCCTTATCACCTCCCCTGTCCAGTGAAACCTTAATCCGTGCCTCATCTCTCATTTTGAGTGTGTGTGAGCTTGAAGAGGATTGATTGAGAGGAAGGCTTTAGATCTGGGATTTTCACTGTTGTTGCAACCATGTTGAGGTATAAAGTCGATTCCTTGATCATTCATTTGCTAGATCTCTCCATTTGAAAGTTTATTGCTATTATTAGCTTATTTAGGACCATTCTTGGATTTGAGCATGTTATGAAGCTATAACTTTAAATCTAGATACCTCATGGCCTCCAAGGACTTAAAGTTGCCAACTTTATCAAGTCTTGGCCCTCCTTCATGCTCTAAGTCCCTTAATAAACTTTGCTTGAGTATTTTAGCTCCATAATGCCATGAATGGATATAAAGTTAGCAACTTTACATGGTATCTTAACTCTAGGGGGGCAGATCTATGGTTTGAGGCATCAGATTCACTTGGGAAATGCCTGAATGTGCTAAGACTAGGAAAAATTGACGAGTTGGATCGGGGTTTCGTTGACCTTCTGGATACTAAGCAAACTCGGCGAGTTGTTGAGATGACTCAACGAGTTGGCTAGGGTTTTCTCAGTTTTTCTGAAAAACTAAAGGAAATCGACGAGTTAGTAGATGTACTCGACGAGTTGGTCAACATGGACTGTTAACCTTAGCCGATTGACTTTGACTTTGACCATGGTTGACCAAGTCTGACTTCTGAGGGTATTTTGGGATTTTGATGGAGATAGTCACATTGTGGTTATAGGTGGTGGAGTTCGGAGCTTTGAGTTGAAAGTTGGATCTTGTCAGTCGGTGCTGCTTCTGAGGTGAGTTTTCATCACTATACTTAGGGGTCGATTGCACCAAGGCCGACCCATTGGATTCGATATCTTAGTAGTTGTTGATAAGCTATGAATTAGATATGCATGCTAGTTTGATATGTTAGTCTGGTAGATCTATAGGACTACCTCTGATACTGTTTTGTAATCTATATGTGTATTTATGTGTTACATGTCGACATGTTGTGTAGGTTGAGTTGAGGTTGTACTGTTCTGTGCTGTAGCCAACGTGTAGGTTGTACTCACCGTAGTATGGCTTAGAAGTATCGAATCCATTGAGATCAGGTGTAATATGACTGTTAGATCCTCTTTCAGGGAACCACGAGGTAGTAGATGATGTATGGGAGTGATGGTCAGCGTAATTGGCGGATGGTTGTTTCATCCGAAGGGTTGAGGGGTCACGGTTTCGACATTGAGAACAAATGTGCCCAATACCGCACCTATTGCAGGTGCCATAAATCATTATCTGATTAGAGGCCCAACTGAACTGACCCCGGTTTCCACCTCCTTGAGGACGATCACTTTGAGAGTGGTTGTTGTTGTATCCACCACGTCCTCCTCGGCCCTGTTATTATTGTTATAACCACAAAGAGTTTTGTTAGAATTATTGTTACCTGATCAATTTGAGTAGAAAGCTTGTGGTGAGCTTGGCTGTGGTTGAAAGCCTAGTTGGGCCATTAATTGTTGTAGGGCCTGAAGTGTCTCTAGTTATACAGAAGATGAGGCGGTTGAGTTGTGGTTTGTGATGGCAGCCATAAAAGCCTGGGCCGGTGCTACTGGTGGGGAATGTTTCTTGATCAAGTAGTCATGATCATTAAGCAAACCAAAGAGATCGGTGAAGACAATGGGAGATCGCCTCCCAAGTAAGGTAGACTTGAATCCAGTGTACTCTTCTCGTAGCCCTGCGATCACAAGCATAACGAGATCTGTTTCATCTATTGGCTTTTCAATGTTGGCGAGTGTAGCAGAGTACTCTTGTGCTCTGGTGAGATATGCTGCAGAAGACTCATCACCTTTCATCTCAATTTTGAGCAGCTGTGTCTTGAGGGTATATTCCTTTGAAGAAGTGTGAGGTGTATATGCACGTTCCAAAGAGAGCCATAGATGACGAGAAGTTGTACCTTGCACATGCTGAAACGCAGCCTCAATGACAGTCGACAACAATAGCATTCTGATGTGTGCATCATTCGCAAGCCATGCTGAGTAACTCGGGTTTGGAGTAGGTTCTGCATCTTTTTCTGTTGATTTTGATGGTAGGGTGGGTTCTGGGCAAGGAATTGTTCCATCAATATAACCAAATAGGTTGTTTGTGACTAAAAAAGGTTGAATCATGGCTTTCCAATACCCATAATTTGTAGGAGATAGAGTAAAGTCGAACTTGTGTGAGTTGTGTGTTGTTTTTTCGGTTGTAGAAAAGGATGTTATAGCCATTGATTTGTTGTATTAGAATAATGAAGGTTGATTCGTGTATCTAGGGCAGAATTGTGTATGCGATCGAAGTGCATCAAACAGATGAACTTTAATCGATTAGGTCAACAACATCAATTTATAACCACGCTAGTTTTTATCAGATTGTATCACAAGAGAATCTTGGCGGCAAGGATCTAGAAGATTGTGATTTCATGTATATGGTGTGATCGTTTAAAGGGAGAATGAATAGGAACAGATGGTTTCGGCTTACGAATTAGAGTCGGAAAATGAATTTGGCGGCAAGATTAGGGTAATCAGGCTCTGATACCATAAACGACTTTAGGTATCAACAATTGTATTGTATTATTGTATATTTGTGAATGGTAAATACAAGGGATATGTATAGGATACAATATTACACAATAATCCCTCTAAATATAAGATAGATAATAATAGTCTAATAAACACAACGCCCAATTTCTCCTTTAATTGTTATTATAGCAATCTACTTCCGTTTCTTTCTATTACAACATTGTGCTTATATCCTCTTTAAATGATTACAATAATAGGAAGAAGATTATGTGTACTTGTCTCTACATTAGGACAAAGAAAATCCTTATTGATGGGAAAACATCGAACTTTAATTGACGAATTAATTGAAAGTAGGATGCCAAAATACACAAATAAGTTGAAGTACATTATTATTTCTTGTAATTGTAAGTTTTTAGATTGGTGAAATGCAAGAAACAGCAAGACATGTCCATGTATTTGTGTATTCTAACATTAAATCTAATCAATTATAAGAATATCATGGAAATACAAAGCAATTTGTACTACTTTAAATGGGTAAACATTTTAAAAGTTTAATCTTCTAATTGGGTAGGTTTTTTCAAACTACAATACCTTAATAATAATAAAAAAACAAATGTACAATCTTGCAAATAGGAAACCAAAAAAAGTGGGATCTATAATACAAAAAAAAGGAAAATCTTAAATTTCTTTGTTTAGTTTGGCATCCTACTTTGGACAGCTAATAACATCCTATTTTGGACAATTCTTTTTCCTAGGACAGAAAGATTAATAAGTTAACATTTAAATAAAGAAATGTTTGGTCACCTGTGTTGTTGTTTAACAGCCAAAGAATTTAAAAAGATACATGAAATAATATTGTACTTTCATTTTTTGTTATCAATCAAAATCATGTAATGTTTAAAATATTTCTCATAAATAAACTTATAAATATAAATGGCTTATCTTACAAATTCCAATTACATTCTGTGATGAAAACGAAAAAGAAACACCTCCCACTTAAGGTATGAAAATTAAGAAAAATGAAAATTGATGTGCAAAAAAGTACCCACTAATTTTAATATTTATAATCATACAAACTTAACTAACTATGCACTTATAGGCAGTGTACCTAGTCAGATTATAGTATAGTTGGGGTAAGTTGGGTGTCGATCACAGGGAACGATGTTACTAATTAATTTACTTACTATTAAATTAACCTAATTATTAACAAGTTTAAAAGGGGTTTTATCTGATTTTACAAGATCAGATGAACTTAAATCAAATTCAATAAAAAAAAACACACTCTTGTTTAGTTTAAATCCACTTCTTCCTTATGGCTAGCTAATGATTACGGATTATTTAGTTGGTTTTTAGTTGTATTAGTAATTTAGTTCTAACTTTACCAATAATTAACTAATTCATGTCAAACCATGTATGTTCACACATAATTAAACACAAAACTAATTATGAATGTAAATATGCTATGTAAGATTTGTAATATAAACGCAATTATAGTCACAATACGCGTTCTCTAGCACAGCTAAGCTTATTTAATCTAATTACTAACTAAGATTGGTCAATCCTAGCTCTAACAGTTCAATGTTCATTAAATCATTAGGTAAACAAGTTCATGCAGTTAATGGTCACTAAGCTATACAGAACATGCAATCAAACAATTAGAGAAACAAACAATAGCATGCTAGGTAATACAAATCAAACACAAGCAATTTTTACCAACTAAACTTAATCCATAAACATTGAACTATTCATGAGTTGGAAGCTTCAGCTAGCTAAACAAGAGTAGCTAGATTCAGCTGCTCATCATAGCAACTAATAAACCAACACAAATTGAATTAATAGAAAACATGTTCTTAATTAACTAAAATATAGACCTTTATTCTTTTTGGTGTTGAAAACATTCTTCCAGAACCTTTCTTTCGCTCCAAATCGTTTCCTGGAGCTCCTTCCTTCAGCCAAAAGGTTCTTCCTTTCGTAATGATCAGGGGTACTTAAATAGACTCCAAAATCCCGCACCACGTCGTGGCTATCCAGGCCACGTCGTGGGCTTCAAGTTATCCGTACCGGGCAAGGAATCCTCCGAATCACGATCTTTATCTTCTAGAATCCTCATGCCACGTCGTGGCCAACTTTGCCACGTCGTGGATTTAGTAGCTTTCGTGGATTTGCTCATCTCTTGTCTTCCAAGTCTCCCATGTTCTACATATTGTCACTTTTGGTCCCTCTCTTCGAAAATCCTTTTAATTAACTGAAAATAACAATTTAAAGTCATAAGTACCATTATTCTAAACATATTATCAACTTATTAATAAAAATGTACTTAAATATTGCCTAAAAATAGGTATAAATATGGCAATATCAAAATACCCCACACTTAGGTTTTGCTTGCCCTCAAGCAAATTTAAACTTAACTCTTAATTACTAACACCATATAGAACAATCCGACTCTAGCTCAGCCATTATGCCAAGACCTGAACGCATGCATTTGTGTCTAAAATTTTCCTAAAGTACCCCCATACTTTAAATACTCACAATCTTCATAAACATTCGCCCACTTTTTCCGAACAATGCTCATTTTATGCAACCCTCCGAATCCATCCGCAGAAAACCTCCTTATCCTCAAGGTATTTTTAGTTGAGCAACCTAAGCATACATAATCTAGAATTACAATCTATGATACCACTATGGAGCTCTTTTGGAATTCTTCACTTCTTTGACATTTGATCTTTGATTTCTTTGAATTCACCACCTTTGTTGTTTGATCTTTGGTATCTTCAACTTTTTGCATTTCTTGGAATTTTGATCTTTTGATCTTCACTTTATTTGCTCCAAAATTCTTCAAACTTTTCTCGTAATTCACTCTCTTTTTTTTACATGTACCTCACTTTTTCCACTCAAAACCTACATGCTTAAGCAGAGGCGCTCAACCTCAACCTTTATCGGTTAGTGATAATAATTTTCCTGGATACATTTCAGGTTTAGGCTGCTAAACATATTGCATCCCTCAAACCAAGCAAAGTTATGTTTTTGTTCCATGATTTCAGTAAAATAAGGGAGGCCACAAATGCACTATAACGTGTATTGGCTCAACTAAACATTTGAACTTTCATCGGATCATCCCACATAACACTAGCAATTATAATTCAAATTATTATTACTAGATTCAATTATTAAAAATTTCAATTTTCAAATTTTCAATTTTTACTATCAAATTCTATGATTATCTAGCAATTTACTTTTTCTACCCCTACCCCACACTTATTTCATACAATGCCCTCATTGTATGCATAAAAATAAATCAAAATTAAAGAAAATGGAGAAAAAGGAACAGACTCCCCTGGGATAGTGGCGTGAGCATCTCCAAAAGTGTGGAAAACGTGTGTCTTGAATATGGACTCCAAAAATAGAAACTCGGTGTAGAACTGGGTGAATATGTAAATAAACCACGAACATGCCTCGAAACTTCAATTCTTCAAAGTGGGTGCTAGTAAGTAGAAATGTGGGAAAGGATACACGTCGTGGCAGAAAGCACCACGTCGTGATATAAGATGAAAATGCGAACAACAGGCTGCTTTATTCTTCAAGTTTCATGAGCGCCACGACGTGGCGTAAGGAGCCCACGTCGTGGAAACTGGACATCACACAAAAATGCCTTATTCCTTCATGCATCCTAGCAGCTTGACCAATGGCTAAATGGTTTAAGACGCTTCTATGTAAATATACTTCCCAACTGTAACCTCTCTCCTACTAACGTACCCCACACTTATCTTGAATTGTGGGTTCCAACTCACGACTCTAAGCTTCATTGACTTGACTAGACAAACACAACTCTAGAGTTAACCTTATATGCTCATTAGAATTCCATTGCTAATCTGAAAAATGGAACAACCCAAAAGTAATAAAAGAGTAACATCATAGTTCAAGAAAGTTTTACATTACAAACCAAATTCGAACATAAAAAAAAAACTACTTAAAACAAAATAAAATACAAAGAAAAGAAAAGAAAATCAATCATCATCTCCTTGGTCCTGCGCTCCACTTGGTCTTGCCCTGTCATTCTGCGGATGCTAAAGCTCCTCCCATGTTGGAAAATAAGGATACTGTGGTGGCATAGAAGGTGGTCGGGTCACACCCAAATGCGAATAAATACCCTCAGTAAGCTAGGTATGATAAATGGCATGCCCCTGGAGATTATCCAAATAAGTTCCCACCCGACTCTGAAAAGGGTCGGTGGGCACTCTCTGTACATACTGTGAAGTAGCACGCTCTCTCTCGACCTCTCCTCTAGCTCGCACATTCCGACGCCGCGGTCTGGCTGGTGGTTGATGCCCTGGCTGCGCCTCCTCTTGTTCCTCATCTATCGGCGGTATAACAAAATGACCCCGACATTCACCACTGCCCGCATAACTCCCAAGACTTGAATGGTCAAATCAGTGTCCGGGAATCGAGTAAGATTCCTCACAAAGTCATGGGTCAAAATATGATATGACCTAGCAAGGCGGGTAACCAAATGCACCCCCCCCCCCCCCCCCGTAATCGGACTCCTAGGCCTAGAATTAGCCGCTTTCTTCCCCATGAACCTCGCCAACATATACGGTAAATCACAGCAAACCCTCGAGGTAATAAGAGTCCATAGATAAAACAAATTATGAATGGGGACTTTATCACCATGATGCTTGTGATTTATTGAAAAAGTGATCAGGCGATGTAAAAATCGGAAAACAGGATTTCGAATTTGTGACTCACTCGAGTCACGAGTATTATACTCATGGCTAGAAATGCCCCACCAGAACTGAACATCCATAATACCGGGATTAAAATCCCGAACGCATCCAAGTAAGAATGGTATGAAAAACGGAGATTGAGTCTCCACTTCGGTATAAAGCCCCATACGCCAAGCAAATTCCTGAAGACTACACTCTCTATAAACACCACCCAAACGAAACACAAGTGCCCAATTGTAAGTAAAATCAATGGTGCGTTCCTCAAAGCATACGGTAGAGAAAAACTCCACCGATAATTCTCGGTATACGGGTTCTTGAATTGCAAACAAATTCCTCCACCCGTGACAAGTGTAAGAAAATTGATCCCCTTCGTATGTTTTCGATCAATAGCGTTCCAACTCAGCAACCATTCCCACACCACCGAGCCATCCCCAATCGATAATTGGGGCTATCGCAAATTCCCTATTGTACAGCCATCCCAGCCGATTCTCATAAGTAGTCAACAATAGTCGGGGAATCTTTTGAGGACACTGATATAAGGGATGTACACTCGCCACATCAATCGGGTTTTCCTCCTGTGGAATAGCTCTTCATGGTCCCATTTCTGCATACAAAATCAAACCAAAGCAGCAAACACCCAAAACATTAAAACAATTTAAACTATTTGCCAGAAGTCACGACATAGCCAGGCTCGCCACGTCGTGGACCACAGTCGAACCCTGTGTGTGGATCGGCCAGTTTGTATGCGATTTCCACCAAAAATAATGCTTGCGGTTTGTTCCTATGGACATTTAAGGGACATGCAACCTAGAATCAACAACTAGTTTCAACCAATTTCGTGAATCACATAAACCCTAACCATGAAAATTTAAAATTGTAAGATATAACTACAATTAATGGGTAAAACACATACCAAGTAGAGTTAATTGACAAGAACTTGCAAGGAAATTGGAAGCAAATTAAGAAATTGGCTGTGGGGACCTTGTTCCCGTTCGTGTGGCAATAGCAAATGGGGAATGGGAATTATTGGTCAAAGGGTTTTAAGGAAATGGTCCGCCCGTGACTTTTTAAAGGCCACGTCGTGGCTGGCTATGCCCACACCGTGGACTTTGAAACTGTCATTTGTTCCCGTGATTTCATTTTTACCACGACGTGGCTATATCAGCCCACGACGTGGCAAATGCCTGATTGCAAAAAATTTTAAAATCATACATTTTAACTATCTACTTTGCATCTCATTTATTAATTAAAGTTCCCACAACTAATTCTTTACTAAGTATCAGTTATTGGATGATGAGTTGTTATCTTTCCTAATTAAAAACTCAAAAATTAAAAGAAAAGAAAATGCAAACCAAACTCGGGTTGCCTTCCGAGAAGCGCTTCTTTTTCTTGGAGTCTTGAGCTGGACTCTGTACCTTCTACGTTGAACTTCTGAAGAGTCCACCACTAAGATCTTTTGTTCCTTGAATCGCCTCTTGTAAGCTTGAACTCGCCTTTTATATGCCTTCTTTGAATTCTCTTTTTTAGCTTTTCCCTCTTCTTCAAGCTTGCGTTTTGTGCCCTTAGTTTGTTCCTTACACTCCATAGCATCCTCCTCCTCTTTCACCACCGGCTTTTTCACTCTTGAAGTGACCTCCTCTTCATCACTTGTCATCTCCTCATTCTCTTTGCTCACCCAAGAAGGCGGACTCTTGTAAGCTATGACTTCAATCAAATATGGAAAAAATTCCCTCGGTTTTGTTCTTTTGACTTGATGAACTGCCTTGATCTCTTCTTCCATAAGCTTTTCCAGTTCTTCTAGTTCATTGTCTTTGTTAATTGTGAACACCTCTTCTTGAACATGATCCTCTTGGAAGTCATCTTGTATTCCAAAAACGTCTTGTTCATCTCCAACCCTCAAAGTGAGCTTAGACTCACGAATATCAACAAGAGCCCCAACAGTGTTAAGAAATGGACGACCAAGGATTATTGGAACATCGGGATCTTCTTTCATATCCAAAACTACAAAGTCTATTGGAAAAACAAATTTTCCAATTTTCACCAAAATATCCTCCACGATGCCCCGGGGTTGTGTCACTGAACGATTCGCCATGTGAATCTTCATTTTTGTAGCCTTCATCTTTTGAATTTCTAATTTTTGATAAACTGAAAAAGGCATCAAATTAATGCTAGCCCCAGAATCGGCTAAAGCATTAACCTTCATTTTATTACCAAACTCAGACGGAAGAGTGAGGCGTCCAGGACCCCCCATCTTTTCTGGTGTCTCTCCTAACACGACTTTTGAGGTTTGTTCACTTAGAACCACCTTAGACTGCATCTTTAATTGCCTGCAAGTGTCTATCAAATTTTGCAGTAATTTCTGATTCTCAGGAGTTTTGGATAAGGACTCGACAAAGGGAGTATTAATCGGGATCCCCTTCACATGCTTTACAAACTCTATATGCTCCTTCTCCAGTAGACTAAGTGCAGCTCGGGGTGGAAATGGCAATGGTGGCTGATAAACTGGAACGGGTTCAAAGACTTTTTGATCAGACATGCGCCACGTCGTGGCCAGAGGAGTGCCACATCGTGACGAAGCTATTTCAGCAAACTTTTCACTTTCGAACTTTGGCTTCTTTGGTTCTGGATCGGGCTGCTGTGGTTCTTCTCCCAATGCCTCCAGGAACTTAGAGATTGCTTCTTCTTCAGTATCGATGGCCATTACGTGAGATTAGGTCTTTACTTCAAATTCTTCGGGGACAATTTTTCGTGAACCAGAGTGGCTAATTAACCAAATTGTACTTCAAGGTTATGGATGGAGGCTTGTTGATTCTTTATTAAAGTTTGCTGTTCCATCATAGCATAATCAGTGGCATTGTGTCTCTTTTCCGAAGCTTCCATAAACTTCATCAAAATGGTCTCTAGGTCGGGTTTCTTCTCGGCTGGTGGCTGCTCCTTTTGATAAAAGCCTCGACCTGTCTGCCTATACTTCTCTTCTTTTTGCTTCTTATACTCTTCATATGGCAACCACTCCTTCTTCGGTTTCCTCCAGTCCTCATCAAACTTATCCCCACTAGAGTAGCACACTTGAGCTTTCCTGTTCCCAAACTCATCTACATTGCAGTCCTTGGTCAAGTGTGGACCACTACATCTCTCGCAACCCACTCTTATGGCATGTATTGACTGGTCCATTTGTGTTATCCTTCGATCCATATTATTCAGCATGGCCATTACAGTTGTTGTTTCTTCAGTTTGGGCCCCTCCACTGCCTTTGATTCCATCTTGCCTAGGGTTGTGGTATTCGTGAGAGTGCTTAGCGAATTCTTCAATTAGCTCCTTGACCTCCCTTGGATTTTTCTTTGTCAAAGGTCCTTGAGAATCAAGGAGTTGTCTTGTCATAACGTTGACCCCATCATAAAAGATTGACATCTCTTGTTGCACATTTAGATCATGCTGAGGGCAATTTCTGAGCAAGCCCTTGTACCGCTCCCATGCTTTGTATAATGACTCCCCCGGCTGTTGCTCAAAGTTGGATATTGCCTTCTTGAGTTTGGCTATTTTGGATGGAGGGAAAAACTGGTCCAGGAATTGCTCACGCATTTGAGCCCAAGTGGTAATTATACCCGGTGGAAGTGCTTTTAACCACTCCTTAGCAGCTCCTTTGAAAGTGATGGAAAGCATCCTAAGCAAGACTGTGTTTCTGTTGACATTTGGGACATTGAAGTAATCCACAATGTCGTTGACTTCATCTAGATTCTTAAAAGCATCCTCATGATCTTTCCCGAAAAATGGGATATCCTTCAGTGCAGTCAATATGTGCCCCTTCAACTCGAATGTGGCAGTGGCAGGTATTGCGGGTTGGACTAAACCGGGACCCACATCTTCTCGGATCCGCTTCTTGTAAGATCCCATGGACATCTCTTCAATTGCTACCATCTTGTTCCATGGCTCGTTCTCGGGTTCGCTCGCGTGTTCTTCAAATTACAGACTCGGGATCGCTTTCGGACTCGGTTTCGACGGGCGTATGATCCAAATGCTCAAGATTGCTCTTGTGCCTCGCGGATGAACTTGACTATCCTGTCTTCTTTCCCGACTTCCTTGAAAAATCTGACTTCAATTCTTGTAAGGGCGTCTTTTTCTTGTGAATTGCAGACTCGGGATCTTCAAGTGGTGGCACCACGGGTGTGTTTGAGCTTCTAGTCATGAACTCCTGCAACTTGCTAAACTAAAAACGTAAAACTGAACTAAAATAAGAAAAACTAACTAACAACTAAAAATCTGGTTTTTTTAAATGTCCACGTCGTGGCAGGTATCTGGCCACGTCGTGGGCTTTGTGACTTACAGAAAAAAATTATATTTTGCTGAAAATTAACTTTTTGTGGTTTTTACTCCACAAGAAGGATCGATTAATTTAATGCAAATAAATAAGCTAAAAACTAATCCGTTCCCCGGCAACGACGCCAAAAACTTGATGTGCACAAAAGTAGCCACTAATTTTAATATTTATAACCCTACAAACTTAACTAAGTATGCACTTATAGGCAGTGTACCTAGTCAGATTATAGTATAGTTGGGGTAAGTCGGGTGTCGATCATAGGGATTGGTGTTACTAATTAATTTACTTACTATTAAATTAACCTAATTATTAACAAGGTTAAAAGGGGTTTTATCTGATTTTACAAAATCATATGAACTTAAATCAAATTCAATAAATAAAAACACACTCTTGTTTAGTTTGAATCCACTTCTTCCTTATGGCTAGCTAATGATTACAGATTATTTAGTTGGTTTTTAGTTGTATTAGTAATTTAGTTCTAACTTTACCAATAATTAACTAATCATGTCAAACCATGTATGTTCACACATAATTAAACACAGAACTAATTATGAATATAAATATGCTATGTAAGATTTGTAATATAAACGCAATTATAGTCACAATACGCGTTCTCTAGCACATCTAAGCTTATTTACTCTAATTACTAACTAAGATTGGTCAACCCTAGCTCTAACACTTCAATGTTTATTAAATCATTAGGTAAACAAGTTCATGCAGTTAATGGTCACTAAGCTATACAGAACATGCAATCAAACAATTAGAGAAACAAACAATAGCATGATAGGTAATACAAATCAAACACAAGCAATTTTTACCAACTAAACTTAATCCATAAACATTGAACTATTCATGAGTTGGAAGCTTCATCTAGCTAAACAAGAGTAGCTAGATTCAGCTGCTCATCATAGCAACTAATAAACCAACACAAATTGAATTAATAGAAAACATGTTCTTAATTAACTAAAATATAGACCTTTATTCTTTTTGGTGTTGAAAACCTTCTTCCAGAACCTTTCTTTCGCTCCAAATCGTCTCCTGGAACTCCTTCCTTCAGCCAAAAGGTTCTTCCTTTCGTAATGATCAGGAGTACTTAAATAGACTCCAAAATCCCGCGCCACGTCGTGGCTATCCAGGCCACGTCATGGGCTTCAAGTTATCCGTACCGGGCAAGGAATCCTCCGAATCGCGATCTTTATCTTCTAGAATCCTCATGCCACGTCGTGGATTTAGTAGCTTTCGTGGATTTGCTCATCTCTTGTCTTCCAAGTCTCCCATGTTCTACATATTGTCACTTTTGGTCCCTCTCTTCGAAAATCCTTTTAATTAACTGAAAATAACAATTTAAAGTCATAAGTACCATTATTCTAAACATATTATCAACTTATTAATAAAAATGTACTTAAATAATGCCTAAAAATAGGTATAAATATGGCAATATCATCCTTCATGAATGATCTATTCCATTTCTTTCTCAGATGATCCGTTCCTTTATCAGATGCTTCATTGAAGTCAAAGTGCCCCCATTGAGTTCCAAGTGTTCCATTGAACCCAAATGCTCCATAAGAATCTCCAAATGCTCAAGTCACATTTAACAGAATATAAAATAATACTAGAATTTTTTTTTCTATACTCGAAAGCAGATTTATAATATTTGTAGAATTCCCAAACCCTTCATCGATTTTTTTGTCTCGCATTTACAAGACTGATTATGATTTTTAAGTTTATATAAAATAATATATAAGGGTATATTTGGAAATCACATGAAAAAAGCTACATGAGCTTATCAATAAACAATCTTAAATAGTATTTTTAAAATCCAATTTACAAGCTATTTTATTAGTCTCACCAAATGCTACATAGTTTCATTCAAGAAAACCTCCAAAATCTTTAAGCATACCCATTATTTCTCAATCGAATTCCCCTCTCCAGCTATCAATGGCCATAGCCGGTTCTACCCCCGATTAGTCATAACAAAATCAAAGGTGCTTAACACCACCAAAGAAACCCTTGGTGACTGGAACCTCGTCGGAAAGTAAGAACACTAATCGACTTTAGGTATTGACATTTGTATTGTATTATTGTATATTTGTGAATGGTAAATACAAGGGATATTTATAGGATACAATATTACACAATAATCCCTCTAAATATAAGATAGATAATAATAGTCTAATAGTCCCCCGCAATATAAGGCTGATTTCCGACTCTTAGCTTGGACTTCAATAAAAGGAGTCTCTCAGCAAGTAAAGGCTTTGTAAACACATCGACTATCTGATCTTATGTTGAGATGAGTTGAATTGAAAATCTTCCTTGAGCAACCTTCTCTCTGGCAAAATGAAAGTCAACTTCCACATGCTTTGTTCGGGCATGGAAAACAGAATTTGCAGACAAGTATGTGGCACCCAGATTATCAAACTATAAGTTAGGTATAGTAGGCATGAGAATACGAATTTCATGTAGTAAGGTCTCTAACCATGTTATTTTAGCCACTGTATCAACTAATGCCTTGTACTCAGACTCGGTGGAGGACCTCGAGACAGTCTTTTGTTTTCTTGCATTCCAGGAAACTAAATTGGATCCGAGATAGATAGCAACCCCCCTCCCCCCGAAGGATTGACGATTATTCGGGAATCCTGCCCAATCAGCATCTGAAAAGGTACTCAAGGACTTAAACGTGACATTAGTATATGCATATAAAATATTGGGCGATTGATGAGTAATTCGCAATCCATGATCGCAAGTGCCCTACAAATATCGTAAGATGCGTTTCACTTCTGACCGGTGGTTTTTGGTGGGGGAGTTCATAAATTGGCAGACTTTGTTAATTGCATAGGTAATGTCGGGCCTCGAGAGGGTTACATATTGCAAAGCACCTACTAGTTGACGATATTTCACCGGATCATCGAAAGGAGGGTTATCGCCAAGAGTAAGATTGGTTGTTGTTGTAATAGGAGATGGAACGAGTTTGGATTTTGATAACCGAGCATGCTCCAAGAGATCCAAAATGTACTTGCATTGTGACAATAATATATCCTGACCATGACGTTGAACCTCGATACCCTAGAAATATGTTAACGGACCCATATCTTGGATTGTGAAAGACTTGCTTAAACTGTGAACAACACGATCAATTTCGCGGGGATTGTTTCCTGTTAAAATAATATCATCAACATAAACCAACATATATAGAAGTGTGCCTTTAGTCGAATAGATAAACAAGGATGGATCTGTTTTGGATCCTCGAAAACCCAAGGCCATCAATGTTGTAGAAAGGCATTGAAACCATGCCATCGGTGCCTGTTTGAGTCTATATAAGGACTTATGAAGGAGGCAAACATGATCAGGTTTTTGTGGGCCAACAAAACCAGGTGGTTGTCGTAAGTAAACAATCTCTTTCAAGTTACAGTGTAAAAAGGAATTTTGGATATCTAGTTGGTGAAGAGACCATTGTTTGGTGATGGCAAGAGACAAAACGACTCTAATTGTATTAGATTTAACTACCAGGCTGAATGTCTCGGTATAATCAATGACAGGTTGTTGGTTGAAACCTTCTGCTACGAGACAATCTTTGTACCTTGTAATGGTACCTGTTTGATCACTTTTTACTTTATAAACCCATTTACAATCGACCACATTAGAGCGAGAAACAGAAGGAACCAAAGTCCATGTACCATTCCTCAAAAGGGTCGAATACTCCTTAGCCATGGCCTGACGCCATTTGGGTTCTTTGTTGGCAACAGAAAAGAATGTGGGTTTAGAAGTAGGAGAGTTTTTGGTTATGGAAAACGATTCAAAGAAGAAATGTGTGGTTTTCTTTGGGTGTTGTCGTAAGTGTGCAGGACGGGGATGGTTGGTGATGGTTGATGTTCGTTGTGATGGGGCAGTATCGGAGGAGGCTATGTGAGCTGAAGTTGACTATTGGAAATTTTCATAGGCTGGTGTATGAGGAGTTTGATGGGAGTCAACAGTGGGTTGGTGTTTACGTTGGTATGTTTGGAGAGGAGGATCGGTAGGTCATTGATTGAAAGGTTGTGGAGTAGGTTGTTGATTATATTGGATTAGTGTCTAAGTCCATAACTATTTTGGTATGTACTTGACCCGATGGTGCATGGTCCTTTTGGGTTGCCTTCACCAAATCAACTTGATTGGAGAAATAAATAAAGAGAGAGAGGTTATTATGATTTATTAATATGTTATAAGAATAATATATTAAAGGAGAAATCATATTTTCTTAATTAATATTGTTCAATAATTAATTAGGAATTAATTTTGTGATCAAGTGTAATTAATTAAACTAGAGGGGCTGAATTGTAATTATGTGATAGTTACAAAATATGGTAATGGTTATCCTAAATATGGGTTGAACGAATTCAAGGAGATAAGGATCCTTGAAATCGTCCAAAGGATAAAGGATAAGGGTTTTCAAGGCTTATCTTATGGTTGCTTTGTGGATAAGCAACTAGATAAAGATAATGACTGAAACCCTATCTCTACACATATATAAAGACCCTAAGGCCTTAGAATTCATGTACTTGTTCCCAAGGAGTCCTAAGGAAGAATTCTAACCTCTCTCCTCTCTCTTTATACCTTCTCCATTTGCTCTTGGTGTTTGTAAGCCATTAGAGGAGTGACACTTGTGACTCTAAGCATTCCAAAGTCAATTCAAGGTGGAATTAGGATTGTTATTGCTATATAACAATCAAGGTATGTTCTTAAACCTTATTATATGTTAATATCGATTTCCATATGCTAGAATTAGGGTTTATAGTCTTAGATTCAAAGCATGTACAATAGAGAAACCTAGATCCAAGCATTAGGGTTTGTATGAGCACATAGGATGTCTTATGACCAAAAACCCATCACTGGTATCAGAGCCATTGGTTTGGTTTCAATTGTATGAACTTGATATATTAGGGTTTATTGCCAATAAACCCTAAGAGGCTAGGGTTTTTTGAGATTAGGGTTTGCAAACCCTAATTTGCAAGAGTTTGAATAAGATCTTCAAATCCTTTCCTTAAACCCTTAAATTTCGAAATCTAGGGTTTGTTATAATCCCTTGATTTTCGAAATTTGCCTCCTCCCCAAGATAAGGTCCTAATTTTTAGGGATATGGATTATCCCATATCTTGTAATTATCCTCTAATTGTTATATATGGTAATTCAAGATCTTGCATTATCCATCCATATTTTCGAAATCTATATAGATATTTAAGGTATTAAGATAACTTAAATGTCTAAATGGTAATTATCCTCATTATTTAGATAATCCCTTATGATTTAATAATTAAATTAATAGTCTAATTCAAGATAATTATTAAATCAAGAGTTTTAATATTTAAAATTTTAATTTAAATGTCATAAATTCGAAATTTTAAGATAGATTAAAACTAAATTGTTTTGAAATGTTTCAAAACTTGCCCTCAAGTTTTGGAATTTAAAAGTTGATTAAAAGTTTAATTAGGAATGTTAAATTCTAAAACCCTAGTAATGTTTTAAAAAGTTCAAATCACACCCTTATGGTTTTATTAATCAATTAAGGTGTATTATTAAAGGAAGTTTAATAAATCCATAAAAGTTTAGGTTTACAATTTAATTGAATTAAAAGTATAATTGTTAAATTTGATCACATAGTATTTTAAAAGTATAAAATGCACCCTATACTATATATATAACATTAAAAGTCTAACATTATATATATGTATGAGTAAAAGTCAGTATTACCGTTAGTAGGCCTCATTCACGAAGCTAGTCTATAAGGGGTGTTTAAGGAAATTGCCTATAAAATGGCAATTGAATGGGTATCCACTCTTACCCACCGCACTCTTGACTAGTGGAGGGTCGTTAGCCGAACGGGTAGGATAGGACGAAACCTTCTATTATAAGTATAATGAAGTACAAAAGTAACTAAATGTTTTTCAAATTCCCAATCTTAGTTACTTAGGCAAAGGTGAATTGATGCAATTCCATGAAATTACACTTTGTGCCCTTGCGAAGACGTTAGTGGAGTGTGTGTGGTTTACCGGCACACTAAATGGTTCTAAGCAAAGGTAGCAAAGGCTGACTCAATGTTTGTCATAGTTCGATGGAGCGTGTGTGGTTTACCGGCACGTAGAATAGGTGACTGTAACATGTGAGGGCACCATGTAAGTTTGCATGGTTATTCACACCCGCTTTGTGATCCTCGGCATCCCAGTCACAAACTAGAGGGGCATATCGAGATTTAAACATGTCGTTGAAATGTTCAATGAATCTCAAAGGATCTAGGAGTTTTCATAGATTTAAAACTTAAATTAATTTTTCGTTTTTCGGTGGAAATTAGTGAATCGTCATTCACTTACCTTCAAATATTCTGCAACTAGATTACGGCATCCCTTTTCTAGGTTGTAGCGTATTGTGTTGGGTCCTAGCCTTGGAATTTCATTTGGGTGATTTACCAAGGACTCAATCAATCAACTAACTTGAATTTCGTTTTCTCCCATTTTATAGATGTCAAAGTTCGACAATTATGGTCTTCCCGAATCCCGTGGAACAAGTATTCCACATGAATATGATATTCCACGATTCGATCGAGGAACAAGAAATCATGCTTCACTTCCTCCTCCTCCTCCAATTATTCTCCCTAACACACAAGATTGTAAAATTGAAAGGTTCAATATCACTCAAGCCCTTTTGGCAAGTAAACATAAAAAAGGAAAGTCGGTGTGTGCACACGTCCTATGGATGAAGTCACACATTGATAGGTTAAGAATGATAGGATCCGTTGTCAGTGAGGAAATTGTTGTTGATTGGGTTCTTCAGTCATTTCCCAACTCGTATAGTGAGTTCGTAAGAGAGTACTATATGTTGAACCACGACGTGACACTTATAGATCTCACCTACATGCTTATTGCTGCTGAATCAGCAATGGTTTGGCGCAATAGAAAAGCAAAGTTAATTGGTGAATCTGCCTTCAAGACCTCTATGGATATAGACAATGGCAATGAAAGACATGCAATGATCGAAAAGTTTGATCACAAGAGAAAGGCGATGTCTGAAGTAGTTCCATGTGTTGTTCCAAAAGAGTCAATTTGCTTTTATTGCCAAGAGAAGGGGCATTGGAGACGAAGTTACCCTATTTACCTAAGAGATTTAAGAGATGGGAGAGTAAAAAGTATGAACACGCTTCAGGTAAAATCCACTATCTAACTCCGTTAAGTTGCTATTCATTGATTCTTAATACATGATGTGATAAGATTGCATTTGAATGTTTTGAAGGATCGGTGAAAAGAAAGGAAGCTTGATAAGAGAGCAAGATGAACCTAATCACAAGAGATGGATCTTGATCGCATGGACTTGAAGATTGGATTTTGAGCTTAGATAGTTATGATAGAGTTGTTAGAAATTTTCCTTTTACATAGTTTTTCAATAGATTTTTCATTGTAAGGACAAATGTTTTTCCGCTGCTTTTATAAAAAAAATTAATTTTGTTTGACTTATTTATTTATTTGTTTACTTCCTTGCAATGAAATCATTATGAAAATTGATGTTTTTATATTTCTACAACGAATGGATATGATTCTTAGTTATGTTATTTATGGGAATGTCAAGAATTTACCAAATAGGGAGAGTTTCTCATCGCCCAAAGTTTCAATTGGACTGAAATTTGGAATCACGCAACTTGGTTGCATGATGAATGAGAAATTTCATATTTGGAAATTAGACAAATTCGTTGACAAAGTGTCAAGTGAAGGACTAGGAGATCGAGTACACAAAGTTGTGTGTTGATCAAGTTCACCATAAGAGTAACAAAGATATTCGTCATGATTTACTAAAGGCTTAGTAAATATGATTACACTTACAAGATTAAGTGTGATTCTGAATTGATTAAAGGGTTTAGATCAATAGTAGAACGAATAAGAAGAATCAAATAGGCAGAAAGATAAGAGGTTCTCCACTCTAAGAAGAAGGGAGAGTAGCTTTTATGCTTTATGATAAGTCTTAATGATTAAGAACCATATCTCAATTGATCCTCTAAGTGAGTCTTAGTACAATTGTATGTTTAAGAAGAGGAATCAAGGATTGAAGAAATGGTTAGATCAAGAAGTCTATCATACTTCGTTCCAATAACAAGTCTTAAAGTTAAGATTGTGACAATGAGTGAAAAGTATTAAAGGTTTACAACATTCATCAAATGTGGAAAGTTGTGATGTCTTGGATAAGACAAAGGCCAACTAATGAAGTGTTTTGATACAAGCTACAGTAACTCTTGAAAATTTGTTTGTCAAGAAATGTTTATTGACAAAAAGAATCTTATATGTCAAAGAGTAAGTGGGAGTCTTAATGGTCTTGAAAGGTTTCAAGAACAAATCAAATAAACCTTATCAATCATCACTAGCACACGAGTTAAGGTTTACAACCTATCGTAATGACATTCTGTGCCAATCCAATCGAGTTAATTGTGCATAAGAGTTCTATGAGTTCTCATTTTGAACGCATAAAAGGCAAGGCACCTGAATCAATGAAAGGTACATTGATAGGAAAAGGTGAGCTGCTTAACTACTTGGAAGATGTGGTGGGCAGCTGTGCTACCATAAGGCAAGAAATCAAGATTAAGAAAGTTCGGTCCATATGAGTTTGAATTTGTCATAATTTTTTTTTTTCAAATTCACATGGATAGGAACATATACACCATTAAAATCTAAGTGTCATAAGATTTCCTCCTTCATGAAAATGATTGTGAGAAAATGCTTTCACTAAGAAAGATTTTAACAAGATAGTGATTGTAAAGTTGCATTCTCAAATTCAATTATGGTTACGGTATCCCTTTCCATGATTTGAATTGTGAGGTTTGGCAATTAGTCTTAATAGTTTAGACACACATATGAACTATCTAAAGCAAAGGTGTATAAGCTTAAGAGGCCTTGATAAAAGATTATCAAAGCATTAAGTATTAGAAACATGGACTTAAGAAATTCAATAGGTATTGTTTTCTATAAGTTAAGATGTTTGTGAATACATGTCGAAGCTAGTGGGAGCATAAGTGTTATGTTTTATAGTAATCATCATGATAGTGGGAGCATAAAAGTTATGATTGTATGATTATTATGGAAAGTATTGCAAGTTGGCAATATTAATTATAGAAAAACAAGAGTTATACCTTGCAAAGTCGTAAGGGTTGTAAAGTTGTTTTGTTATAATTAAGGGAGAGAATATTATGCTTCATTTCAAATCTAAAGGCTTAGGTTGAGAAATGTTAATTAACTTAGCCAAAGGTACATAGTGTGTTCTTAAAATTTCGATTATGATTACGGAATTCCTTTTCACAATTTGAATTTTGAGAACATAGCAAATAAAACATTATGCGTCGTGTCCCATACGCTTCGGGTATAGGATCGATTGCAAATGCTTGACCATTCTAAAATTTTCCAAATGTCTAGCGCATTTAGAGGGAAAAGGGACGAGAATTGGTTTTGACTAAAATAATTAAACAACTATCAAAGGACAATCTAAAGTTCGACGAGGATTGGTCGCTTGTGAGTAGTTGGAAGTATAGTATTGGAAAATATGGAAATGTTTCCATATTGGATGGACCATATCGACATCATTACAAATAGAAAAGATTCTATTAAGAATGAGTTGTCATGAGGAAAATATGGAAGTGTGTTCATATTAGGAAGTAAATATTGAAAATCTATGTCTAGATTAGAAACTTTTATGCAAAAGGATGTTCAAAGGAATGTACTTTGAGTGAGAGACATCATATCTAAGGAATTGTATTGTAACAATCTCCGATAGAGGACTTTGTAATATCATTGACAATAGTCTTTGTGACTTTGGTGCAGTGACATTATGAAAGAATCATTGTATAGGATGTTAGAATCTAGCATATTCTATAAGTAGCAAGAATTTGATATTCTTTCACTTATGAAAATGGATTTGGAGTTGTGAAATGAGAATGATTCGAAATGTGTGCAATTTCTCTATTTCACAAAAGTAAGAACCATAGGTAAACATTGTGTGCATGCTAGGTGCATGGGAAGAAGTTGATTACCCGAAACAACAAATAATGAGTAATCAATATGGTGATAAATAAAAGGCGTTTTATTTATACTCAAAGGTTTGAGGCCATATGGGATTAGTATTATTCTTGTGTCTCACATTTGCATGTTTTGACTTCCAGAATAATTGAATTATTCAAACGGGCCACAGTCATTCATATGTTGGAAGTAGATATGAATGAAGACTGTCATGAATTGGTGTGTGGATTGTCTAGAAAAGTATTAGACATAAGCAAATGTTTGCTGCAACGTTCATGAGTGTTTACGAATATGATTTGAGCATTGGATTAAACCCACACTCACTTGGATCACTCCATAAATTATATCACGAGTGATTGGTGAGACGATAACATCTTATATTCTTGAAACTAAGATGTGTAAGTTGTATCTCGCTAATCGGTTGCACATTGATAATATGTAAACGCACTAGTAACTTGGTGTTATAAAACATATTGTTGTGTGTGATTTGGTTAGTGAGTGCAAGCAAGCATTGTATCAAAGTTTATCCGTTCCTTTTATCCAAAGAAGGATAAAAGCAATATCTTTGGGCCCCCGATGGTTTAGTGATGACATACGTAAATGCTCGGCCGGGATAGGGCTAATTTGATTTGTTCAATTAGTCTGTCGTCATAAATCAGAAATCGAGATATAGTACAAAGAGAATGGTTTGAAATCATATCTCATGTGATATCTAGAATGGAGGAATATATGATCCTTTATCTAAGGACACGCGTATCTGATAGGATCAGAGTTGACAGCGGCTTTGGAAAGCTACGATTGCAGATCAGGATCTGAAGTCATACGCAGAATAGTTATTAGACTTATCCAAGTGGGAGACTGTTGGATTAGTGTCTAAGTCCATAACTATTTTGGTATGTACTTGACCCGATGGTGCATGGTCCTTTTGGGTTGCCTTCACCAAAGCAACTTGATTGGAGAAATAAAAAAAGAGAGAGATGTTATTATGATTTATTAATATGTTATAAGAATAATATATTAAAGGAGAAATCATATTTGCTTAATTAATATTGGTCAATAATTAATTAGGAATTAATTTTGTGATCAAGTGTAATTAATTAAACTAGAGGGGCTGAATTGTAATTATGTGATAGTTACAAAATATGGTAATGGTTATCCTAAATATGGGTTGAACGAATTCAAGGAGATAAGGATCCTTGAAATCGTCCAAAGGATAAAGGATAAGGGTTTTCAAGGCTTATCTTATGGTTGCTTTGTGGATAAGCAACTAGATAAGGATAATGATTGAAACCCTATCTCTACACATATATAAAGACTCTAAGGCCTTAGAATTCGTGTACTTGTTCCCCAGTAGTCCTAAGTAGGGATGAGATTTAGAACCGGAAAACCGGACCGGAACCGGAACCGGACCCGTTAGAACCGGAATATATAAAATCGGGTCCGGTTCCGGGTTTAAAAATTGGCTTTATCCGGGTTCCGGGTAATCCGGGTTTGGGTCCATTGGGTCCGGGTAAACCGGGTCTAAAATCCGGAACCGGTTTTTGGAACCGGAACCACTTTTAGGGCCGGAACCACTTTTTGTGAAACGTTTACAAGATGCATATCTTATTCGTTTCAACTCCAATTGACATACGGTTTTTTCCAACATGTAGTTTAGAGTTTGTACATGATTCTAGACTATAAATTCGTCATTTTTAGTTTTATATTCATTGACTTACAATCCTCAAAAGTTGAGATACCAAAGTTGAAAGTTTTTAGTTTTTTAGTTTTTTTGTATTCGGTGAAAGTTTTAAAACATGCATACCTAATTCGTTTGAAGTCGGATTGACATGTGGTTTTTTCCATCTTCTAGTTTACAGTTTGTACATGAGTTTAGACTATAATTTTGTCATTTTTGGTTTAACATTCAATGATTTACAGTCCTCCGAAGTCGGGATATCAAAACTGAACAGTTTCAACTTTTCAGCTATTTGTTTTTGTACTTTGTATTATGTGAAAATATTAACACAAGTATATCTCATTTGTTTAAATTCGGATTGACATGCGGGTTTTTCCAGAGTGTATTTTAGAGTTTGTACATGATTTTAGACTCTAATTTTGTTAATTGTGGTTTTGTATTCAATAAGTTACAGCCCCCCAAAGTCGGGATATCAATATGAAAATTTTCAAAGTTCAACCCACTAAGTAGTAAGTAATTACCAAAAAATTCCGGTTTTTTTCGGGTTTTCGGGTCTAAACCCACTTTATCCGGTTCCAACCTACCCACTTTGATGTTTCCGGGTTTTCCGGTTCTAGACCCACTTTACCCGGAACCATACCCGGAACCGAACCGGAACCGGTTCCTATATACCGGTCCGGTTTCCGGTTCTATAAAATCCCGTTAACCGGTTCCGGGTTTTTCGGGTCCGGGTTTGGACCCACTTTCATCCCTAGTCCTAAGGACGAATTCTAACCTCTCTCCTCTCTCTTTATACCTTCTCCATTTGCTCTTGGTTTTGTAAGCCATTAGAGGAGTGACACTTGTGACTCTAAGCATTCCAAAGTCAATTCAAGGTGGAATTAGGATTGTTATTGCTATATAACAATCAAGGTATGTTCTTAAACCTTATTATATGTTAATATCGATTTCCATATGCTGGAATTAGGGTTTATAGTCTTGGATTCAAAGCATGTACAATAGAGAAACCTAGATCCAAGCATTAGGGTTTGTATGAGCACATAAGATGTCTTATGACCAAAAACCCATCAGATTAGATGTAAGAGGTTTTTGGTGTTTGGTTAGGGTTGTCTGTCATGGTTTGTAGAGGTGGTACGTAGTGGGGATCGGGATATGAGGATACATATGGCTCATTTTGAATGGATGGGGAAGTTGGATGAGAATTGAAAGGAAAGATTTGTTCATTGAAGCGTACATGACGAGCTATGTAAATATGATCGGAAGAAGGATCAAGGCAACAATATCCATGGTGGGAAGGGTTGTAGCCAAGAAAAACAAAAGAAGTGGACCAAAAATCCATTTTGTGGGCATTGTAAGGACGCAAATGAGGGTAGCATTGACAACCAAACACACGCAGAAAGGATAAGTCAGGTTTTCGTTTGAAAAGGAGCTCAAACGGGGAGGTACTCGTTATTCTAGAGGGCATTCGGTTTATGAGGTAGACTGGGGTTTCAAAGTCAAAGTCTCAAAAGCGTTTCGTAACAATGGATTGGGCTAATAGAGTAAGACCGGTTTCAACGACATAACGGTGGCGTCTTTCAACTATGCCATTTTGTTCACTTGTGTGAGGACAAGATAAGCAGTGCACAATACCAAGGGAGGTGAAGAAGGTTGATAGGTTTTGAAACTCACCACCCCAATCAATTTGTACGACTTTTAATTTTGTATTAAATTGGCGTTCAACAGTAGTTAAGAAACGTTTAAATATGTCATAAACATCAGATTTATGTTTGAAAGGGAATAACCACATAAAGTGTGTAAAGTGGTCAACACATAGTAAGAAATAATTGTGACCATCAAAAGAAGTGGTTGGAGCGCGACCCCACACATCGAAAAAAAAAAGTAAATCCAAAATACTAGAACTTTTATTATGTGAGAAAGGTAAACGAAGTTTCGAAGATTTCCCAATGGAACATAAATTACAATGAGAATCTGTACTATTACTTGAAACTGGTAAATAAAATTTGGATAACATAAACTTGAAAAGTTGAGGATGTGGATGTCCTAGTCTTTGTTGCCAAATGGTTGAGGAAGCACGAGTAGATGAGAAAGCAACTTTAGATATAGGTTGAAAAGCTGGAAGGCGAAAAATGGAAACACCACCATCACTTGGACCCGTGAGGAGGATAACTCGTGTTGTATTATCCTTCACATCAAAAAAAAAGTGCAATGAAATTCAAAGAAGACATAATTATCATGACAAAATTGTTGAATAGAGAGCAAATGTTTTTTGATACTAGGAACATGAAGAATATTGTTAAGGGAAAAGGTTTTGAATTGAGAGTAGGTGCGTTTTGAGCCAATGTGGAGAATGGGTAAACCCTTACCGTTGCCAACGTGTAGGTTGTCCTCACCGTAGTATGGCTCAGAAGTATAGAATCCATTGAGATCAGGTGCAACATGGCTATTAGATCCCGTATCAGGGAACCACGAGGTGGTAGATGATATCTGGGAGCGATGGTCAGCGTAATTGGCGGATGGTTGTTTCATCTGAAGGGTTGAGGGGTCACGGTTTCGGCATTGAGAAGGAATGTGCCCAATACCGCATCTATTGCACGTGCCGTAAATAATGTTCTAATTAGAGGCCCAACTGAACTGACCTTGGTTTCCACCTCCTTGAGGAGGATCACTTTGAGAGTGGTTTTTGTTGTATCCACCACATCCTCCTCAGCCCCTGTTATTATTGTTATAGCCACAACGATTTTTGTTAGAATTATTGTTACCTGATCGATTTAAGTAGAAAGCTTGTGGTGAGCTTGGTTGTGGTTGAAAGCTCTAGTTGGGCCACTAATTGTTGTAGGGCCTGAAGTATCTTCGGTTGTATAGAAGATGAGGCGGTTGAGTTGCGGTTTGTGATGGTAGCCATAAAAGCCTGGGCCGGTGCTGCTGGTGGGGAATGGTTCTTGATCATTTAGTCATTGATCATCGAGCAAACCATAGAGATCGGTGAAGGTAATGGGAGATCGCCTCCCAAGTAAGGTAGACTTGAATCCATTGTACTCTTCTCGCAGCCCTGCAATCACAAGCATAACGAGATCTGTTTCATCCATTGGTTTCCCAATGTTGGCGAGTGTAGTAGGGTATTCTTGTGCTCTGGTGAGATATGTTGCAGAAGACTCATCACCTTTCATCTCAATTTTGAGCAGCTGTGTCTTGAGGGTATATTCCTTTGAAGAAGTGTGAGGTGTATATGCACGTCCCAAAGAGAGCCATAGATCACGAGAAGTTGTACCGTGTACATGCTATAAAGCGGCCTCAGAGACAATTGACAACAATAGCATTCTGATGTGTGCATCATTCGCAAGCCATGCTGAGTAACTCGGGTTTGGAGTAGGTTCTGCATCTTTTTCTGTTGATTTTGATGGTAGGGTGGGTTATGGGCAAGGAATTGTTCCATCAATATAACCAAATAGGTTGTTTGTGACTAATAAAGGTTGAATCATGGCTTTCCAATAACCATAATTTGTAGGGGATGGAGTAAAGCCGAACTTGTGTGAGTTGTGTGTTGTTTGTCGGTATTAGAAAAGCATGTTATAGACATTGATTTTTTGTATTAGAATAATGAAGGTTGATTTGTGTATCTAGGGCAGAATTGTGTCTGCGATTGAAGTGCATAAAACAGATGAACTTTAATCGATTAGGTCAGCAGCATCAATTTATAACCACGCTAGTTTTTATCAGACTGTATCACAAGAGAATCTTGGTGGCAAGGATCTAGAAGATTGTGATTTCTTGTATATGGTGGGATCATTTAAAGGGAGAATGAATAGAAACAGATGGTTTCGACTTACAGATTAGGGTAAGATTTAGGTAACCAGGCTCTGATACCATAAACGACTTTAGGTATCAACAATTGTATTGTATTACTGTATATTTGTGAATGGTAAATACAAGGGATATTTATAGGATACAATATTACACAATAATCCTTCTAAATATAAGATAGATAATGATAGTCTAATAAACACAACACCCAATTTCTCCATCAATTGTTATTATAGCAATCTACTTTCGTTTCTTTCTATTATAACATTCCTCTTATATACTCTTTAAATGATTACAATAATAGGAAGAAGATTATGTGTACTTGTCTCTTTATTACGACAAAGAAAATCCCTATTGATGGGAAAACATCGAACTTTAATTGAAGAAGTAATTGAAAGTAGGATGCCAAAATACACAAATAAATTGAAGTACATTATTATTTCTTGTAATTGTAAGTTTTTAGATCGGTGAAATGCAAGAAACAGCAAGACATGTCCATGTATTTGTGTATTATAACATTAAATCTAATCAATTATAAGAATATCATGGAAATACAAAGCAATTTGTACCACTTTAAATGGGTAAACATTTTAAAAGTTTAATACCCTAATTGGGTAGGTTTTTTCAAACTACAATACCTTAATAATAATAAAAAATTGAATGTACATTCTTGCAAATAGGAAAACAAATAAAGTGGGATCTATAATACAGAAAAAGCGATAAGGAAAATCTTAAATTTCTTTGTTTGGTTTAGCATCCTACTTTAGACGGCTAATAACATCCTATTTTGGACAATTCTATTTCCTAGGACAGAAAGATTAA